>NC_090321.1:120269239-120869239 GCF_040869045.1 Eurosta solidaginis
CTTTTACATTGCTGACTGCTACTATAAAATAATTTTGTAAAAATTGTAGTGCCAGGATAAATACTCAAATAAATACAAAATATGTATGTACATATGTACAGTCACTCACATAAATAAGTAGACACCCCTTTTTGGACAATTCTTACAATTTTCGCTTTCGCAAATTTATTTTAACTAATTTCCCATAAGAAAATTTGTCACGATCTATAACAAAAACTAAATTATATTTAAAAAATGTTTGAAAAATTCGACGAATTTTCATAAAAAATTTTAATTTTTCTCCTAATTTTTAGAATTTTTTAGAGTATTGAGATTTGTAGTCCATTCAATTTAAGTACAATAAAGTAATATTCTTAGGTCCTTTCAATTTTTTTTGGATCTATGTCACTTATTCACATGAGTTACTGTATATGAAATAAGCAAATGTATGCATATGAAGTAAAATTTTGGAAAAAAATTAAAAAAAAGAACATATGGCTGAAAAAAATGAAGTAGTTGTAATAAATGACTGCATTTGAAACGGAAAATCTCATAAAATAATTTTGTCCAGCTAGCTTGTTCTACACGAAACACTGTGCGTCGGGGTAATTTCGGGACTTTTTCGGGATTCATTTGGGTTCCCTTCCGGCATCGTTTCTGGATGGTTTTCGGGATTAGTCCGGGATCCCGTCGGGGTTATTTCGGGACTTTTTCTCGGCTAATACGGGATCATTTAAGGTCCTTTCCGGCATCATTTCTAGATGGTGTTCGGGATCCGTCCAGGGTCCCGTCGGGGTCATTTCGGGACTATTTCGGGATCATCTGGGGCACTTTCCGGCATCATTTCTAGATGGTTTTCGGGATCCGTCCGGAATCCCGTCGGGGTTTATATCGGGAATTTTTCTCGACTAATACGGGATCATTTGGGGACCCTTTCGGCATCATTTCTGGATGGTTTTCGGGATCCGTCCGGGATCCCGTCAGCGTTGTTTCGGGACTATTAGGCATCATTTCTAGATGGTTTTCTGGATCCGTCCGGGATCACGTCGGGGTTATTTCGAGAATTTTTCGCCACTAATACGGGATCATTTGACACCGTTTCGACATCATTTCTGGAGGGTTTTCGGGATCAGTCCCGGATCCCGACAGGTCATTTCGGCACTATTTGGGCATCATTTGGGAACCTTTCCGGAATCATTTCTGGATATTTTCCGGGATCCGTCCGGGACCCCGTCAGGGTTATTTTGGGACTATTAGGTGATCATTTGAGGACCTTTCCTGCACCATTTCTGAATGGTTTTCGGTATCCGTTCGGGATCCCGTCGGGGTCATTTCGGGATCATTTGGGTTCCCTTCCGGCATCGTTTCTGGATGGTTTTCGGGATTAGTTCGGGATCCCGTCGGGGTCATTTCGGGACTTTTTCTTGGCTAATACGGGATCATTTGAGGACCTTTCCGGCATCATTTCTAGATGGTGTTCGGGATCCGTCCAGGGTCCCGTCGGGGTCATTTCGGGACTTTTTCTCGAATAATACGGGATCATTTGGGGACCCTTTCTGCATCATTTCTGGGTTGTTGTTGTTGTAGCAATGCTCGCCCCACCTAATAGCCGCGACCGATCACAAATTGTCATCAATATCCTCTAACGGGAGTCCAAGGAAACTTGCCGTTTCAACAGGGGTGGACCATAAGGAAAGGGGTGTTAGAGGCGTTGGTTCCACATTACAATTAAAGAGATGGTTGGTGTCATGTGGGGACACATTGCAAGCAGGGCATACATTTTGTATGTCGGGGTTGATTCTGGATAGGTAAGAGTTTAACCTGTTACAGTATCCAGAACGAAGTTGAGCAAGAGTGACATGCGTTTCCCTGGGGAGTATGCGTTCCTCTTCTGCGAGTTCTGGATATTTTTCTTCAAGTACTGGATTCACCGGGCAATTCCCGACATAAAGGTCCGACGCCTGTCTATGGAGTTCACCAAGGACCTGCTTGTGTTTTTCCGCTTCATACGGCTGGGTTCTCAGGCGCCGTATTTCCTCAAAATGCTTACGGAGATGACTCCTTAGGCCCCTCGGCGGTGCTGGTTCGTCAATCAGATGTCTGTTGGGATGCCCAGGTTTCTGGGTATTCAACAGAAACTGTTTGGTCAGCATCTCATTTCTCTCCCTGATGGGGAGTATTCTCGCCTCATTATGCAGATGGTGTTCTGGGGACATAAGAAGACAGCCCGTGGCGATTCTGAGAGCAGTATTTTGGCAGGCCTGTAGTTTCTTCCAGTGGGTGGTTTTTAGGCTTGGCGACCATATGGGTGACGCGCAGCACGTAATCGGCTGGCTAATTGCTTTGTATGTGGTCAAGAGCGTTTCTTTATCTTTTCCCCAGGTACTGCCAGCCAGCAAGGGATTTGAGGATTTTATTACGGCTCTGAATTCTTGGAACAATTGCGGTTGCGTGCGCACCAAAATGTAGATCCTGATCAAACGTCACACCCAAGATTTTGGGGTGTAGAACAGTCGGTAGCGTAGTGCCATCGACGTGGATGTTCAATATGGTCGACATTTGGGGCGTCCATGTTGTAAATAAGGTCGCGGAAGATTTAGTCGGTGACAATGACAGGTTTCGCGAGGCGAAAAAACTGGAGAGATCAGGGAGATAGCCGTTTATTTTATTGCATAGCTCATCGATCTTTGGGCCTGGGCCTGTGGCCATTATTGTGCAGTCATCGGCGTAGGAAACGATTGTGACTCCTTCCGGTGGTGAAGGTAGCTTAGATATGTAGAAATTAAACAAAAGCGGGGATAGGACACCACCCTGTGGCACCCCTTGTTTAATTCTCCTTTGTTTTGATGTTTCGTTTCTGAATTGCACCGATGCCTGCCGACCACCCAGATAATTTGCGGTCCACCTTTTAAGACATGGGGGAAGGGTAGACCCTTCCAGGTCTTCCAGTAACGAGCCATGGTTGACCGTATCAAAAGCTTTTGATAGGTCTAACGCTACGAGTACTGTTCTATGGTGGGGATATTGATTCAAACCGCAATTTATCTGGGTGCTAATGACATTTAGCGCGGAGGTAGTGCTATGGAGTTTTCTGAAGCCATGCTGATGAGGGGCTAGCTGCAAATGTGCTTGGAAATGAGGGAGCAAAATGGCTTCAAGCGTCTTTGCCACTGGCGATAGGAGAGATATCGGACGATATGACTCACCTACGTTAGCTGGTTTCCCAGGCTTTAGTAGCGGGACCACCTTGGCCATTTTCCATTTCTCGGGTATGACAAAGGTGGAAAGAGACAGGTTGAAGACATGCGCTAAATATTTGAAACCCTCTTTCCCTAGGTTTTTAAGCATCGGCATGGCTATGCCGTCTGGGCCCACTGCTTTGGATGGTTTAGCGCGACCAATGGCGTCCTCAACCTCTCTAGCGGTGATGGTAATTGGTGACGCGCTGAGTTTGTGTTTATGTGCACGTCTATTGGCTCTCCGTCTATCTTTGTCGACCGTAGGATGCATTATATATTGTCGGCAGCAAGCGCTCGCGCATTTTTTCGCATCCGACAGCACCTTATCGCCAAAGGCGATGGAAACTTTGTCTTTGTGCTTAGTCGGATTCGATAGGGACTTTACGGTGGACCAAAGTTTACCTACACCGGTAGAGAGGTTACAACCTCTTAGGTGCTCTTCCCATTTCGCCCGCTTGTGTTCGTCCACAAGCAATCTGATGCGTTGGTTTATATCCCTTATTTGGGGGTCGCCTGGATCAAGCTGTCTTATAAGGTCGCGTTCCCTCGCTATGCTCGCGGCCTCCGCCGGGAAGTGGGGCCGGATTTCGGGAATTCTCCCGGCGGGAATGAAATGTGCCGAGGCGGATTCAATGACCTTACGGAAGGCACGCTCCCCTTGGCGGGCATCAGTCGGGATAGGGAGGGCAGCAAAGCTGCTGTCTGTTGCAGATTTATATTCTTCCCACTTTCCTTTTTTGAAGTTTATGAAAGTGCGTTTTTCGGTGACGATGAAGTCGGCGGTACGCTCGAACGAAATAAGTATGGGCAGGTGGTCGGATGCCAATGTTACCATCGGCTGCCAGTTGACGCAGTTTACGAGTTCTGCGCTCACGATTGAGATATCTGGCGAGCTATGACAGCTTCCTACCATACGTGTGGGGGCGTCTCCGTTAATTGTGCAGAACGTCGTTTCGTCTATTTGATCCGCCAACATCTCACCCCTACTGTCCGCCCGCAAGTTTGAAGATTTATAGCCCAGAACAACCTGTCCGATGCAACCATCCCTAGCACGAGACACACTGAACAGAGTATGACCGTCCTAAAAAGATTCTTTTCTGGTAAATGCAGCAAAACCATTTCTCAGGACCGGGGTGAGGAGACGGACCCGGATTGGGTTCGATACCTTCCCGGAGTAAGAGAATATGTAGCAGTCCTGCTGCAAGGAGCTGCTGGGAGGATGACAATTTGTGGGAGGGACGAAACAAATTAAATGGGGTCACACTGAAATGACAGTCCTTGGTCGGGAAAAATCCCGAGTCGCTCCGGTACATAGAACCGACTGCCTTGGTGGTTTTCGGGATCCCGTCAGGGTCATTTCGGGACTATTAGGTGATCAATTGAGGCCCTTTCCGGTATCATTTTTGGATGGCTTTCGGTATCCGTTCGGGATCCCGTCGGGGTCATTTCGGGACTTTTTCGGGATCATTTGAGTTCCCTTCCGGCATCATTTCTGGATGGTTTTCGGGATTAGTCCGGGATCCCGTTGGGGTCATTTCAGGACTTTTTCGGGATTATTTGGGGTAGCTTTCGGCATCATTTCTAGATGGTTTTCTGGATCCGTCCGGGATCACGTCGGGGTCATTTCGAGATTTTTTCGCCAATAATACGGGATCATTTGAGACCCTTTCGGCATCATTTTTGGAGGGTTTTCGGGATCAGTCCCGGATCCCGTCAGGGTCATTTCGGCACTATTTGGGCATCATTTGGGAACCTTTCCGGCATCATTTCTGGATAATTTCCGGGATCCGTCCGGGATCCCGTCAGGGTTATTTCGGGACTATTAGGTGATCATTTGAGGACCTTTCCTGCACCATTTCTGAATGGTTTTCGGTATCCGTTCGGGATCCCGTCGGGGTGATTTCGGGACTTTTTGGGGATCCCTTGGGTTCCCTCCCGACATCGTTTCTGGATGGTTTTCGGGATTAGTCCGGGATCCCGTCGGGGTCATTTCGGGACTTTTTCTCGGCTAATACGGGATCATTTGAGGACCTTTCCGGCATCATTTCTTGATGGTGTTCGGGATCCGTCCAGAGTCCCGTCGGAGTCATTTCGGGACTTTTTCTCGACTAATACGGGATCATTTGAGACCCTTTCGACATCATTTCTGGAGGGTTTTCGGGATCAGTCCCGGATCCCGTCAGGGTCATTTCGGCACTATTTGGGCATCATTTGGGAACCTTTCCGGCATCATTTCTGGATATTTTCCGGGATCCGCCGGGGATCCCTTCAGGGTCATATCGGGACTATTAAAGGATCATTTTCGTCCCTTCCGGCATCATTTGTGCATGGTTTTCGGGATCCATAAGGGATCCCGTCGGGGTCATTTCGGAACTATTTCGGGATCATTTGGTGTACCTTCCGGCATCATTTCTATATGGTTTCCGGGATCCGTCCGGAATCCCGTTGGGGTCATTTCGGGACTTTTTCTCGGCTGATACGGAGTCATTTGGGGACCCTTTCGCTATTATTTTGGATGGTTTTCGGGATCCGTCCGGAATCCCGTCGGGGTCATTTCAGGACTTTTTCGGAATCATTTTGGGTACCTTTCTTCATCATTTCTAGATGGTTTTGGGGATCCGTCCGAGATCCCGTCGGGGTCATTTCGGGACTTTTTCGGGATCATTTAAGCATGGTTTTCAGGATTCGTCCGGGATCCCGTCAGGGTAATTTGTGGACTTTCCGAAACTATTTCGGGATCATTCCTGGATGGAATTCGGGATCTGTCGTTGATCCCGTCGGGGTCAGTTAGGGATCCGTTTGAGATCCCGTGGGAAATTTCGGGACTTCTTAGGGACTATTTCGGGATCATATCTAGATGGTTTTCGGGATCCGTCCGGGATCCCGTCGGGGTCATTTCGGTACTTTTTCGGGGCTAATACGGGATCAGTTGGGGACCCTTCCGGCATCACTTCTGGATGGATTTTGGGATCTGTACGAGAACCCATCAGGGTAATTTCGGGACTTTTTCGGGACTATTACGAGATCATTTGGGGACCCCTCCAGCATCCATTCTTGATCATTTGCCGGATCCATCAGGGTCATTTCGGGACCATGTTGGGATCATTTGGGGACCCTTCCGAGGTCATTTCTGGCTCCGTCCAGGATGCCGTAGGAGTCATTTTAAGATTTTGTTTGTTACTTCTTCGGGATAGATTTTGAACCCTTCCGGGATCACATCTGGATCCATGCGGGATCTCATCGGGGCCATTTTCGGACTATTTCGGGATCATTTTGGGACCCTTCCGGAATCTTTTCTCTATGGTTTTCGCGATCCGTGGTGGATTCCTCGGGGTCATTTCGGAACTTTTTCGGAGCTTTTTCTGGATAATTTATGAACCCTTCCTGGATGGTTTTTGAGATCCGTCCGGGAGCCCGTCAGGGTAATTTCGGAACTTTTTCGGGACTATTTCGGGATCACTTTGGTACCCTTCAGGTATCATTTCTGTGTGGTTCTCTGGATAAGTCTAGAATCGTGTCGTTGTCATTTCGGGTTTTTTTTTTTGGGACTATTTCGGGAACTTTTGGAGACCCTTCCGGGCGTTTCTGGAAGGTTTTCGGGATCCGTCCGCGATAGCATCGGGGTCATTTCGTGGCTTTTTCTGAATAGTTTCGGGATCATTTGGGGATCCTATCAGGTTATCAGCTCATTTTGTTCTTTTGTTTACTCAATTACAAAAATAAAATGCATTACACAGAAAAAAATGTTTACGCAGATAACTTAATAAGCAGGCTAACGTGACTAGCCCATATATCTCATTTTCTCCTTGCGGACGGGGCCGCGGGTAAAGACTAGTATATTATAAATGGGAAAGTTTGGATGTTTGGATGTTTGTATATTTGTATGTTTGTCCAGACGTTTGTCTTTGTGACTCAATCACGCAAGAATGGCTGGACGGATTTGGATGAAATATGGCACACATATAGCCAATAGTCTAGAAGGATCTACTAGCTATATTTTTTTGAAAAGGTCCCTGCCTCCTAGGGACAGTTATAATTTAATTATTTTATTTTTTCGTATTTGTGACTGAATCACGCCGGAACGGCTACACGGATTTTGATGAAATTTGGGACAGAGACAATAGTCTACTGCGAAATTTTTTTGGAACATGAAAAGGGGGGAGGGGTTTCCACGACCCCTTCGTATAATTAGTTTTTAAAAATTTTTACACATTATAACTTTACGTATACAGACCTTCACCAATATTACAAACTCAATGGGTCAAATAAGTCGAGAGCTTACAAAGTGCGCAGGGGCACCCTCCATCCTCCCCCCCTCCTGTCGCCCACTGGTGTAAAATTTATAAATTGTTATATCTCAAAACAAATTTTCACCTAAATCAATAATTTTTGGTATCTGGCTCATACAGATCGAGATCTAAACAATTTGGAAAAACGATCAGTGGTAAAACGGTAAACGGATCAGTAAAACTGAAATTGCCTGGATAAACAATTCTCAAAATTCTAAAGGAGAAAATTCTATTATTACTAATTTGGTTGAGACATCTTTAATTTGTGAAAATTTTCAAAAATTACCTTTAGAATTAAGTGAAATTAAGAAAGAAATTAATCTGAATTATTCAAGATCACGTTCAACAAGTAGAAATAGTTTTAGAAGTCCTGTTAGACATCGTTCGAAATCTCGTGGTAATACCAACTGGTATTTCGGAAATAAAGCTAGGAGATGTGAAGAATCATGTGCGTTTGTGAAAAAAAGTAATCCAACAAACTAAAATGTTCCGTTGCTGCAGCGACAAATAACGGAAATAAAGCTACGAGATGTGAAGAACCATGTGCGTTTGTGAAAAACAGTAATCCAACAAACTAAAATTGTTGAGAAAATCTGGTAACTCTTCATCGTGAGTGACAAGCTATGAATGACGGATAAACTTGTGTCCTTCCAACGTGTCAAGCTGCGATTGACAAGTCAGCAGTAATCGATGAACGTCAAACTTCGTGCTTCTGTCAACGTGGCAATTTCTGCTTGGGCAATGAAAGGAGGGAGAAAATTGCAATTCATGACAGTTGATATACATACGAAAGAAAAAATAGCGGATTTTTCGGCAACGTCAGACACAGGCAAGAGAAGACAAGTTTTTTAACGTCGCTGATAACTTAATAAATTCTTTTTCAATGTCTTATATGTATATTATTGTTTAAATAAAATTTGAATTCAGTTGTACCGGGCGTTCAAAGAAAGTCTTCTTTTATTCGCCTCAACATCTTAAAAAACGTTTTCTTGCACAAATGTCTGACGACAAGAAAAGCAGCTGCGCAAGCCTGAAAATCTATAGCTGTGGTTTTTGCAAAGCAGTCGACAATCCGCACATGGTTCGTTGCATGAAGTGCAGCCGAAAATACCATAAAAAGTGCGCTGAGGTCGACAGAAGTGTGCTCCACCCTCGAATCTCCTAGCCAGATCACTAGAGCACCAGTTACACATGATTCTAAAGCGAATCCTGCCAATGGCGCATCAGCAACACAGCCGGGACGTGCAGATACAAGTCTTTCACTTACCACTACAACTGAAACAGCAGCGCACATTGAAACAACGAAGTTGTTCGTGGACAACCAACACTTGCAAAAATCGCTACATAAACAAGCTAGCTTGACACATGCAGCCTCATTGCCATTATTTCCCAGCCTACCAGCACTTCAGGGCCAGGCTGCTACAGCGACATCACCATTGCGAAGCCTACTAGCGCAAATGGAAGAGCTACGTCCTCCGAGCAGAACGAGATCTATCCGATCAAATGCATCGCGTCCTTCATCAGCCGTCAAATGTCGTTTGCTCGAAGAAGAACAGATTTTAAAAGAAGAAGCCGACATTCTAAGGCAAAAGCAAGAACTTTTGAATAGGCGAAAGGAAATTTTAGAGCAAAGAGATGAAAAAGGCTCCGATAGCGACTCAGACGACGACAACTTTGAGGAAGAATTCCAACAGGGTAGACCAAATGAAATATCCCAGCGGAACCAACCACGCCAGCTAAATAATCTGACACTACATCCACAATGGGTACCAAATTTACTCCCACCAAACTGTGAACCAGCCGTAGCCAATATATCCAGGAATGAACCACAAGCAACTCAACATCGCCGGCTAACACGTAACCAACTAGCAGCGCGCACCAGTGTAGGTAAAGGGCTTCAAAAGTTTACTGGGAAACCGGAAGAGTGGCCCTTATTTTTAGCAACATATAACCAGACTACAGAAATATGCGGATTTTCACAAGACGAGAACCTCCTACGTCTGAGAAAAGCCCTAGATGGTCCTGCACGGCAAGCAGTTAAAAATCTGTTATTGCACGTCCAATGCGTGCCACAAATAATTGAAACTTTAAAAATGAAATTCGGCAGACCCGAACTCATTATCCACGTTTTGCTACAGCAAATTAAAAACATGCGACCCCCAACGTCTGACAACTTAGAGACCCTTGTAAACTTTGATTTAGAGGTACAAAACGTATGTGCAACCATGAAAGCATCTGGGCTGCATTCTCATCTGAATAACCCTGAAGTGGAACAACGGTTGGTGGGCAAGCTGCTTAGCATCTTCCAAGCGTTCTGGGGAATGCACAAATTAACATTGATTGAAAGCAATTTGGAAGTTTCCATGGGTCCGAACACCGGAGAGCAAAATATGGTAAGATGTATCGTTTGCAAATCAGATTCTCACTCACTACCGAATTGTTCTAATCTTAAGGGTATGTCAAGGGCGACTAAGTGGAAGGTGGTGCGTACACATAAACTATGCCGCCAGTGTTTACGACCGCACAGTAACTCCTGTAGGTTAACAACCCTTTGCGGAATTAATTAATGTAAGTTGGGCCATCATCCATTGCTCCATAGAACTAACCCTGAATCCACGGAAAACTCAGTAAATACCCATATGAGCAAAAGCAGCGCAGTTTTGTTTCGCATCGTACCTGTAATTTTACATGGTAATGGCACCCAAGTTTCCACATACGCGTTCCTCGACGACGGCTCATCGATCACGCTTATAGACGCTGATCTACAACGCGAGTTGGGTGTGTGTGGTAGAAACAGCCACTTTGCTTATTTACGGTGGACTGGGGACACCCATCGGTACGAAGATGATTCGGAAGACTGCGATATAATATTATCTTCATCAAGCGGAAAACATTTTACACTTAAAGACGTGCATTCTATAGGTGATTTGGATTTGCCAAGCCAGTTGCTTGATGTTGCGTCCCTGAAGTCCGTTCACAAACATTTGAGAGATCTTCCGCTTTATTCATACCACAATACCGCGATGCTCCCACAAGGGGCCATCCCAGGACAGGAGGTGAGACCTGAATACAAAGCATCGTTCGATGCAGTGCATCAGATCACACTGGCTTCTCCTGCTCCCGCGGTAGCAGTTTTTATAAAGACCTTGCCTAGGGTCCCACAGGGTGATACCCGCGTCCACCCTGCTACCCTTCGAGTAAAACACCTTACTCATGGATTGGGTACCCATGGTATTATGGTCGCCTTTTACGACCGGTATACCTACCGTTGGCATATTCTAACCCCTAACCCACAGGGAGAAGGTCCTCAGTAGTGTAATTAGGCAGCATATATGAATGCAGCTGTTTCCTTACCATTACTATAGCTCGCACCCGTCCTTCCGTTTGTGCGTAGTAAACGCCAAACCCGCGCGCGCTAAGTCCAGAAACCTTTCCTCCCGATGAGAGCCACAGCTCCTGGATCAGCGCCACGTCAAACGAACCCTCCTCAAGGGTTAGGAGTTCGCTCGACGCCACTTTACTGTGTTGGAGGTTTATCTGTAGGACTCGCAGCACCATTGGGCTCTTTGGCCCCCTCCCGCACCTTCGTCGTGACGTCATCTTAGTCCACTGGCCCTTTTGGTTTAGAGTATTCCAGGCCCCCTTCAGCCCCTCGTAACTGTTGTGCCGGGTGTTTCTCTGTGCGAGTCACAGCACCATTTGGCGGTTGGTCCTCTTCTAACACCTTCGTGGTGACGTCGGAGACCTCCACCTGACTATTTTCCCTTAGGCTTTTGAGGTCCTTTTCGACTGCGCCCACCTCTAGCGTGTTAGGATTTTTATCCTCGGGACTTCTTTTCCTGAGTCGCATGTAAATTTTGTCATTGCCAAAGGACAGTTTCCAAAATATCCTATACAAAATATCCTCCGCCTGCTTGTTTATTTGGAAGATGTAGAACTGACCTTCCTCGGTAGGCCGAGATACAGTAAGAACCTTCCAATCCTGTGTCGGTATGTTCGGATTCTGATTCTGCAGAAGTCACAGTGTATCCTCCGACTTCATCACGCATGGTATCCATACCTTAACTTTTGGTACAGTGGGGATTTGCGCTTTATCCACCACCTCAAACCGCGCATTCGTGCCTTGCCTTTGGAGATTTGGAACCACTTCCTCCAGCCACCGCAAGCTCGCGATGTTGTCGCACGCTATCATCTTCACACCATTATACCATCCCCCCAATCAAAGGTTGGAAGGGGCTTACTTGATTGTTCTCGCATCATCTTAAGCTAAGTTCCCTTTCCACAGATCTCCAGCTGTCAGTAGTCATTTGTCCGAAAAGACTGCTACGATCAACCAGCGCCACAGTCAGTGACTGCTTTGCCACATCACACATCTTCTCGAGAAAAGCCGGAGTCTTAGTGTTATCTCCCTTTGGCACCTCCGAGAAAGCCAGAGTCTTAGCGTTAACTCCCTTTGGCTTATCTCCTACTTCCGTAGTTGGAACTTCCCTCTGACTCGCAGCTTTCGAGGCAGTTGCTACCTCACTATTAGGGCCCATTTGCCCTACAGCTTTGGGCCTACTTTTCTTGTCTATGCGATTGCCCTGCCTCGCGGCTCTAGGACTGGGTCCTTTCTGCCTCTTGAAAGCAGGCTTGTCGCCTTCCCGCGAACGTTGCCTCTTCATTCTGCCATTCGACGCTTCTTCCTCCTCGTACCGGTTGCAGAACTGAGGGTTTCTCGCAGAAAACCTTTTGAACTGCCTTCGACCTACTTCTACCGCCTCATGGGCCCATTCCAAGCGCTCGATACTGCGAGAGAGCTCTTTTACTTCCTCTGCTCCGTACCCTTCTCCACTCTTCTACTCCGTTTTCATTTGTGTGCTTCTCCAAGACGCAGTTCATTGAATCAGCACTACTCTCGCTCCCCGAGTCCGATGCATCGCTTAATGAGTATTTGTCGTACTTGGCTTGCGAAGTGGTGGTGCTTTGATAAAACTCTTCGCACATTTTATCTTCTGGGGTTTCCACTCGCGTCCTGAGTATTTCTTCAATTTCCCAGAATTGCCGTAGCTGTTCATTCAGCTGGACATTCGTCACTTCCCACGCTTGAGCGGAGTGTGCTCCCACCTTTTCGGAGGCTTCGCCACTTATTATCCAGCCAAATATTTTGTTTTGGGCTAGCAGTATGGGGGAGACCTTTTCGATGCCGTTTAGCATTATTTGTGGGATAAGATCACTGTTCGGGATCCGTCCAGGGTCCCATCGGGGTCATTTCGGGACTTTTTCTCGAATAATACGGGATCATTTGGGGACCCTTTCTGCATCATTTCTGGGTGGTTTTCGGGATCCCGTCAGGGTCATTTCGGGACTATTAGGTGATCAATTGAGGCCTTTTCCGGTATCATTTTTGGATGGCTTTCGGTATCCGTTCGGGATCCCGTCGGGGTCATTTCGGGACTTTTTTGGGATCATTTGGGTTCCCTTCCGGCATCATTTCTGGATGGTTTTCGGTATTAGTCCGGGATCCCGTTAGGGTCATTTCAGGACTTTTTCGGGATTATTTTGGGGTAGCTTTCGGCATCATTTCTAGATGGTTTTCTGGATCCGTCCGGGATCACGTCGGGGTCATTTCGAGATTTTTTCGCCACTAATACGGGATCATTTGAGACCCTTTCGACATCATTTTTGGAGGGTTTTCGGGATCAGTCCCGGATCCCGTCAGGGTCATTTCGGCACTATTTGGGCATCATTTGGGAACCTTTCCGGCATCATTTCTGGATATTTTCCGGGATCCGTCCGGGATCCCGTCAGGGTTATTTCGGGACTATTAGGTGATCATTTGAGGACCTTTCCTGCACCATTTCTGAATGGTTTTCGGTATCCGTTCGGGATCCCGTCGGGGTGATTTCGGGACTTTTTGGGGATCACTTGGGTTCCCTCCCGACATCGTTTCTGGATGGTTTTCGGGATTAGTCCGGGATCCCGTCGGGGTCATTTCGGGACTTTTTCTCGGCTAATACGGGATCATTTGAGGACCTTTCCGGCATCATTTCTTGATGGTGTTCGCGATCCGTCCAGAGTCCCGTCGGAGTCATTTCGGGACTTTTTCTCGACTAATACGGGATCATTTGAGACCCTTTCGACATCATTTCTGGAGGGTTTTCGGGATCAGTCCCGGATCCCGTCAGGGTCATTTCGGCACTATTTGGGCATCATTTGGGAACCTTTCCGCATCATTTCTGGATATTTTTTGGGATCCGCCGGGGATCCCTTCAGGGTCATATCGGGACTATTAAAGGATCATTTTCGTCCCTTCCGGCATCATTTGTGCATGGTTTTCGGGATCCATAAGGGATCCCGTCGGGGTCATTTCGGAACTATTTCGGGATCATTTGGTGTACCTTCCGGCATCATTTCTATATGGTTTCCGGGATCCGTCCGGAATCCCGTTGGGGTCATTTCGGGACTTTTTCTCGGCTGATACGGAGTCATTTGGGGACCCTTTCGCTATTATTTTGGATGGTTTTCGGGATCCGTCCGGAATCCCGTCGGGGTCATTTCAGGACTTTTTCGGAATCATTTTGGGTACCTTTCTTCATCATTTCTAGATGGTTTTGGGGATCCGTCCGAGATCCCGTCGGGGTCATTTCGGGACTTTTTCGGGATCATTTAAGCATGGTTTTCAGGATTCGTCCGGGATCCCGTCAGGGTAATTTGTGGACTTTCCGAAACTATTTCGGGATCATTCCTGGATGGAATTCGGGATCTGTCGTTGATCCCGTCGGGGTCAGTTAGGGATCCGTTTGAGATCCCGTGGGAAATTTCGGGACTTCTTAGGGACTATTTCGGGATCATATCTAGATGGTTTTCGGGATCCGTCCGGGATCCCGTCGGGGTCATTTCGGTACTTTTTCGGGGCAAATACGGGATCATTTGGGGACCCTTCCGGCATCACTTCTGGATGGATTTTGGGATCTGTACGAGAACCCATCAGGGTAATTTCGGGACTTTTTCGGGACTATTACGGGATCATTTGGGGACCCCTCCAGCATCAATTCTTGATCATTTGCCGGATCCATCAGGGTCATTTCGGGACCATGTTGGGATCATTTGGGGACCCTTCCGAGGTCATTTCTGGCTCCGTCCCGGATGCCGTAGGAGTCATTTTAAGATTTTGTTTGTTACTTCTTCGGGATAGATTTTGAACCCTTCCGGGATCACATCTGGATCATTTGGGATCATTTTGGGACCCTTCCGGAATCATTTCTCTATGGTTTTCGCGATCCGTGGTGGATTCCTCGGGGTCATTTCGGAACTTTTTCGGAGCTTTTTCTGAATAATTTATGAACCCTTCCTGGATGGTTTTTGAGATCCGTCCGGGAGCCCGTCAGGGTAATTTCGGAACTTTTTCGGGACTATTTCGGTATCACTTTGGTACCCTTCAGGTATCATTTCTGTGTGGTTCTCTGGATAAGTCTAGAATCGTGTCGTTGTCATTTCGGGTTTTTTTTTTGGGACTATTTCGGGAACTTTTGGAGACCCTTCCGGGCGTTTCTGGAAGGTTTTCGGGATCCGTCCGCGATAGCATCGGGGTCTTTTCGTGGCTTTTTCTGAATAGTTTCGGGATCATTTGGGGATCCTATCAGGTTATCAGCTCATTTTGTTCTTTTGTTTACTCAATTACAAAAATAAAATGCATTAGACAGAAAAAAATGTTTACGCAGATAACTTAATAAGCAGGCTAACGTGACTAGCCCATATATCTCATTTTCTCCTTGCGGACGGGGCCGCGGGTAAAGGCTAGTCTAATATATATTATAAATGGGAAAGTTTGGATGTTAAGATGTTTGGATGTTTGGATGTTTAGATGTTTGGATGTTTGGATGTTTGGATGTTTGGATGTTTGGATGTTTGGATGTTTGGATGTTTGGATGTTTGTCCAGACGTTTGTCTTTGTGACTCAATAACGCAAGAACGGCTGGACCGATTTGGATGAAATTTTGCACACATATAGCCAATAGTCTAGAAGGATCTACTAGCTATATATTTTTCAAAAGGGGCGTGGTCCCCGCCCCCTAGGAACAGTTATAATTTAATTATTATATTTTTTCGTCTTTGCGACTGAATCACGCCAGAATGGCTACACGGATTTTGATGAAATTTGGGACACAGACAGTAGTCTACTAGCGAAATTTTTTTCGAACATGGAAAGAGGGGTGGGGGTCCCACGACCCTTCGAGAAATTATTTTTCATAATTTTTACACATTATAACTTTACGTATACTGGCCTTCACCAATATCACAGACTCAAGGGGTCAAATAAGTCGAGGGCTTACAAAGTAAGCAGTGACACCCTCCGCCCGCCCCCCTTTATCTCCCCCTCTGGTGTAAAATCCATAAATTGTTATAACTCAATTTAAATTTTCTCCTAAATCAATAGTTTTTGGTATCTGGTACATACAGAACGAGATCTAGACAATTTTGGAGGAACGATCAGTGGTCCTCTCCTCTACTCCCGCCATCCGCCCTCCATCAATTGTTTTTATTAGCACGCTTTTATTAGCTTTACCTGTATGTTTCTATCTAACTTTTTATTCGCTCCAATGCGCCTGCTGCCTTATTAACATGGTTTTATAATTAGCTTCACCTTATTTGTAATCCCGTAAGGGTCATACCGAGACCCTTCCGGGATCATTTCTGGATGGTTTTCGGGATCGGTCTGGGATTACGCCGGGGTAATTTCGGGACTTTTTCGGGACTATTTCGGGATCATTTTGGGACCCTTCCGGGATCATTTCTGTATAGTTTACGGGATCCGTCCGGAATCCCGTCGGGGTTATTTTGGAACATTTTCGGGACTATTCCGGAATCATTTCGGGACTATTTCGCGATCATTTGGGGACCCTTCCGGCATCATTTCTGGATGGTTTTCGGGATCCGTGCGGGATCTCGTCGGGGTCATATGGGGACTTTTTCGGGATCATTTGAGGGCTCTTCCGGCATCATTTCTGGATGGTTTTCGGGATCCGTCCGGGATATCGTCGGGGTCATTTGGGGACTTTTTCGGGATCATTTGGGGGCTCTTCCGGCATCATTTCTGGATGGTTTTCGGGATCCGTCCGGGATCTCGTCGGGGTCATTTGGGGACTTTTTCGGGATCATTTTGGGGCTCATCCGGCATCATTTCTGGATGGTTTTCGGGATCCGTCCGGGATCCCGTCGGGGGCATTTCGGGACTTTTTCCCGACTAATACGGGATCATTTGGGAACCCCTTCGGCATCATTTCTGGATGGTTTTCGGGATCCGTCCGGGATCCCGTGGGGGTCGTTTCGGGACTTTTTCGCGACTAATACGGGATCATTTGGGAACCCTTTCGGAATCATTTCTGGATGGTTTTCGGGATCCGTCCGGGATCCCAATAGGGTAATTTCGGGATTATTAGGGGATCATTTGGGAACCTTTCCGGCATCATTTCTGGATAATTTTCGGGATCCGTCCGGGATGCCGACGAGGTCATTTCGGGACTATTTCGGGATCATTTGGGATACCTACCGGCATCATTTCTGGATGGTTTTTGGGATTCGTCCGGGATCCCGTCGTGGTCCTTTCGGGACTTTTTTTCGACTAATACGGGATCATTTGCGGACCCTTTCGGCATCATTTCTGGACTATTAGGGGATCATTTGAGGACCTTTCCGGCATCATTTCTCTATTGTTTTCGGAATCCTTTCGGGATCCCGTCAGGGTCATTTTGGGACTTTTTTGGGGCTAATACGGGATCATTTGGGGATCCTCTAGGGGTCGTTTAGTGACTTTTTCTGTTTTATTTCGGGATCATTTGGGGACCCTTCCGGCATAATTTCTTGATGGTTTGCCGGATCCATCAGGGTCATTTCGGGACCATTTTGGGATCATTTGGGGACCCTTCCGATATCATTTCGGGATCCGTCCGGGATGCCGACGAGGTCATTTCGGGACTATTTCGGGATCATTTGGGATACCTACCGGCATCATTTCTGGATGGTTTTTGGGATTCGTCCGGGATCCCGTCGTGGTCCTTTCGGGACTTTTTTTCGACTAATACGGGATCATTTGCGGACCATTTCGGCATAATTTCTGGATAGTTGTCGGGATCCGTTCGGGATCCCGTCACGGTCATTTCGGAACTATTAAGGGATCATTTGAGGACCTTTCCGGCATCATTTCTGGATAGTTTTTGGAATCCTTTCGGGATCCCGTCACGGTAATTTCGAAACTATTAGGGGATCATTTGAGGACCTTTCCGGCATCATTTCTGTATTGTTTTCGGAATCCTTTCGGGATCCCGTCAGGGTCATTTTGGGACTTTTTTGGGGCTAATACGGGATCATTTGGGGATCCTCTTGGGATCGTTTCGTGACTTTTTCTGTTTTATTTCGGGATCATTTGGGGACCCTTCCAGCATAATTTCTTGATGGTTTGCCGGATCCATCAGGGTCATTTCGGGACCATTTTGGGATCATTTGGGGACCCTTCCGAGATCATTTCTGGATCCGTCCGGAATGCCGTAGGAGCCATTTCGGGATTTTTTGTTCCTTTTCCGGGATAGTTTTTGGACCCTTCCGGGATCATTTCTGGATCTGTGCGGTATCCCATCTGGGTCATTTCCGGACTATTTCGGGATCATTTTGGGATCCTTCCGGAATCATTTCTGTATGGTTTTCGCGATCCGTCGTTGATTCCCTCGGAGCCATTTCGGAACCTTTTCTGGAGTATGTCGGGTCATTTGGGGACTTTTTCGGGATCATTTTGGGGCTCATCCGGCATCATTTCTGGATGGTTTTCGGGATTCGTCCGGGATCCCGTCGGGGTTATTTCGGGACTTTTTCGCGACTAATACGGGATCATTTGGGAACCCTTTCGGCATCAATTCTCGATGGTTTTCGGGATCCGTCCGGGATCTCGTCGGGGTTATTTGGGGACTTTTTCGGGATCATTTGGGGGCTCTTCCGGCAACATTTCTGGATGGTTTTCGGGATCCGTCCCGGATCTCGTAGGGGTAATTTGGGGACTTTTTCGGGATCATTTGGGGGCTCTTCCGGCATATATTCTGGATGGTTTTCGGGATTTGTCCGGGATCCCGTCGGGTTCATTTCGGGACTTTCGCGACTAATACGGGAACATTTGGGAACCCTTTCGGCATCATTTCTGGCTGGTTTTGGGGATCCGTCCGGGATCCCGTCGGGGTTATTTCGGGACTTTTTCTCTACTAATACGGGATCATTTGCGGACCCTTTCGGCATCATTTCTGGATAGTTGTCGGGATCCGTTCGGGATCCCGTCACGGTCATTTCGGGACTATTAGGGGATAATTTGAGGACCTTTCCGGCATCATTTCTGGATAGTTTTCGGAATCCTTTCGGGATCCCGTCAGGGTAATTTCGGGGCTTTTTCGGGATCATTTAAGGATGGCTTTCGGGATTCGTCCGGGAACCCGTCAGGGTAATTTCGGGACTTTTCCGAGACTATTTCGGGATCATTTTGGACCTTCCCAAGATCATTTCTGGATGGATTTCGGGATTTGTCCGGGATGCCGTCAGGGTAATTTTGGGACTATTAGGTGAGCATTTGAGGACCTTTCCGGCATCACTTCTGGATGGTTTTTGGTATCCGTTCAGGATCCCGTCGGAATAATTGCGGGACTTTTTCGGGATCATTGGGGTCCCTTCCGACATCATTTCTGGATGGTTTTTGGGATTCGTCCTCCATCCCGTCGGGGTCATTTAGGGGTGCGTTCGAGATCCCGTCAGGGTCATTTCGGGACTTCTTCGGGTCTATATCGGGATCATTTCTGGATGGTTTATGGGATCCGTCCATGACCCCTTAAGGGTAATTTCGGGACTATTAGGTGATCATTTGAGAACTTTTCCGGCATCACTTCTGGATGATTTTCGGTATCCGTTCGGGATCCCGTCGGAATCAATGCGGGACTTTTTCGGAATCATTTGGGATTCCTTCCGGCATCATTTATGGATGGTTTTCGGGATTTGTCCGGGATCCTGTCAGGGTTATTTCGGGACCTTTTCGGGGATAATGCGAGATCATTTGGGGATCCTCTAGGGGTCGTTTCGTGACTTTTTCTGTATTATTTCGGGATCATTTTGGGACCCTTTCGGCATAATTTCTTGATGGTTTGCCGGATCCATCAGGTTCATTTCGGGACTATTTTGGGATCATTTGGGGACCCTTACGAGATCATTCCTGGATCCGTCCGGGATGCCGTAGGAGCCATTTCGGGATTTTATATTACTTTTCCGGGATAGTTTTGCACCCTTCCGGGATCATTTCTGGATCTGTGCGGGATCCCATCTGGGTCATTTCCGGACTATTTCGGGATCATTTTGGGATCCTTCCGGAATCATTTCTGTATGGTTTTCGCGATCTGTCGTGGATCCCCTCGGAGCCATTTCGGAACTTTTTCTGGAGTATGTCGGGATAATTTAGGGACCCTTCCTGGATATTTTCTGGATGGCTTTTAAGATCCGCCCGGGAGCCCGTCAGGGTCATTTCGGAACGTTTTCGGGATCATTTTGGAACACCTTCAGGGATCATTTCTGTGTGGGTCTCTGGATACGTCTAGAATCGTGTCGCTGTCATTTCGGGTTTTTTTGGGACTATTCGGGGAACTTTTGGAGACGCTTTTGGGGCATTTCTGGATGGTTTTCGGGATCCGTCCGCGATAGCGTGCGGGTCATTTCGTAGCTTTTTCTGGATAATTTCGTGATCAATTGGGATCCTATCAGGTTATCAGCTCATTCAGTTCTTTTTTTTACTCAATTACAAAAATAAAATGCATTAGACAGAAAACAAAATTTTAAACAGATAATAAGCAGGCTAACGCGAATAGCCCATATATTTAAATTTCTCCTTGCGGACGGGGGCCGCGGGTAAAGGCTAGTATATTATAAATGGGAAAGTTTGGATGTTTGTATATTTGTATGTTTGTCCAGACGTTTGTCTTTGTGACTCAATCACGCAAGAATGGCTGGACGGATTTGGATGAAATATGGCACACATATAGCCAATAGTCTAGAAGGATCTACTAGCTATATTTTTTTGAAAAGGTCCCTGCCTCCTAGGGACAGTTATAATTTAATTATTGTATTTTTTCGTATTTGTGACTGAATCACGCCGGAACGGCTACACGGATTGTGATGAAATTTGGGACAGAGACAATAGTCTACTGCGAAATTTTTTTGGAACATGAAAAGGGGGGAGGGGTTTCCACGACCCCTTCGAATAATTAGTTTTTAAAAATTTTTACACATTATAACTTTACGTATACAGACCTTCACCAATATTACAAACTCAATGGGTCAAATAAGTCGAGAGCTTACAAAGTGCGCAGGGGCACCCTCCATCCTCCCCCTCTCCTCTCGCCCACTGATGTAAAATTTATAAATTGTTATATCTCAAAACAAATTTTCACCTAAATCAATAATTTTTGGTATCTGGCTCATACAGATCGAGATCTAAACAATTTTGGAAAAACGATCAGTGGTGCTCTCCTTCTCCTCCCGCAATCCTTCATTTGTTTTTATTGGCACGCTTTTATTAGCTTTACCTGCATGTTTCTTTGTAACTTTTCATTCGCTCCAATGCGCCTGCTGCCTTATTAACATGGTTTTATAGTTAGCTTCACCTTATTTGTAATCCCGTTAGGGTCATATCGAGACCCTTCCGGGATCATTTCTGGATGGTTTTCGGGATCCATCCGGGGTAATTTCGGTACTTTGTCGGGATCATTTTTGGGACCCTTCCGGGATCATTTCTGTATAGTTTTCGGGATCCGTTCGGGATCCCGTCGGAGTTATTTTGGGACATTTTCGGGAATATTCCGGGATCATTTCGGGACTATTTCGCGATCATTTGGGGACTCTTCCGGCATCATTTGTGGATGGGTTTCGGGATCCGTCCGGCATTCCGTCGGGGTATTTTCGGTATCATTTGCGTACCTTTGGGAGATAAATTCTTAATGGTTTCCGGGATCATTACGGGACTTTTTCGGGGTCATTTTAGGACCCCCCCCGGCATCACTTCTGGATGGTTTTCGAGATTCGTCCGGGTTCCCGTCGGGGTCATTTCGGGACTTTTTCTCGACTAATACGGGAACATTTGGGGACCCCTTTCGGCATCATTTCTGGATGGTTTACGGGATCCGCCCGGGATTCCGTCAGGGTCATTTCGGGACTATTAGGGGATCATTTGAGGACCTTTCCGGCATAATTTCTGGATAGTTTTCGGGATCCGTTCGGGATTCGGACGAGGTCATTTCGGGATCATTTGGGGTACCTACCGGCATCATTAATGGATGGTTTTCGGGATCCGTCCGGGATCCCGTCAGGGTCATTTCGAGACTATTATGGGATCATTTGAGGACCTCTCCGGCATCATTTCTGGATAGTTTTCGAGATCCGTTCGGGATTCGGACGGGGTCATTTCGGGATCATTTGAGGTACCTACCGGCATCATTTCTGGATGGTTTTCAGTATCCGTCCGGGATCCCGTCGGGGTCATTTCGGGACTTTTTCGGGATCATTTGAGGTGCTTCCCGGCATCATTTCTGGATGGTTTTCGGGATCCGTCCGGGATCCTGTCGGGGTCGTTCCGGAATCATTTGGGGTCACTTCCTGCATCATTTCTGGATGGTTTACGGGATTCGTTAGGGATCTTCAGGACTTTTTCGCGATCATTTGGGGTACCTTCCGGCATCATTTATAGATGGTTTACGGGATCCGTCCGAGATCCCATCGCAGAGTGTAACTTTTTTCACTTTTAGGATGCCAAAAGTCCAAAAAACAATGTTCTCCAATCTCAAAAATGTTTTGACATGCAACAGATTAATAACCAACTGTTAAGAAAATGTAAACACAGCAAAGTAAGAAACCCACGATCACCATGATAAGCGTTATGAAACTTGGATAATTGAAACAAGTGTAAAAATCATTTCACAGTCCAAAATTTTTGACCAACATCGTGGCCGCGTGGTGGATTTTTCGATAACTGTTTTGACGTCAAACTATTTTATTTCGCGTACTTGGGTAACTTATAACAGGATTGGTAAGTTTCAGCCACGTAGGCATTTTTTTTTTTTAATTTTATTTTATTTTTTTTTTTTGTTTTAGACAGCCTCTAAAAGTTTGGTAAGCTTAGACATTTTTTCGTTTTCAATAGAATAAAACTTGCATGATTCCGCCCAATTCCATTGAACGAATACATACACATTGAAGGTAATTTCATATAGTTTCAGATCAAAAAACAAACCATTGCGAAATTTTGCGTTTTTCTTTGTAATCGACAACTTAAGGTCTCTTTGCCCTCGCTCACTTATCAAGCGCAGTGACCTAACAATGGAATGTCCTCAATTCAAGTCTACA
This sequence comes from Eurosta solidaginis, assembly GCF_040869045.1. Classification (NCBI taxonomy): domain Eukaryota; kingdom Metazoa; phylum Arthropoda; class Insecta; order Diptera; family Tephritidae; genus Eurosta; species Eurosta solidaginis. The sequence continues at coordinate 120,292,143 of NC_090321.1, forward strand.
ATGCTAGATCCCAAAAAAGAAATGAAATGGTAAAAACCCAGAAAAAGGAAACTTGTGCACTGAATAGCCTTCATTGTTTGTCATATGACTTTTCCCATAGTTAACGAGTTGTGCACTTATCCCATCAACTTATGTTATGTATGCACGCCTACATGAGGGTCGTCTATTATGGGTGATCCTTCTAAGCAATTGAGTGCTTCGGGAATATACATATGTATGTATACATCACATAAACGTCTACCTAACGCCCTGTCGGCATATACATCATCGGAAAATGCTACATATGTGGGGCTTCTCCAAAAGTTATGAACAATATGCGAGCCCTGTCAGAGCGAAAAGTTGACAAAAGCATGCTTGCTTTCGGAATTTCCCCTTTACATTCTTGGATACGATGCATGGAATGTATGCTCCACATCGCTTATCGAATGGAAATGATGACATGGTATGTGCGGGGCGAAGAAAATAAGGAAAAGATGAAAAAGAAGAAAGAACATATCCAAAATAGATTCAGGAAAGAAGTTGGTCTTTTGATTGATATGCCAAAGCAAAAATCCGGCAACACAAATTATGACAACACTGCGAGAAGATTTTTTGGAGATCCTGAAATAACATCAGACATAACCGGCATGAACATCAATCTTTTGAAAAGGTTTCATACATTACTTTCATGCATAGGATGTGGCTTTCTAATAAGTTCTGAAGCTTTTGATCACTATGTGACAGAGACAAGGGTACTATATTTATCGGAATATGCTTGGTACAATATGCCATAAAATTCTGCTTCATGGAAAGAGTATAATCGTGTCTGCTATTCTTCCTATTGGTCAACTTTTGGAAGAAGCTCAAGAGTCCAGAAACAAAGATGCACAAAACTATCTTGAACTTTTCACCACAAAAAAGTCAAGAATTTGTAGTAACTTGGATTTGCTGCACAGATTGCTGATATCGTCAGACCTGTTCATAAACAGTTTGCCGAAAACCCTTAGGTCAAAGCGGCGAGCATTAACGAGAGAAGTTATAGGCTTATCATCTGAACCAGAGCATGTCGGCGGTATTGACTCCGACTAACTTTATACCAGTTAAAATATCACTTTTTATTTATAAGTATGTATTTCGATTCAATTTTTACAAATATATGTATGTACCTATGTTGTGTTTGACTTTGGAAATACATTTTTTTAAGTATCAATCAAAACCCTCTAAGCTAAAGTTAAGAAATATAAAAAATTTTTATTTATATTGGCAATGGAAAATGCTTTTAAAGTAGAAAATATGATTAGGTGAAATTACACCTTATATGAGGGCAAGGAGAAAAAGTGGGCGGATCTTTTTTATTCTCAAATCAGATTTAGGTATCTGCAACCACACTGCAAAATTTCAAATGAATTGCTCCACTGGTTTGGCTGTTATTAATTTTGGCATCCTAAAAGTGAAAAAAGTTACACGGTGCGTCGCGGTCGTTTCGGGACTTTTTCGCGGCTAATACGGGATCATTAGGGGACCATTTCTGTATTATTTCTGGATGGTTTTCGGGATCCCGGGATCCCATCGGGGTCATTTCGGGACTTTTTCTCGAATAATACGGGATCATTAGGGGACCCTTTCGGTATCATTTCTGGATGGTTTTCGGGATACGTCCGGGATCCCGTCAGGGTCATTTCGAGACTATTAGGGGATTATTTGGTGTACCTTCCGGCATCATTTCTGAATAGTTTTCGGGATTCGACCGGGATCCCGTAGGGGTCATTTCGGGACTTTTTCTCGAATAATAAGGGATCATTACGGGACCCTTTCGGTATCATTTCTGGATGTTTTTTTGGGATCCTTCCGGGATTCCGTCGGGGTCATTTCGGGATCATTTGGGAACCCTTTCGGCATCATTTCTGGATGGTTTTCGGGATTCGACCGGGATCCCGTCGGGGTCATTTCGGGACTTTTTCTCGAATAATACGGGACCCTTTCGGCATCATTTCTGGATGGTTTTCGGGATTCGCCCGGGATCCCGTCGGGGTCATTTCGGGACTTTTTCTCGAATAATACGGGATCATTACGGGACCCTTTCGGTATCATTTCTGGATGTTTTTTGGGATCCGTCCGGGATTCCGTCGGGGTCATTTCGGGACTATTTCGGGATCATTTGGGGACCCTTTCGGCATCATTTCTGGATGGTTTTTGGGATCCGTCCGGGATCCCGTCAGGGTCATTTCGAGACTATTAGGGGATTATTTGGTGTACCTTCCAGCATCATTTCTAGATGGTTTTCGGGATCCATCCAGGATCCCATCAGGGTCATTTCGGGACTATTAGGGGATCATTTGGGGACCTTTCCGGCATCATTTCTGGTTAATTTTCGGGATCTGTCCGAGATCCCGTCGGGGTAATTTCGGGACTATTTCGGGATCATTTGGGGTACTTTCCAGCATCATTTCTAGATAGTTTTCGGGATCCGTCCGTGAGCCCGTCGGGGTTATTTCGGGACTTTTTCTCGAGTGATACGGGATCAATTGGGAGACTTTCGGCATCATTTCTGGATGCTTTTTGGGATCCGTCCTGGATCCCGTCAGGGCAATTTGGGACAATTAGGGGGATCATTTGAGGACCTTTCAGGTATCATTTCCGGATAGTTTTCGGGATCTGTACGGGAACCCATCGGGGTAATTTCGGGACTATTTCGGGATTATTTGGGGACCCTCTAGGGGTCATTTCATGACTTTTTCTGTATTATTTTGGGATTATTTGGGGACCCTTCCGGCATCATTTCTTGATGGTTTGCCGGATCCGTCAGGGTCATTTCTGGATCCGTCCGTGATACCGTAGGAGTAATTTTGAGATTCTTTGTTACTTTTTCGGGATAGTTTTGGGACCCTTCCGTGGTCGTTTCTGGATCCGTGCGGGGTCACATCGGGGTCATTTCCGGACTATTTCGGGATCATTTTGGGACCGTTCCGGAATCATTTCTGTATGGTTTTCTCTATCCGTCGTGAATCCCCTCGGGGTCATTTCGCAACTTTTTCTGGACTATGTCGGGATAATTTAGGAACCCTTCCTGGATATTTTCTGGATGGCTTTTGAGATCCGTCCGGGAGCCCGTCAGGGTCATTTCGGAACTTTCCCGGGACTATTTCGGGATCATTTTGGTACCCTTCAGGGATCATTTGTGTGTGGTTCTCTGGATAAGTCTAGAATCGTGTCGTTGTCATTTCGGGTTTTTTGGGACTATTCCGGGAACTTTTGGAGACCCTTCCGGGGCATTACTGGATGGTTTTCGGGATCTGTCCGTGACATCGTGACCTTTTCTGGATAATTTCGGGATCATTTGGGGATCGTATAAGGTTACCAGCTCATTTAGATCTTTTTTTTTACTCAATTGCAAAAATAAAATGCACTAGAGAGAAAAAAATTTTAAACAGATAACTTGATAAGCAGGCTAACGTGAATAGCCCATATATTTCATTTTCTCCTTGCGGAAGGGGCCGCGGGTAAAGGCTAGTAAATATATAAATTCCATAACTAAATAAACAGTATGCTAGACATTTGTTAACACAGCTATCATTAAAACTCAGTGTAGGTATTTTTATCGCCAAGTAATTAAACAAAAAGGAACCAACTGAAGATAAGAATCGGTCCTTTCACACAAACACATTCATTTAGAATAGAGACATAATTTTTAGATTTTGAATATAAACTTCTGTAAATATTTCAATAAATCAGTAGTCTTACAAACTCTCGAAACAGTTGATCTCTTTATTCAACGAAATTGTTTCTGCCCCCCACCAGTGGTAAGGCAGATTCAATTGAATATTTAACAAACACGCTTGAATAATTTGCCGAATCCAATAATAATCAGGAGCTTTTAATTTCATCATACGTCTGTCTGTGGAATTCAAAACCAATACGGCCACAAAAAGTACAACAACATTTTTCAATACTTTCCCTGCCGAACAACAATTATTGTTACATGATAATACAAATAAATTCGCACTAAGCGGCAGTAACAGCAATTACACGCCAACAACAATTGCTATTAAATAATCCTGTACAAAACGTTTTTAAAAATTTACAAAATCTTCAGTCACATATTTTTACATTTAATAACGTTGAATTTTAAACGTTATTTTTAAAATTTTGATATTATATTTTAATTATGCTTCGCACACCACCAAACGAAAGAAACACATCTACACCAACACATCAAGTTAACGATTCACTTATTGATTTAGAAATTTTTTCTACTTCAGTAAAACTTCCTCAGTTTTGGACAAATTGGCCTGAAGCATGGTTAATACATGCTGAAATGCAGTTTGATACTAAAAAAATTACTCAAAAACAACTAAGTACGAGTATATTATTACTGCATTACCTCAAGATGTCATAATGACCATTTTAGATTTTATTCAAAATCCACCAGAAATAAATAAATATTTTGCATTAAAACAAATTTTTATTGAAAGACATTCCTTAAGTGAGAATGCTAAGTTAGATAAAGTGTTGCGCGATTCTGAAATGGGTGATCGTAAACCTTCGGAATTTTACCGATCTTTTTAGTTCTACTTTCTGGTTCTAATTTTAGCCAAGAAATTTTAAAGAAACTTTGGATGCGAAAATTACCCAAAAACTTGAATTAATTTTAACAAGTTCGAATTTCAATAACATAAATGATTTAACTAAATTTGCTGATAACGGTAAAACGGTAAACGGATCAGTAAAACTGAAATTGCCTGGATAAACAATTCTCAAAATTCTAAAGGAGAAAATTCTATTATTACTAATTTGGTTGAGACATCTTTAATTTGTGAAAATTTTCAAAAATTACCTTTAGAATTAAGTGAAATTAAGAAAGAAATTAATCTGAATTATTCAAGATCACGTTCAACAAGTAGAAATAGTTTTAGAAGTCCTGTTAGACATCGTTCGAAATCTCGTGGTAATACCAACTGGTATTTCGGAAATAAAGCTAGGAGATGTGAAGAATCATGTGCGTTTGTGAAAAAAAGTAATCCAACAAACTAAAATGTTCCGTTGCTGCAGCGACAAATAACGGAAATAAAGCTACGAGATGTGAAGAACCATGTGCGTTTGTGAAAAACAGTAATCCAACAAACTAAAATTGTTGAGAAAATCTGGTAACTCTTCATCGTGAGTGACAAGCTATGAATGACGGATAAACTTGTGTCCTTCCAACGTGTCAAGCTGCGATTGACAAGTCAGCAGTAATCGATGAACGTCAAACTTCGTGCTTCTGTCAACGTGGCAATTTCTGCTTGGGCAATGAAAGGAGGGAGAAAATTGCAATTCATGACAGTTGATATACATACGAAAGAAAAAATAGCGGATTTTTCGGCAACGTCCGACACAGGCAAGAGAAGACAAGTTTTTTAACGTCGCTGATAACTTAATAAATTCTTTTTCAATGTCTTATATGTATATTATTGTTTAAATAAAATTTGAATTCAGTTGTACCGGGCGTTCAAAGAAAGTCTTCTTTTATTCGCCTCAACATCTTAAAAAACGTTTTCTTGCACAAATGTCTGACGACAAGAAAAGCAGCTGCGCAAGCCTGAAAATCTATAGCTGTGGTTTTTGCAAAGCAGTCGACAATCCGCACATGGTTCGTTGCATGAAGTGCAGCCGAAAATACCATAAAAAGTGCGCTGAGGTCGACAGAAGTGTGAGTAGACGGGAATGGGTGTGCAATACCTGCTCCACCCTCGAATCTCCTAGCCAGATCACTAGAGCACCAGTTACACATGATTCTAAAGCGAATCCTGCCAATGGTGCATCAGCAACACAGCCGGGACATGCAGATACAAGTCTTTCACTTACCACTACAACTGAAACAGCAGCGCACATTGAAACAACGAAGTTGTTCGTAGACAACCAACATTATTTCCAGCCTACCAGCACTTCAGGGCCAGGCTGCTACAGCGACATCACCATTGCGAAGCCTACTAGCGCAAATGGAAGAGCTACGTCCTCCGAGCAGAACGAGATCTATCCGATCAAATGCATCGCGTCCTTCATCAGCCGTCAAATGTCGTTTGCTCGAAGAAGAACAGATTTTAAAAGAAGAAGCCGACATTCTAAGGCAAAAGCAAGAACTTTTGAATAGGCCAAATGGAAATTTTAGAGCAAAGAGATGAAATAAGCTCCGATAGCGACTCAGACGACGACAACTTTGAGGAAGAATTCCAACAGGGTAGACCAAATGAAATATCCCAGCGGAACCAACCACGCCAGCTAAATAATCTGACACTACATCCACAATGGGTACCAAATTTACTCCCACCAAACTGTGAACCAGCCGTAGCCAATATATCCAGGAATGAACCACAAGCAACTCAACATCGCCGGCTAACACGTAACCAACTAGCAGCGCGCACCAGTGTAGGTAAAGGGCTTCAAAAGTTTACTGGGAAACCGGAAGAGTGGCCCTTATTTTTAGCAACATACAACCAGACTACAGAAATATGTGGATTTTCACAAGACGAGAACCTCCTACGTCTGAGAAAAGCCCTAGATGGTCCTGCACGGCAAGCAGTTAAAAATCTGTTATTGCACGTCCAATGCGTGCCACAAATAATTGAAACTTTAAAAATGAAATTCGGCAGACCCGAACTCATCATCCACGTTTTGCTACAGCAAATTAAAAACATGCGACCCCCAACGTCTGACAACTTAGAGACCCTTGTAAACTTTGATTTAGAGGTACAAAACGTATGTGCAACCATGAAAGCATCTGGGCTGCATTCTCATCTGAATAACCCTGAAGTGGAACAAAGAATGGTGGGCAAGCTGCTTAGCATCTTCCAAGCGTTCTGGGGAATGCACAAATTAACATTGATTGAAAGAAATTTGGAAGTTTCCATGGGTCCGAACACCGGAGAGCAAAATATGGTAAGATGTATCGTTTGCAAATCAGATTCTCACTCACTACCGAATTGTTCTACTCTTAAGGGTATGTCAAGGGCGACTAAGTGGAAGGTGGTGCGTACACATAAACTATGCCGCCGGTGTTTACGACCGCACAGTAACTCCTGTAGGTTAACAACCCTTTGCGGAATTAATTAATGTAAGTTGGGCCATCATCCATTGCTCCATAGAACTAACCCTGAATCCACGGAAAACTCAGTTAATACCCATATGAGCAAAAGCAGCGCAGTTTTGTTTCGCATCGTACCTGTAATTTTACATGGTAATGGCACCCACGTTTCCACATACGCGTTCCTCGACGACGGCTCATCGATCACGCTTATAGACGCTGATCTACAACGCGAGTTGGGTGTGTGTGGTAGAAACAGCCACTTTGCTTATTTACGGTGGACTGGGGACACCCATCGGTACGAAGATGATTCGGAAGACTGCGATATAATATTATCTTCATCAAGCGGAAAACATTTTACACTTAAAGACGTGCATTCTATAGGTGATTTGGATTTGCCAAGCCAGTTGCTTGATGTTGCGTCCCTGAAGTCCGTTCACAAACATTTGAGAGATCTTCCGCTTTATTCATACCACAATACCGCGATGCTCCCACAAGGGGGCCATCCCAGGACAGGAGGTGAGACCTAAATACAAAGCATCGTTCGATGCAGTGCATCAGATCACACTGGCTTCTCCTGCTCCCGCGGTAGCAGTTTTTATAAAGACCTTGCCTAGGGTCCCACAGGGTGGTACCCGCGTCCACCCTGCTACCCTTCGAGTAAAACACCTTACTCATGGATTGGGTACCCATGGTATTATGGTCGCCTTTTACGACCGGTATACCTACCGTTGGCATATTCTAACCCCTAACCCACAGGGAGAAGGTCCTCAGTAGTGTAATTAGGCAGCATATATGAATGCAGCTGTTTCCTTACCATTACTATAGCTCGCACCCGTCCTTCCGTTTGTGCGTAGTAAACGCCAAACCCGCGCGCGCTAAGTCCAGAAACCTTTCCTCCCGATGAGAGCCACAGCTCCTGGATCAGCGCCACGTCAAGGGGCAAGGAGCTCGCTCGACGCCACTTTACTGTGTTGGAGGTTTATCTGTAGGACTCGCAGCACCATTGGGCTCTTTGGCCCCCTCCCGCACCTTCGTCGTAACGTCATCGTCTTCCACTGGCCCTTTTGGTTTAGAGTATTCGAGGCCCCCTTCAGCCCCTCGTAACTGTTGTGCCGGGTGTCTCTGTGCGAGTCACAGCACCATGTGGCGGTTGGTCTCTTCTAACACCTTCGTGGTGACGTCGGAGACCTCCACCTGACTTTTTTCCCTTAGGCTTTTGAGGTCCTTTTCGACTGCGCCCACCTCTAGCGTGTTAGGAATTTTTTCCTCGGGACTTCTTTTCCTAAGTCGCATGTAAATTTTGTCATTGCCAAAGGACATTTTCCAAAATATCCTATACAAAATATCCTCCGCCTGCTTGTTTATTTGGAAGATGTAGAACTGACCTTCCTCGGTAGGCCGAGATACAGTAAGAACCTTCCAATCCTGTGTCGGTATGTTCGGATTCTGATTCTGCAGAAGTCACAGTGTATCCTCCGACTTCATCACGCATGGTATCCATACCTTAACTTTTGGTACAGTGGGGATTTGCGCTTTATCCACCACCTCAAACCGCGCATTCGTGCCTTGCCTTTGGAGATTTGGAACCACTTCCTCCAGCCACCGCAGTCTCGCGATGTTGTCGCACGCTATCATCTTCACACCATTATACCATCCCCCCAATCAAAGGTTGGAAGGGGCTTACTTGATTGTTCTCGCATCATCTTAAGCTAAGTTCCCTTCCCACAGATCTCCAGCTGTCAGTAGTCATTTGTCCGAAAAGACTGCTACGATCAACCAGCGCCACAGTCAGTGACTGCTTTGCCACATCACACATCTTCTCGAGAAAAGCCGGAGTCTTAGTGTTATCTCCCTTTGGCACCTCCGAGAAAGCCAGAGTCTTAGCGTTAACTCCCTTTGGCTTATCTCCTACTTCCGTAGTTGGAACTTCCCTCTGACTCGCAGCTTTCGAGGCAGTTGCTACCTCACTATTAGGGCCCATCTGCCCTACAGCTTTGGGCCTACTTTTCTTGTCTATGCGATTGCCCTTCCTCGAGGCTCTAGGACTGGGTCCTTTCTGCCTCTTGAAAGCAGGCTTGTCGCCTTCCCGCGAACGTTGCCTCTTCATTCTGCCATTCGACGCTTCTTCCTCCTCGTACCGGTTGCAGAACTGAGGGTTTCTCGCAGAAAACCTTTTGAACTGCCTTCGACCTACTTCTACCGCCTCATGGGCCCATTCCAAGCGCTCGATACTGCGAGAGAGCTCTTTTACTTCCTCTGCTCCGTACCCTTCTCCACTCTTCTACTCCGTTTTCATTTGTGTGCTTCTCCAAGACGCAGTTCATTGAATCAGCACTACTCTCGCTCCCCGAGTCCGATGCATCGCTTAATGAGTATTTGTCGTACTTGGCTTGCGAAGTGGTGGTGCTTTGATAAAACTCTTCGCACATTTTATCTTCTGGGGTTTCCACTCGCGTCCTGGGTATTTCTTCAATTTCCCAGAATTGCCGTAGCTGTTCATTCAGCTGGACATTCGTCACTTCCCACGCTTGAGCGGAGTGTGCTCCCACCTTTTCGGAGGCTTCGCCACTTATTATCCAGCCAAATATTTTGTTTTGGGCTAGCAGTATGGGGGAGACCTTTTCGATGCCGTTTACCATTATTTGTGGGATAAGATCACTACCTAATACTAGATCGATTTGGGAGGGGACAAACAGCTTTCGCACAGATTGTTTTCTCTCACGAATTTTTTTCATTCAGGGATTGACAGCTTCTTGTAACGCAAGCAGCTTTGTGGCGTGTGGGAGGACTGCTTGCACATTCTGCAGGCGTATATTTTTTATGCTCGGCCACATGAGCATTTATGCGATTTGGGAGTAGTTGCTATTGTGCGGGGGATTGCGGCTTTGGTTTTGGGTTTGACTCTGCCTGAACTGGGGTTATTCTGACTTGGGGGAGGCCTTGAGAAATTTGTGGAGGGTGGATTATATCGAGGTTTGGCTGGTCGCCGTTGATCCACCCTTTCCACTATCTCGTAGCGAGTAGTCAGACATTTATCCATTTGGGACCAGTTCGGGAGGTCTCTTCGCGAACTTAATGATTGTTCCCAAAGCGCAACAGTATTTTCTGGGAGTTTTGAGGTTACCAGATATATTAATATGGGATCCCAACTCTCTGTCGAGACTTGTTGGGTTGCTAATATTTGGAGGCAATTGTTTACGGAGGATTGCAGCCTCTGTATATCTTCGCTGTTTTCAGTTTGAATGGCCATGAGATTCATTAGGACTTTTATTTGATTATTGACCAGGACTCTTTTATTTTCATATCGGGAATTCAGAGCTTCCCAAGCCGGAACAAAGTTGTCATCACTAAGTGGGAATTGCTTTACTATCTGGCCGGCTTTTCCTTGAGTTTTGTACCTGAGATGGTACAATTTTTGGGCGCTCGAAAGTTTTGGGTGGTTGATATAGACCGCAGTGAACATGTCACGGAAGGACGGCCATTGATCATAACTCCCGTAAAAGACTTCGGTGTCACAGGCGGGTACTTTGAGGTGTATCCCGGAACTTTCTTGGGAAGTGGTGGTTATAGCGGGGACGGGATTACTTATTACCATGAGCTGGAGTTGATCACCTATTCTTGCCTTTGTGTCCTCATAAGCTATAAGGCAGGCTCGATATTTACTGAAAGCTGAGGATTTAAACTCGTCAGGAAGGTCTCTGTCATCTGACTCTACCACGGCGTCATATGCGCTCTGTAGCCTTTCCCAGAATACATCGATATTTTTGTCTTTTAGTTTCAGAGATACCTCGGTATTATCTTGGATTTGGGTTGTGCCGAACCGAGCGCAGTAATCCGTAAAGAGATCGGTTTCGGATATAAATTTATTTTCGACCACGGTAGCCATTCTAAATAGGGACTTGCTTAATTTCACTTTAGCTATTTTGGAAATTTTTGGCGACTGCCTGGTGTTTAGTTATGAGAGAATACCAAAGGCAGAAGCTTTCCTATTGGTCGAGAGTGGAGTAGGCTAGGACCAGTTAGACTGTATTGGGAGTAGTCTGGGACCAGTTGGGATGAGCTGCAGAATTTACTGCTGGGTATTTCAAGCAATGTAAATGTGGCCGAATTTACTGCTGGGAATCGCAAATAATAATACAGATGTGGGGATATGTATCTATATATTAATACGCTAACAAAATTTCCATACAATCAATTGACACGTTGTTTCGCATACTTAGCGTACGTAAAATCATATAAAAGTTATATGAATCGATTCGTTTTGATCAGCCGCAGTGCATAGGCTTATTTTTGGTAACAAATATTACTATATTTGTTTATAATTAATAGAAAAAGTTTTTTGTAAATTCGAACAATTCATACAAATATCGTAAGTCATTTTCGTGCACAAGCGCGCCATCTTTGGGAACAAGTATCTAAGTGTTCTAATGCGAATTTCAAAGACCTAAACCTTTATGCACAAGCGCGCCGTCTTTGGGAACAATTATCTAAGTTTTCTAATGTGAATTTCAAATTTTATGTATACTCGCTAAATTCGAAAGCACAAATGTTTCACCTACATTCAAATATGGTTCCCCATGCTCTACCAAAATCCTAAAAAATTGTTCCAAATTATTTTCAGCGTACCAAAAAATCTTAAATAGAATTAATTTTTGACCGGCCCATTTTTTGTGGCAAATTTCACTTAAACGTAAATACATAAGTCTTTATTTAACAGATTCTTTGTTTTTTATTTTAGTTGTTTGCAAAAAAACATGAAATCGCAATTAATGAGTTAACTTTTGTTGAAACTAACTAATTTATTTATAACAATTAATGGCAAATTTGCCCGAAAATGTTTTTGCATTTGCAGATTTAATCCTTATTTTAGATAAAGTACGTCGTATACTGAACAAAAAAAAGTTACAAAAATATAACATTACATTTTTTATATTGCCTTTTATGCTAATTTATTTTAGTTCTTATTTTATTTTATTATATATTCTCTTATTTCAAATTGGTTTGTTATTATTTAAATGCAACTTGACTGAATCGGAAAATTTCTCGTTGTATATTAAACGAAACAAAAAAACGTCCCAAAAACGTTTTTGATTTTAGTTCAAAACGGCAACCGGCATCATAGCGGCCATATTGCATAGGCAGTATATTACCCACTATCTATATATTAATTCGCTAACAAAATTTCCATACAAACAATTGACAGGCGGTTTAGCATAGTTAGCATACGTAAAATCATATAAAAGTGATATGAATCGATTCGTATAGATCAGCCGCAGTGCATAGGCCTATTTTTGGTAACAAATATTACTCTATTTGTTTATAATTAATAGAAAAAGTTTTTTGTCAATCCAACAATCTCTCCAAATATGGATATTTACTTTCTTGCACAAAAGCGCGCCATCTTTGGACAAATTATGTAAGTGCTCTAAGACACAAACCTACATAAGCGTACGCGCTACACGGTGAAAGATTAAAACATGGTTTCCCATTGTTGTCACTTACCTATAATAGCCTCTACCAAAATCCTAAAAAATTGTTCCAAAATAATTTGTAGCGTACCAAAAAGCTTAAATAGAATTTATTTTTGACCGGCCCATTTTTTGTGGCAAATTTCACTTACACGTAAATACATAAGTCTTTATTTAACAGATTCTTTGTTTTTATTTTAGTTGTTTTCAAAAAAACATGAAATCGCAAATAATGAGTTAGCTTTAGTTGAAACTAACTAACTTATTTATAACAATTAATGGCAAATTTGCCCGAAATTTTTTGCATTTGCAGATTTAATCCTCATTTTAGATAAAGTACGTCTTATACTGAACGAAAAAAAAAGTTACAAAAATATAACATTAAATTTTTTATATTGCCTTTTATGCTAATTTATTTAACTTCTTATTTTATTTTATGATATATTCTCTTATTTTAAATTGGTTTATTATTATTTAACTGCAACTTGACTGACTCGGAAAATTTCACATTGTATATTAAACGAAACAAAAAAACGTCTTTGATTTTAGGTCAAAACGGCAACCGGCATAATAGCATGCATAGTCAGTATATCACCCACTGTCTATATATTAATACGCTAACAAAATTTCCATACAATCAATTGACAGGCTGTTTCGCATACTTAGCATACGTAAAATCATATAAAAGTTATATGAATCGATTCATTTTGATCAGCCGCAGTGCATAGGCCTATTTTTGGTAACAAATATTACTCTATTTGTTTATAATTAATAGAAAAAATTTTTTGTAAATTCGAACAATTCATACAAATATCGTAAGTCATTTTCGTGCACAAGCGCGCCATCTTTGGGAACAAGTATCTAAGTGTTCTAATGCGAATTTCAAAGACCTATACCTTTATGCACAAGCGCGCCGTCTTTGGGAACAATTATCTAAGTTTTCTTAGAATTTTGTGAATTTCAAATTTTATGTATACTCGCTAAATTCGAAAGCACAAATGTTTCACCTACATTCAAATGTGGTTCCCCATTGTCGCCGCTTACCTATAATAGTCTCTACCAAAATCCTAAAAAATTGTCCAAATTATTTTTAGCGTACCAAAAAATCTTAAATAGAATTAATTTTTGACCGGCCCATTTTTTGTGGCAAATTTCACTTAAACGTAAATACATAAGTCTTTATTAACAGATTCTTTGTTTTTTATTTTAGTTGTTTTCAAAAAAAACATGAAATCGCAATTAATGAGTTAACTTTTGTTGAAACTAACTAATTTATTTACAACAATTAATGGCAAATTTGCCCGAAAATGTTTTTGCATTTGCAGATTTAATCCTAATAATCGTATACTGAACAAAAAAAAAAGTTACAAAAATATAACATTACATTTTTTATATTGCCTTTTATGCTAATTTATTTTAGTTCTTATTTTATTTTATTATATATTCTCTTATTTCAAATTGGTTTTTATCATTTAAATGCAACTTGACTGAAACGGAAAATTTCACGTTGTATATTAAACGAAACAAAAAAAACGTCCCAAAAACGTTTTTGATTTTAGGTCAAAACGGCAACCGGCATCATAGCGGCCGTATTGCATAGGCAGTATATTACCCACTATCTATATATTAATTCGCTAACAAAATTTCCATACAAACAATTGACAGGCGGTTTCGCATAGTTAGCATACGTAAAATCATATAAAAGTGAAGTGAATCGATTCGTATAGATCAGCCGCAGTGCATAGGCCTATTTTTGTTAACAAATATTACTCTATTTGTTTATAATTAATAGAAAAAGTTTTTTGTCAATCCAACAATCTCTCCAAATATGGATATTTACTTTCTTGCACAAAAGCGCGCCATCTTTGGACAAATTATGTAAGTGCTCTAAGACACAAACCTACATAAGCGTACGCGCTACACGGTGAAAGATTAAAACATGGTTTCCCATTGTTGCCACTTACCTATAATAGCCTCTACCAAAATCCTAAAAAATTGTTCCAAATTAATTTGTAGCATACCAAAAAGCTTAAATAGAATTTATTTTTGACTGGCCCATTTTTTGTGGCAAATTTCACTTACACGTAAATATTTATTTAACAGATTCTTTGTTTTTTATTTTAGTTGTTTTCAAAAAAACATGAAATCGCATATAATGAGTTAACTTTTGTTGAAACTAATTTATTTATAAAAATTAATGGCAAATTTGCCCGAAAATGTTTTTGAATTTGCAGATTTAATCCTCATTTAGTACGTCTTATACTGAACAAAAAAAGTTACAAAAATATAACATAAAATTTTTTATATTGCCTTTTTTCTAATTTATTTTAGTTCTTATTTTATTTTATTATATATTCTCTTATTTCAAATTGGTTTGCTATTATTTAAATGCAACTTGACTGAATCGGAAAATTTCACGTTGTATATTAAACGAAACAAAAAAACGTCCCAAAAACGTTTTTGATTTTAGGTCAAAGCGGTTATCGGCATCATAGCGGCCGTATTGCATAGGCAGTATATTACCCACTATCTATATATTAATACGCTAATCTATATATTAATACGCTAACAAAATTTCCATACAAACAATTGACAGGCGGTTTCGCATAGTTAGCATACGTAAAATCATA
Organism: Eurosta solidaginis; assembly: GCF_040869045.1. NCBI lineage: Eukaryota > Metazoa > Arthropoda > Insecta > Diptera > Tephritidae > Eurosta > Eurosta solidaginis. The sequence goes on from NC_090321.1 coordinate 120,307,283, forward strand.
TAAAAGTGATATGAATCGATTCGTATAGATCAGCCGCAGTGCATAGGCCTATTTTTGTTAACACAAATATTACTCTATTTGTTTGTAATTAATAGAAAAACTTTTTCGTAAATCCAACAATCTCTCCAAATATGGATATTTACTTTCTTGCACAAAAGCGCGCCATCTTTGGACAAATTTTGGTAACAAATATTACTCTATTTGTTTATAATTAATAGAAAGTTTTTTGTAAATTCGAACAATTCATACAAATATCGTAAGTCATTTTCGTGCACAAGCGCGCCATCTTTGGGAACAAGTATCTAAGTGTTCTAATGCGAATTTCAAAGACCTAAACCTTTATGCACAAGCGCGCCGTCTTTGGGAACAATTATCTTAGTTTTCTAATGTGAATTTCAAATTTTATGTATACTCGCTAAATTCGAAAGCACAAATGTTTCACCTACATTCAAATGTGGTTCCCCATTGTCGCCGCTTACCTATAATAGTCTCTACCAAAATCCTAAAAAATTGTTCCGAATTATTTTTAGCGTACCAAAAAATCTTAAATAGAATTAATTTTTGACCAGCCCATTTTTTGTAGCAAATTTCACTTAAACGTGTGAGGTTCGACGGATATCCGCCAGACATAAACATTCTATTTCCGGTAGCCATAGGAAATGCTTCTCGTATATTAGTAAGAGGTATAGCAAACCGGTATGATGTTAACAGGGCAAGCCCAAATAGATGGTTTAACAGCATATGAGCAGTTGCGAAGTTCAAGTTAATGTTACATTAATGAGTTCAAACATAAGTTCTAATAACAGAAGTGAGAACAGATGGTAACAGGTATCATAACAGCAGGGCTTACACTGTGGGAGTATTGTAGAAAAATGTTGCAGAAATTGGGTGAGAGATTGCTTATTAAAAAAAGAAAAAAAATAACCGCGGGAAGTATGGGAGAAAAATATAAATTCTATAGGTTTGAAGAGACTGAAAATATAAAAACTACACAAAGGGAAATAGTTCGAAAACAGCCGATTAACGGGGAAAAATAGCACGTAAACATTTTTTAATTGTTTTTGTTTTTATCGGCCTACTGATAAATGATTCAAGGTTCGATTCGAGCTCAAGGCCAGAACAATAATTTTTTTCTAATGATAATTGTTATTTTTTAATTTTTCTAAATTTGAAAAATTGTATTTTGTTTTTGGAATAGTAAGTAGAACATTTTTCAGACAACCTGCCATAGCTGCGCAGATAAATCCATTTCGAAGGGTGCTAAGCCTTCATCATCAGTACGCTTTAGGCATGCTGCGCTAACCATTTAGCTATGCTGTTGAAAAATTAAAAAAAAAATAACAATAATTATCATTAGAAAAAAATTATTGTAAACATTTTTTTTGAATAGAAAATAGTTCGCAAACAATTTTTTTTGGAGAGCAAGTGGCTTAATAGCGGCGGTTACCGAGCTTGGAAACGGATAGCAAAAAGTTGGACAAGTCAGTTGCTGAAGGAGTTGAAACATGACCGGTGGTTGTCCGGGAAAAATAAAAATGTTTATATATATTTAAAATCGAGGGATAAGTTGTAAATCCCGTTCGTGTACCGCGTGAAACAAAAACAAAAAGGAAGATGTTTAATTAAAAGAAAAAGAACAAAAAAACATTATAACATTTAAACAAAAAAACAAAAAAGGAAAACTTAGTGAAACTTTCAAAACAACCAAAAAAATAAAAGAAAAAAATTTTAGATGAAATGTGTTTAAAGTTCATCAAAATCGGAGAAAAAAAATTTAAATAAAATGATCAAGTGAACCGAAATTTATACATACAAAATTTTTTAGAGAAATAAAAACAAAATTTTAATTGGTGGAAAAGAAAAACAAAAAAAAAAAAAATATCGAAAATTAAAATTAATTAGTTGGAAGTTTGAATGTGAACAAACCCAAAAACAGAAGCGTCTACAGAACTGAACCGAAAATTTTATTATTTTATTTGGAAGTTTAGAAAAGGCAAATTTGTTGAGAAAAAAAAGCATTTAAGTTTGAACCGAAGAAACATCTACCCGAGGGAGCCGAAAAGTTTTATAAGAAAGAAAAATTTTGTGAAGACAAAAAAAATCAAATAATGTGAAAATTTTAATACAAAATTTAGAATTTAAATAAAATGAAAGCCCCCTTTATTCGCTTAACGTTAAAAAAAAAAAAAAAAAATTCGATTTGTAAAGTTGAGCAGTGCGAGAGGCGTAACTAAGCCATGATCAACGTTTAGTTTTGAATTGAGAAATATTTTAAATACAAGAAAAAATTTTTTTTGCGAACTTAGTACAAAAAAAAAAAAACAAAAAAAATAATAACCACAGCATTTCATTTGCGTTTATAATTAATGTAAAACAAGCGAATTCTATGAGAGCAAGAAATGAGGCAGAATGAAGTTGGAGTCCGAAATAACGGCAGGAGTTCTGGTCCAGGTTCTGGAGGCGCAGCGGCTAGTATAGTTTGTTGGTAGTTTGTAGTCTTGAAAATAAAAATGTTTATTTCTAAGATATAAAAATGTAGTGTGTAACGATTAAGGTAGTAGCAGTGGGTGAGTGAGCGAAGTAATAAGCCCCAGAAAAATATTCCAATAGAAAAGAAAAGGGGTAAGGTTAGGAAAAGGTGCTAAATAAACAAAAGTGATTGTGTTTTCTTCATAAAGATATTCCAGCAACAACCATCAATACTACATCAACTGGCCAGCGGAAGGAGGATGATTCGGTAAGTGCCCCATCTTTTATTATACATACAGACCTGTTATTGGTATTGATTCACATGCTTTGAACTAGACCCACTCAGTATTTAGATGATTAAATTTTGAAATTCCCTACATATAAATACAATTTGATTACTCTTTCTGACTAAATAATGAGTTATCATACAATTGAACCAAAGAAATAATCAAATATGAATACTTTTGATTATCAAAAACTGAAAAGCATTTTTCGATCAATCTTTGGAATCATTTTTCAAGTCATTTGATGATTAAATTTTAATATTTCATAAAAACCAACAAAAAGAATAATCAAATATGCTTACCTTTGATGATCAAAAACTGAATATAGTTTTTCAATCACATTTTGTAATCATATTTGAATCAAATGTGTTTACTTTAGGTGATCAAAAATTTATAATCATTTTTCATTCAGCTTTCTGAATCTTTTATGAATATATCTGTTGACTGAATAATGAATTTTATACTTGTTGAAATTTTACTTTTCATTAAAAATTTTATTTTTTTCACATACACATATTTTTTCAATCATGAAGCTAAGAAAAATATATAAAAATTTTATTATTTATGCAAAAGATATTCTTCAAGACAAAAGTAATGTAATGCTCTTCGTGAACGAACATTTCCCCAACCATTTCCCCCTTCAGCTTCCCAGAAAATACATAATGATTGATCAATACATAGGTTGTGAGCTATTTGAACCCCAGGTAAGTGAAACTATCTTCACATACCTGGATACGGCTTCAACATTCCGTATCGTATCCGTATTTTAAGATGCAGACGATAATGCTGATGTTGGATGTTGTAGTCGCAGGTGTACATCGGTCAAGTTTGTTTGCGAGTTAGCTGTGGTTCGAATAGCTCACTTTCGCATGCTTTCTTCCCCTGATAAAATAAGATTATTATGTAGTATCCTATCTTGAATGAGATATGAAGAATAAATGCATTATAATGGCATTCAAAAATGATTCAAAAATCTCAACCAAAACAATTGAAATATATTCACGTATATGATCAGAAAATGACTGTGAAAAGCAGTCAAATAAAACTATTAAAGCTCAATTTTACAATGATATCAAATATGAATAAAAAGCGTTTCGAAATATGAATCATAAATGATTATTCAAGAATAATCACATTTCTGGTACATTTTTCTCCCGACGATACGTTAATTTTCGAACAGAAAATGGTTTTAAATTTGAAAGTTTTTAATCATCTTGGGTATGATATTTAAATATTTTTTGATCAAAATTTTCAAAAAATGCTGGCTGGGGATTATTTATTAATTGAGTAAGAGCGATGAAATTAGGTAATCCAATTATCTGTTTTCATTGCTGAGTCGTTCTATAATTGTTTAATTTTTGCGTTTTTTTGTTGTGTGCGATGAATGTTGGACTCATAGTTTTCTTTTCATTAAAAAGATTACCTCAATGAAAAGAAAAAGTAAATTATCATAGAAAAAAAAAAAATAACCGGTCTGTATATCTGTCTTAATATCCTTACAGCAATTCATGTTTTTTTATTTGCACCACTTTGGAGGGGGTTACCTCGTCACAAAATTCCACAAGAAATTTGACGATAAAAATAGTACAAAGGAAAAAATGTATTAATATCAAAGATTTTGTTTTTGAGCATTAATAACCTTTGCAGTAGGTTTTGAATTTGTTTTATTAGTTTCTTTTTGTGCTGCTCTGTTAATTGGGCCATGTAACATCGTTAAAATCAGATTATGTTGCAAGAAGGCTATGTTACAGCGTTCACATAATTTCGATTTTCTGCGAAAGATTTTTTTTGCTTTCCTTCTCTTCTCTTGAAAGAGTATTTCATTTTTATAAATATTTTTTCTAACCGCTCATACTCAGCTGCTCATTAATTTCAATTTTCTTTCGTTATTGGTTCATATTCCATGCACCAACTCAATTAATTCTAAGTGTTGTGAGCATATGAGAGCGCAACATCAAGAGTTAACATACAGCGTTTAAGTGCAAGCGGTGCTTCTCGCTCACTCACAAACTGACAGCGATATACAAATATGTTTGAAACTATGGTAAAGATGAATTTACAGAGATCTCTATATGAATTATGTTGAGTGCGAGAGAACTAGTATTGAGAAACAACATTGTATTATTTGAATTAGTAGTAGAGTAATAGAGAATTTATATACTGAGCGACTTTTGTTTAAATTGTAGGTAATGAGGAAATCTCAACTGAACATGTTTGACTAGTGATAAGAGATGAGAAGAATTTTAGAGAATGTAAAGAAGTCATGGAAACCAGAGAAATGTTTACTTCTGCTCAAGAGAATTAATTTAAATATATGCTTTTGTCAATTTGTGAACTTATTTTTTTTTGGATTGAGAGACTTCGAAATAAAAATGCAGTATTGAGAATTCGATTTCGATCAACATGTTGAAATGGAAGCTAACATATATGATGTAATGAACAGCTTAGGTAGGTTAACATATATGTACATAAATACATATAGCACAAAGTAATAACTAAATACGAAAATAAAAATTCAAGTCTATCGTAGTAGTAGATATAGAAACGACGAAATGTATGATTGAAGAAAGTTTGATTAAAATTTAAGGATTTGTAAAAGGAGAAAAATGAAGGTTTAACTTTTATTGGACATTTGTGGTAGGGGCAACGGTGAGTATGTGTGGGCTAAGAGAACAACTTTTACCATTCTTTTAGCAGGTTGGGTGGGTGAAGACGGGAGGGCAACGACAGCTTAGCTTTCCACCTCTGCCGGAAGAACCCCAAACGATGCAACGCGTGGCAGGTAGCTGTATAATATATAACGCTTTTCTTCTTTATTTCCGTAGCAAATTTGATACGTTCTTTTGGGTATTGTTTGATTTGGATGAGCCTAACCCTTCGACGACCTCAAAATTTGAATTTTTTTTTGTAAATCTCTGTTTGATTTTGTTTTTATGAGAAACCGAGTTAAAAGACAGTGTAGGAGCAAGATCCCCCCATATACGCCGTAGACTAGCCGGCTGTAGCAAACAGAGTAACCGCTCCTTAAACTCTATACCCAATCGGAGAGCTATTGCATAGCAGACCTGAGGTTCCATAATTCAGTGCCAAGTAAGCTGGACAATTGTCTAAGTGAAGAAGTCTGTGGCTGGAATGACAAACGTTAATGAGGCCAGCTTCTTTGCATAGATGGTGCACTATGAGGGAGCCAACGGAGGCATGATGCGATTGGTTCATTACAAACGTAAATACATAAGTCTTTATTTAACAGATTCTTTGTTTTTTATTTTAGTTGTTTTCAAAAAAACATGAAATCGCAATTAATGAGTTAACTTTTGTTGAAACTAACTAATTTATTTATAACAATTAATGGCAAATTCGCCCGAAAATTTTTTTGCATTTGCAGATTTAATCCTTATTTTAGATAAAGTACGTCGTATACTGAACAAAAAAAAAAGTTACTAAAATATAACACTACATTTTTTATATTGCCTTTTATGCTAATTTATTTTAGTTCATATTTTATTTTATTATATATTATCTTATTTCAAATTGGTTTGTTATCATTTGAATGCAACTTGACTGAATCGGAAAATTTCACGTTGTATATTAAACGAAACAAAAAAAGCGTTCCATAAACGTTTTTGATTTTAGGTCAAAACGGCAACCGGCATCATAGCGGCCGTATTGCATAGGCAGTATATTACCCACTATCTATATATTAATTCGCTAACAAAATTTGAATCGATTCGTATAGATCAGCCGCAGTGCATAGGCCTATTTTTGTTAACAAATATTACTCTATTTGTTTATAATTAATAGACAGTTTTTTGTCAATCCAACAATCTCTCCAAATATGGATATTTACTTTCTTGCACAAAAGCGCGCCATCTTTGAACAAATTATGTAAGTGCTCTAAGACACAAACCTACATAAGCGTTCGCGCTACAAGGTGAAAGATTAAAACATGGTTTCCCATTGTTGCCACTTACCTATAATAGCCTCTACCAAAGTCCTAAAAAATTGTTCCAAAATAATTTGTAGCGTACCAAAAAGCTTAAATAGAATTTATTTTTGTCCGGCCAATTTTTGTGGAAAATTTCACTTACACGTAAATACATAAGTCTTTATTTAACAGATTCTTTGTTTTTATTTTACTTTAGTTGAAACTAACTAATTTATTTATAACAATTAATGGCAAATTTGCCCGAAAATGTTTGTGCATTTGCAGATTTAATCCTCATTTTAGATAAAGTACGTCTTATACTGAACGAAAAAAAAGTTACAAAAATTTAACACTAAATTTTTTATATTGCCTTTTATGCTAATTTATTTTAGTTCTTATTTTATTTTATTATATATTCTCTTATTTCAAATTGGTTTATTATTATTTAACTGCAACTTGACTGAATCGGAAAATTTCACATTGTATATTAAACGAAACAAAAAAACGTCCCAAAACCGTCTTTGATTTTAGGTCAAAACGCTAGGTCAACGGCTAACTTTGTTGGATTATATATCCATTAATCGGATGCTTAGATCCCATAACCCTAATTTTTTTTGTCGCTTAAAGTTATGAAATCAATTTTATTTTAGTAAATATGTTTGCGCGAATAACTTTAATGTTTTTGTTTGTTTTTCTTTTCTTTCTAATTTATTCTGCTTTGTTATATCTTAGTATTGTATTGTTCACAGACGATATTTTATCGTAGATATGGTCATATATATTTATGAAATGGAGTGTTTACAAATTTAATACAAATTAATTACGTACATAGATCTCAATGGGAATCCCAACATTAAATATCCGAACATTAGAATCTTCATATTTCCACAATGATCACATTAAACCCCGGAAAAAGTCTAAGTGCGCTTATTGAGTTTTTATATGGAACTGTTTGTTCACTTCACTTAATTTTTTCGCAATTTAAGTACTTTATTTTTTTCTTTAATTAAACATTTTTAAGTAAGCTCTGCTTTCTTTCTCATTACATAATTTTTTTATATTTTAATTTTATTTTTTATGAAGGTATCCGCCATTCTACTCGAAATTTTTGTTTTGTGTCACACTTACATATTATATATGTATTTATACAAAATTAAACGGGTGGCGTGAAATGGGCTAAATTCCTTTAGCAAATTTCTTCGTTTTTAACTAAAAGTTCGTTTTTTTTGAATTATGACACAATTGAAGTAAATGGGCGATATATGTATATGGGTTATATAGGCCTACTGGGGAACCGAGCTCCCAAAACTAACTTCGGTAGCGCGCCAACGGGGAACTTCCGGGTGGTGTGGAAAAACCTATTTTTCAATTCAATTTCAAGTAATTTCACCATAATTCTATGTCAATTTCATTTGATAGTACATAATTTTTATATTTTTGTTTAAGGAACTCCATACCAAAACGTTATAATTACACGCGAAAAGTTTGTAGAAAATTTAAGAAAATACAATGAAAAAGTACAAGGTCTTAGATCAAATTCAAAATTTTAAGGAAAAAGTTAAGTAAGTTAGACCAGTTTGCTATATTTCCAACACTTGATGCATAGACTGAGTTGAATAAAATACACGTTGGTCGAATTTCGACCACAGGCGATACTAGTTTAAATTAAACCGCAAGGGAAACAAGTATTAAAGAGCAATGAGCTAACTTTGTGCAAGTGTGTGTGGGATTTGCCTCGGAAATTTTTAATGCACCGCTTTTATGTACATGTGTATATGAGGGTTAGAATGTACATCTTTTTGGCAGGAAAATGTAATTCTGGCGGGAGAAATTTGTATTTGGCGGGAGCCACCAAAATTTATTCGGGGGGATATACTTAATATATGTATATGTATGTATATTATGAAAACCGCTGGTTTCTTCGATGGCGAAGACGGACCATTAGTTACGTTGGCACATTCCGTTCTAGTCGTTCAGTCAGAGTGGTCGTGCGGGTCATCCTCGGTTCAACTGTAATTTGTCGGGCTTTTTTAGTTGAGCCGAAAATTTTAATAGGCCTCAAGGTTGGCTTAGTGCTTCCTTCTGGCTTTTCGGCGGAGTTGTGAGATGCAGTGCTTCACTGATCTGGTGTCGGATAGTGGTTGTGCACTCCCAACAGGAATCAGTGAAAGTATAAGTGAAAACATATTAAATTTGGAACTGATAACCTGGCGTGGGCCACATAATACCAACTCGATTGACATATAACTGTCGTAACGGGACAATGTTTAGCACATGGCAACAGGCCATATACTGGAAATTAAGGAAATTCTTGGAATTATAACGGAAGAAATTACGGATTATAATTTTATGCTGAATAAGCAGCTCGTTTTAAAAGCTATGCAATACTGTGCATATCTATGAACATTAAATTGCAATTTTGATTGCAAAAATTTTAAAATCACTGTCTGTGAACATTAATTAATTAATTGACTAATTGAATATAACTTGGCGTGGGCCATCGAAATACCAATCTCAATTGAATTTGAGAACAATTACAAAAATTGACATCCATTCGCAAGCTGCTACACGTGGTTCTGGTCTCTTTGAAATTACATCTATAAAAAAAAAAAAAAAAAAATATAACACTAAAAACGAAGAAACAAATCACGGATAGTCAAATACTAATAGCAAGCTGCTACACATGGTTCTGGCCGAATTGGTATTACCATTGTGTACTGGTGGAGCTCAAAGTGCGTCTATAATACATTGGAAATTTAATCCATTAATTAAAGAACATATAATATTGATAATAACCTGGAATATGGGACTTTCAATATAGTCCCCTCCATAAACCAAATTTCAAAAAAAAAAAAAAAAAGAAATCATGATGAAATTTGGCAGAAACGTTACTCATATTACTATTTGTGTGCTAAATAAAAATTAGCAAAATCGGATGGCGAACACGCCCACTTTAAAAAAAAAATTGTTTTAAATCAAATTTTAACAAAAAATTTGATATCTTTACAGTATATAAGTAAATTATACCAACATTCTACTCCAGTAATGATATGGTGCCACAAAATACAAAAATAAAAGAAAATTTCAAAATGGGTGTGGCTCCGCCCTTTTTCATTTAATTCGTCTAGAATACGTTGAATGCCATAAGTCGAACAAAAATTTACCAATCCTTGTGAAATTTGGTAGGGGCATAAATTTTATGACGATAACTGTTTTATGTGAAAATGGGCGAAATCGGTTGAAGCCACGCCCAGTTTTTATACACAGTCGACCGCCTATCCTTCCGCTTGGCCCTTAACATGATCACTTGAGCAAAACTCGATATATCTTTACTCAACTTAGTTCACGTACTTATCTGAACTCACTTTATCTTGGTATAAAAAATGGCCGAAATCGGACTATAACCACGCCCACTTTTTCGATATCGAAAATTACGAAAAATTAAAAAAAATGCCATAATTCAATATCAAATATGAAAAAAGGGATGAAACATGGTAATTGGATTTTTTATTGACGCAAAATATAACTTTAGAAAAAACTTTGTAAAATGGGTGTGACACCTACCATATTAAGTAGAAGATAATGAAAAAGTTATGCAGGGCGAAATCAAAAGCCCTTGGAATCTCGGCAGGAATACTGTTCGTTGTATTACATATATAAATAAATTAGCGGTACCCAACAGATGATGTTCTGGGTCACCCTGGTCCACATTTTGGTCGATATCTCGAAAACGCCTTCACATATACAACTAAGGGCCACTCCCTTTTAGAACCCTCATTAATACCTTTAATTTGATACCCATAACGTAGAAACACATTCTAAAGTCACCCCTGGTCCACCTTTATGGCAATATCTCGAAAAGGCGTCCACCTATAGCACTAAGGCCCACTCCCTTTTAAAATACTCATTAACACCTTTCATTTGATACCCATATCGTACAAAGAGATTCTAAAGTCATCCCTGGTCCACCCTTATGGTGATATCTCGAAAAGGCGTCCACCTATAGAACTAAGGATCACTCCCTTTTAAAATACTCATTACCACCTTTCATTTGATACCCATACCGTACAAACACATTCGAGAGTCACCCCTGGTCCACCTTTATGGCGATATCCCGAAATGGGGTCCACCTATAGAACTATGGCCCACTCCCTTTTAAAATACTCTTTAATACCTTCCATTTGATACCCATGTCATACAAATACATTCCAGGGTAACCCTAGGTTCCCCTTATTTTGGCTCCAAAGCTCTCAGCTGAGCATGTAATGTTCGGTTACACCAGAACTTAGCCTTCCTTGCTTGTTTTCTGTGTGGCTTTCCACCAAACAAGAACTCCATAGTATAGAATAGGGCCTACAATCGCTGTAAAAACCCAATGAGAAAGAGAGGGCGATAAGCCCCACGTACACCCGAGCATTCTTGTACAACCATAGAGTGCCGTTGAGGCCTTCTTAACCCTCTTACTGTCTAGGATGATTTCTAGATATTTTGTGGAAGGTTTCTCCTGTAAGGTCACCCCTCCTAACTTAGGCCTGGTCCAATTTGGGACCTTGTACCTCTTTGGAAACAAGACTATATCCGTCTTCTCCGCATTGACTTTCAACCCGACATTAGATGCCCAGGTATGAATATCCCGAAGCGCCCGATCCATCAAAGAACTAATCTTTGGAAGGCACTTTCCACTTATGCCAATTGCAACATCATCTGCGTAAGCCTTAAGTTTTACGGGTCCCTCGTCGAATCGCCTGAGCAGTTGGTTGATGACCAGCGTCCACAGCAGAGGTGATATCACCCCTCCCTGCGGCGTGCCCCTGTCCGCTGATTCCGTAGCCTCGTACAATCCCCATTGTGATGTAATCTTCCTGCAATTTAACATGCAGCCGATCCATCTGATTAATGCGGGATGTAGTTTAGTGTAATTAAGGCCATCCATAATCACGGTTTCTACCGACTTGCTTTTGGTGTACGCATGCTGTGTTGTGGAGAGCAGCTTTTTATCCACGTTGGACTTTATGTACACATCTATCAGCCTCTCAAAGGTTTTGAGCAGAAATGATGTTAAGCTAATGGGTCTATAGTCTTTGGGATAAACGTGACCGATCTTTCCCGCCTTTGGTACGAAAGCTACACCGTCTCCCGATGGGAAATGTGTGTCGAGAAGCACCTCAACGGATTCTTCACTATTATGTGACCATTCCCCGTTCTCCTTCTTTATTAGTCCCTGGACTATGTTTCCCCTTGCTAGGACTTTTTGCAACCATGCTGTTTCGCTGGAGCACTCTATATCCGTACAGAAACTTTTCCATGAGATTCTCTTCGCCCTGGAAATTTCACGCTTGTAGATCCTCAGTAGATCCCTGTACTCGTCCCGACACGCTTCGCTTTCAGCGGTCTTTGCGAGCTTAAACATTTCATTTACCTGTCTTCTTAGAAGACTCAGCTCATTGCTCCACCATGGCGGCTTTGCTTTTCCTCTGAATCTTCTTAGAGGGCAAGCTTTGTTATACGCAGTCATAAGCGTCCTTGTTAGGAATTCATTCGACTCCTCCAGTTCCTCCACATTGGCAACCTCTTTTGGTTGTCCCACTTTTGTTTCTACCTGTTTCTAGAATTTAGTCCAGATCGTTGATCTAGGGTCTCTAAAGTTTCCTCCCCTCTCCACCCTCTTTAGGGGGATGCTGAAGCTGATATACGCATGGCCGGAGAAGGATGGTCTATCAAGAACCATCTAATCATACCTTGATATATCACGCTCGGAGCTCAATATAATATCCAGAACATTGCTGGATGTTGGACCAATGTATATAGGGACATTTCCCCTGTTGGCTATCTGCAAATTGGTTTGCAGGATGTAACCAAATAGATATTAGCCTCTGTCGTTCGTATCTGCTCCTCCCCACGCATTGTGGTGCGCATTTGCATCTGCGACTATGACCAACCGCCCTTTGCGCCCTTCTTCCTGTACTAGCCTTTTACACTCCATTGGTGGAACCTCCGCAGCATGGGTCATCTAGCAGGACGCCAGGATAAATGCCTGCTTATTCTTTTGCTCAACGGTCACCACTACGAGGTCCTCAGTAGTGTAGTTAGGCAGCATATATGAATGCAGCTGTTTCCTTACCATTACTATAGCTCGCACCCGTCCTTCCGTTTGCGGAGCCACGGCTCCTGGATCAGCGCCATGTCAAACGAACCCTCCTCAAGGGTTAGGAGTTCGCTCGACGCCACTTTACTGTGTTGGAGGTTTATCTGTAGGACTCGCAGCACCATTGGGCTGTATGTCCCCCTCCAGCACCTTCGACGTGACGTCATCGTCGTCCCCTTGCCCTTTTGGTTTAGAGTATTCGAGGCCCCCTTCAGCCCCTCGTAACTGTTGTGCCGGGTGTTCCTCTGTTCGACTCACAGCACCATCCACCTCCACCTGTATTTTTTCATTTAGGCTTTTGAGGTCCTTTTCGACTTCGCCCACCTCTAGCGGGTTAGGATTTTTATCATCGGGACTTCTTTTCCTGAGTCGCATGTAAATTTTGCCCGTGCCAAAGGACATTTTGCCAAGCTGCGTGTACAAAATATCCTCCGCCTGCTTGTTTATTTGGAGGATGTAGAACTGACCTTCCTCGGTATGCCGATATACAGTAAGAACCTTCCAATCCTGTGTCGGTATGTTCGGATTCTGATTCTGCAGAAGTCGCAGTGTATCCTCCGACTTCATCACGCATGGGATCCATACCTTAACTTTTGGTATCGTGGGGATTTGCGCTTTATCCACCACCTCAAACCGCGCATTCGTGCCTTGCCTTTGGAGGTTTGGAACCACTTCCTCCAGCCACAGCAACCTCGCGATGATGTCGCACTCTATAATCTTCACACCATTATACCATCCTCCCGAATCAAAGGTTGGAAGGGGCTTACTTGATTGTTCTCGCATCATCATAAGCACTGAGCTGATAAGCTCCCTTTCCACAGATCTCCACCTGTCAGTAGTCATTTGTCCAAAAGGACTGCTACGATCAACCAGCTCCACAGTCAGTGACTGCTTTCCCACATCACTCATCTTCTCGGGAAAAGCCGGAGTCTTAGTGTTATCTCCCTCTGGCACCTCCGAGAAAGCCAGGGTCTTAGCGTTAACTCCCTTTGGCTTATCTCCTACTTCCGTAGTTGGAACTTCCCTCTGACTCGCAGCTTTCGAGGTAGTTGCTAACTCGCTATTAGGGCCCATCTGTCCTACAGCTTTGGGCCTACTTTTCTTGTCAATGCGACTGGCCTGCCTCGCGGCTCTAGGACTGGGTCCTTTCTGCCTCTTGAAAGCAGGCTTGTCGCCTTCCGCCGAACGTTGCCTCTTCATTCTGTCATTCGAAGCTTCTTCCTCCTCGTACCGGTTGCAGAACCGAGGGTTTCTCGCAGAAAAACTTTTGAGCTGCCTTCAACCTACTTCTACCGCCTCATGGGCCCATTCCAAGCGCTCGATCTCCACTTCTGTTGGGTCGACCACTGCTCCCAAGCATTGTACAATTCTTAGCGCTGCACGGTACTTCGAGAGAGCTCTTTTATTTCCTCTGCTCCATACACTTCTCCACTCTTCTACTCCGTTTTCATTTGTGTGCTTCTCCAACACGGACTTCATTGAATCAGCACTACTCTCGCTCCAAGAGTCCGACGCATCGGTTAATGCGTATTTGTCGTTCTTGGCTTGAGACTCAGTCCTCCTCTTATCATCGTCCTTATTACAATTAGGTAATGAGTCGTTCATCTTGGTCGTATGACCGCCTGCCCGACAAGGCGGGCTCAGCGGTCCAGTATTATATACGGGGAAAGAACCGTCCGCCACAGCAGCGCCCCTTACTGTGGTAAGGCCATCAATACTTCCCGAGGTGGCCCGGTATCGGGAAGGCTCCGTTCGAATACAGCCGAATTTATCTCCTGGCCGCAAATCGTCCAATAAGCACGGTCCGCATAACACCCTAGATTAGGGGGTTGGCAGTTCTTGGTCAGCTGGAGCTAGCTCTCGATCTTTACAACTGACTCGCTCTTGCTCATCTCCTCCAGTTTTGTCCTTAAGACCACCCATGCTGTTGAAACCACTAGGATCAAGATCGCAATGACGTGCAATGTAACCTGGCTTCCCGCATTTGAAGCATTTGATAACTCTTTCACTCCGCTTTTGCGATCCTTTCAGCGCCTCCAATATTGTGTTCCCCCAGTCTGGCCTTTCTACCTCCACACGGCGGGAGTGTAGTTAGTACGAAAATGAAAATATGTAGTTAGGTTTTGCTCCTTTTTTAGCAGGAGATTTTCAATTTAACCCTAGAAAAGTAAGACAGTTTTAACTTGGTAATATACGTAAATTTTACGTACTACACCATTTCCGTGTGTTATTTTAAATAAATGTTTAATAAAAACTTATTTGTCGTCAGTGTTGGTTTTATTGAATGAAAGTACAAAGTTTTTGGTTTCTTAAACTAGGTTATAGAACAATTTACGAGAAATTATTCATACATTATTGACATATTTTAGTTTTATGCTCACCACACAGGTCAAATATAGACAATATTCATAGCCATAGGTTTTCCGCTAATACGATGCACGAGATTGCTACTCCAAACATTCTTTCCCAAAAGCGTATGAGCATTGGATACATCTTTATTCTCGTTTAAATTTACTTGTGCTTTTGATGCTGATCGCGGGTTATTGTTAACAATAATGATAAAATAATTATTGTTAGGGCTTGAGCTCGATTCAAACCCGCGATCTTGCAAATCAGTAGGCCGATATAACAACAAAAATTTTTTGATGCTGATCTATTTTTTTTTTTGCTGGTTTTGAGGTTTACTTATATTTGCACAGGCCGAGTTCTTGGCGGACTCCGCGAATTCCATCAATTCCTCCTCAAACTCAGGAGAATAGTCTGGATCATCCAAATTATCGTCACCAACAAAGTCTACTTCCTCCTCAATTATGTCATCAGTAAAACTTTCATTGCTGTCAAGATTGTTAAAAGAGCCTCTATTTCTGTATCCGCGAGACAACGACTTGAGTTTCTCAGGGGGCCCGCGATTTAAAAGTACTAAGACAATTTTTTTAAGTCTTTAGTTGTTCCATGTGCAAATTTTAAGCCGAATTTTAAAAGTAACGAATATTGATAATGATTTTTTGCCTGGGCCTGAGGAGACAATAAAAACATCAAACACAAATCTGTTTCTCAGGGGGCTCACGATTTAGAGGTACTTAGACATTTTTTTTTTAATTCAGGAGTCTTTAGTTGTTCCATGTGCAAATTTTAAGCCGAGTTTCAAAAGCAACGAATATTGATAATCATTTTTTACTTGGGCCTGAGGAGACAATAAAAACATCAAACAAAAATGTATGTTTACATGAATCCGAAATTGTAAAGTTTCCGTGGTGACACTTCAAAAAGTCTTCCAACAATACCACCAACTCTGTATCAAAATCCAAATTATTTAAACGACTTCGATATCGGTACCGTGAATAATGAGTTTTTGCGATCTGAAGAAGTCAACGAAATAATTCGTCGAGGTCATCAAAAGTGTCTTGTTATTTTTCCACGCGATTGTCATGACGAGGCATTTCCTACCTCGTTGTTAAACAGAATCTTGCCAAATGGAGAGAAAGTGGAGCGTGACTGGTTAGTGTGGAATGCCTGTAGCAATGCTTTTTATTGCCTACCATGTCGTCTATTAAGTACCAATGCTTTAAATCGACCTAAAATTTGTTCTGCGGATATTTGAAATTCCATCTAATCAAAAGGAGGCTACAATTGATACACTTATCAATGACCAGCATCACCGAAACTCAGAAGTGGAAAGAAATTTTATATAGAATTGTGAACACTAATTTATTTTTGGGAGAAAGTATATATCTTGGTGAACGAAACGATGGACATTTTTTGGGCATCTAAGATCTCATAAGCCAATATGATCCGATAATTAGAGATCATTCGGAGAAAGGTAGGATTTCACAACAGCAGTACAAACGTTTACAAGTTCACTATCTTTCCCCAGACATTCAGGACGAGTTTATAGAAATTTGTGCAAAGCACGTGAGGGAACTATATTAGCCCTTTCGGTACGGCCGGTACCTATGTGTACAACAAAAGTTTAAACATCTCTAAAATGTTTAATTTTCATTCAATCGGGTTTAGAAATGTATCACGCTGTCTGTTGATATTTTCGCAATTCGCACGTGCCTTAAAAGTACAGTTTTACATTCCCGTTATTATCAGATTTGTGTTTTTTCTGTTGAGAGTGGTCGAAAAGTGCAGCACGTGGACGTTTGTTGAAGGATTACTTTACATTTATAGTGATTTATTGGAACTAACGTTAATACAACATATTTCAAGTACAACCGATAAGAAAATATTATTAAAAGTAGATTTTTACTGGAAATTTAACAGATGGTACAAATGTGTACCAGTAGTCTTTTTCAGTGGTACATATTAGTACCAGTAGTCCAGTGAATACATCTTATTTTTTAATTGACTCCACACAGGATTTGGTCAGTATTATGAATCCGGAGGATATACGTAAGTTGTTGGAGGAGGAAACTGAAATTTCCAGCGATTTGGAACACTTTTCTTCTGGAAGCTTCTATAACTTTGTTCCAAGCGAGGATTATAAGTCAAGCTCTTCCAGTGTAGAAGACTTAAATGATGACAACATAAACGAGAATATAGGGCATATAAATGAACTCGATACAAACACACTGGACTCTTACCAATAAAACAATGCACATTTTGACTGGAATTCTCCAGAAGATTTTGTTCCTAAGCGAACTGCGAGTACTTCAATTAATTGCAAAATTTCATCAGATATTCCTCACACAGCAAGTATTGGACAGATTTTCCAAAAACTTATTCCGAAATCGGTTTATATTTACATAGCTCAGTGCACGAATGAGCGTATACAGATACTAGAAAGTTAGCAATCAGGAAGAAAAAACCAAAAACTGACTAGAACTGATGCTGGCGAAATAAAAGTAATTGTGGGATGCATGTTCATTATGTGCTACAATCGACTTCCATGCGTGAAAGATTATTGGTCGCTTCATAAATCTCTTAGGAACAAATCAATTCAAGATGCATTGGCTAGGGATCGATTCTTATTTATCGCTTCTAATAAGTATTTCGCATGCCCGGAAAAACCATTAGACTGTAGTAAGACTTATTACCTAGATGATTTGGTCGAATGTCTAAAAAAACTTTCCAAAAGTGTAGACAAGATAGCAGTTTCCAAATTATAGACGAGTCGATGGCGAAATTCAAGGGCCGCAGCTCGTTAAAGCAATACAAATAAACAAAAAAATGGAAGGAGCGATAACCTCCGAAGAGATCTAAGGCTGAGCTTCTCTTCCAATTTGCGTCGTGCTCCTCTTGATTTTCCGTACAAATCAGACGGAAGGGACCTATATGTTTTATGCCGACTCGGAACGGCATCTGCAGGGCAGATGAGTTTTCACTGAGAGCTTTTCATGGCAGAAATACACCCGGAGCGCTTGCCAAGCACTGCCGAGGGGCGACCCCGCTTCTATTTGAAAACCTTATTTCTAAAATTTTGATGTTGCTTTGCCCGGGGTGTGAACCCAGGGCATACGGTGTGGTAGGCGGAGCACGCTACCATCACACCACGGTGGCCACCGGCAATACATGTCCCTAAAACCGCTAAAAAGAGGTATAAAAATGTGGCTTCGGTGTGACGCTGTAACAGGTTATGCATACGATTTCAATATTTATTGTGGAAAATACCTTGAAGAATGCTCGGTAGCCCTTGGAGAAAGGGTAGTAAATAAACTAGTCAGTTCAATCTCAGAAAGCGATGCTACTTTGTGTTTCGGTCGCTCATTTACATCAGTTAATCTGTTAAATACTTTACCTTATGCAGCCGTTGGCACTATAATACGTAACAGGAAAAACGTTCCCGAGTTTACGCGTAAGGAACTTTAGCGAGGAGAGGCAGAGTTTAAAAGTATGCGTAAAATGGCAAGACACGAAGGAGGTTTTGGTAATGAGTAATTGTCATGAACCAGCGCTGAATTTTGTTACAAAAACATTGCCATGTCCAAACGTAATTCAGTTTTACCGTCAAGTTATGGGAGGTGTTGATTTAGCCGATCAAATGAGTGGACTGTACGAATATGATCGGAATTCGGATAAATGGTGGAAGAAGGTTTTTTACCGCTTTCTTATGATGGCAGCCGTAAACGCTTGGATCATTTATAATGAACTTAGAAGGGGAAAAAATGGCTTTTAAATCATTTTTGGTAACCTTGGCAGAAACCCTCATAGAAGAAGGCTCCAAAGTCACAGCTGTTGCCAGATCATTACGCCCAGGACCAGCATGTCGCATTACAGGACACAAACATCTACAATTGAATGCGAAACTCGACGCCGTTGTATTAATTGCAGCAAACAAACAAAAAAACAACACAAACACAGACAAAAACAATATGTAAGGAGTGCCAAGTTCCCTTGTGTAAGCTTTGCTTTGCACCATTTCACACATAATTTTTGAAATTAGTATAATAATTTTAATTGAAATATATTTATTTGATTACCAATTGTTTGGCTCTTTGTAAAATTACTAAATTTGTGAATTATTTACATGTAAAATATACGAATTTTTTCGTTATATTCTTGTAAGAGAAAATACGGTTTAGTATGTTTTGTAGGACGGTTGGTACACATATGTACCACATAACATCCCGGATGGTACAATGGTTTACCACCTTCCCCCGAGTCAGCCTCTTATCTCACGTCCCCACACCACAGAAACTTTATTTGGTGCCCAAACAACTGTTGCTTTGCATATAACGAAATATTCCACTGCGCGTAAAGTTCCGTCCCGAAAGGGTTAGATCAAGGCAGGAAGGCCAAGTATTTTGCTATTATCGTTGATGCTATGCCTGATGGTAGTCACGTTGACTACGTTAATTTCGCGCTAACTCCATTTCAATTCGAAAACAACAAATTTTACAATTCAAGTACGGTTTTTCGCTTTCGTGAATTGTAACCAAAAAACTCGTCAGAAAATCGCTGATCTAATTTGCCATACTTCATTGAAGATTGTCGTGCACAAGGGTACGATAACGGCGCCAATATGAAAAGAGCTTACAACGGAGCACTACGTCACATTCTCGACAAAAAATCGAATGCTGATTATTCGCCTTGTGCAACCCACAGTCTCAATTTATGTGGTGTTGATGCTGCGGAATGTTGTACGGCTACAATTACTTTCTTCGGAGTTATACAAACATGTTTTAATATTTTCAGCAGCACCCCACAACGATGGGACATCCTCAAAAAAAAAATGTACCGAGCTCTCTTCATAGCCTTTCAGCCAAAAGCCAAAAAGCCGAATTTGACTGCGCAAGCATACGGAGATGTTACCGGCATTCTCAAGTACATCAACAAGTTCGAATATATCTTGCTGTCCTCAATTTGGTTCAAAATACTGACTACCTTTAATGAAAGAAACGTGGTCCTCCAAGCTGGAGACGCCACCATAGATGTTGAGGTCCGACATCTTGATGCCTTATTAGCTGATTTGAAGTTGATCAGGAACCAATGGGAAACAATTTTAAACGAATGCAAAACAGTTGCTATTCAATTGAAAATCTCGCCAAAGTTTCAGGACATTCGAAAGAGAAAACCCAAAAGACGTTCTGAAGATAATTTAAATGAGATGATTACGGAAGATTCAGAGTCTGATTTTAAAACCAATACATTCCTGGTTATCGTTGATTCGGTAATCACTGGCATTACTGAACGATTTGCAGCTATGAGAAATTTGAGCGAGACGTTTTCTTTTTGTGGCAATTTGAAGACATGAATGAAACTACGGTTCGGGCGAGCGCAGCAAAATTTGTCGAAATATACAAGTCGGACGTTTCTCAAAGCTTAGAATCCGAAACAATTCACTTGAAACACATTTACGAAGAAAATTTGATAAAAGTCTGTCACCATTGGAAGTGCTGAATGCCATCTATGTTCAAAATCTGTGTACAATTTTCCCCAACATTTGTGTTGCTTTACGTATCTTTTGCAATATACCTGTCACTGCAGCTAGTGCAGAACGCTCCTTTAGCGTCCTTTCAAGAATCAAAAACTTTCATAGATCGTGTTCATCTCAAGAGCGAGTTTCAGGACTACTCCGTTTTGGCAAGACAGTTAAATTTTGAAATTATTATAAAAATTTTGCAGCGAAAAAAGCAAGTAAAGCTACTCTTTGATATCCGAACTTTCTATATTGAATAATTAAAATTTATAATCATCATTAAATTTATCAGAAATGTATTAAAATGTTACCAAATAACTAGAAAAGATTATTTCAAACAATATGTGGCTGTTAAAAAAGAATTTTATTTCTACGTTACATAAAATAGTATAAATAGTAAATATTCTGTGTTAATTTTATTGTCAGCTCTTGGTCCAAAATTCATTTAGTTGATTGGCAAATTTTTTTTTACGTAATCCATCAATATTGATTCATGAATGAGACGTTATTAATTCAAGTTAATCAAATGTATTAGTGGATTTTTTATAGGGGCCCGTAAATTGTTTAGTCCCGGGCCCGGATTTTCTCTCTACGGCCCTGCATATACTTTATAATAACATGATTTTTATTTTTACGTTTTATTCCTCAATGAAAAGAATTATGTTTTTTACTTCTTATGTTAAAAAATAACTCGGTGTAAAATTAGCAGAACTACAATCTCAATGTCATACTACTTTTATATAATAAAAATGATTTTATGCATGCAACAATCATTTTATACCTATGCATTATCTTATCTTAACTTCCTCGCTATATAAGGTAACAATTCCAGAGGCCG
The DNA here is from genome assembly GCF_040869045.1 of Eurosta solidaginis. Classification (NCBI taxonomy): domain Eukaryota; kingdom Metazoa; phylum Arthropoda; class Insecta; order Diptera; family Tephritidae; genus Eurosta; species Eurosta solidaginis. The sequence goes on from NC_090321.1 coordinate 120,328,805, forward strand.
TTTTCACCATCTTCGGTTAACGCTAAAAAGCAATTTATTTGAAAAAAATCGTTCAGTGATTTGTCAAATAAAGTGTCACTTTGAAAAAAAGCACGTTAAAAGTTTCCACAGATAGATCGAAAATTTATTGAGAATTGCATTGCGAACATTGGTCTGTCGTGCCCTCATCAGATTGCGTCGCATTCCAGGAGGATATGTTCCGCCGTCTCCGCTGATCGATCACGAAATCGTCATGAGTACAAAATTATATTTTTTATTTAGTTGAACGGCGATAGAAAATCGGTTTTTTCCTAAAATGCAAGAAACTTCAAGAAGAACGTAAGTTTTTAATTATTTGTGTGTTGCTTTGACGTTGGCGTTGCGTTGCTTATGGATTCAAGCAATTAAAGGGCGTGTGTTTAAAGTCAGATGTAGACGCAACGCAGTGCCAAAACGACGCAAAGGTCACCTTAAGCGTATTTGCTTTAGGTGTTATTTATCAATATTAATTAAAAATGTTGGATCTCCTAAAAAGTTGAACGTAGGCAAGATAGACACAAGGCATAGCTTCGTAGACGCCTGCAATTGATATCAAACTTATAGTTTAAAAGTTGTTTGTTGTTAAAGTTTGCAAATGGGTTTAAAGTTACCATGGTATAACTATCACTTTCTATCTACATACGAACACTTTCACAAGAATTTTATACATAAGTACACCCTATAATGTTTACAAAACAAAAAACAACTATTTTCTTTTGTTTAAATTTACGTATTATTGTAAAATTTAATAATTTATTTCTTTACTTTCCGTGAACACAAGCATACAGCCATTTTATCTAATTTACTGCTTGCTTGGTGCTACCAGATGCTTTAAATATTACCAACGAATGAAAAATGTTATAAATAGTACCAAAAAGGAAAACGGACCTTTTTCATTCAACTCCGTATATCTATTTCACGAAAAAACAGATTTTTTATTCCAAATATTCGGCTACGGCGCTTTTTATGTTTTTTAAATAATTTACGTTTATTTTATAAAAAATTGAAAATTTGGAATAAAAGATCGCGCGATTTTTTATTCCACATTTTCGTCTGCGGCGCTTTTTATTTTTTTAAATACTTTACGTTTATTTTATAAAAAATGAAAAATTTTGAATAAAAAATCGCGCAATTTTTTATTCCAAATTTTCCCCTGAGGCGCTTTTTATTTTTTAGATAATTTACGTTTATTATAAAAAATTTTAAATTTGGAATAAAAAAGCGCGCGGTAATAATAATTTTTGTTGATGTGGCAGCACAGGTTTGTAATGTCATAAATAATATATATAATATAGGGCGGATCGATTTAAAAATCGCTCATTGCTCTGTGAAAATCGTATTCTAGGATCAAAATAAGAAACTTTGCCGAAGGAACCATAGCTCTGAAACGAATTCTGATGTAGGGGCAATTCAATTCTACCTGCTGTGTCTTGTGGTGGCTTAAAAAAACAATACAAGCAATTTTACGATCTGCAATTGTGTCACAGTCATACCTTCATTTTTTAAAACGGTTGAATAAAAAACCCACACAACTATGTTTACGACATGCAAATGCATCACAGTGATGCCATGGTTTTAAAAGGGGGTTGTAAAAACGCTAATTTCTAATAATTTTTTTAAATTTCTTTTCTATTACTAAGTTAAATTCATTTTTTCATTTACATATGTTCTGACTAAATAAATTTCTAAAGAGAAAAATAAACTCCAAAAAGAAAAAACATAGGCATTTCAAAGTGGGATTTTTCAACCTTTGCCCCTACGACCCAAAGGGGGGGACATTACAATTCGTTTTAGAGGTATGGTTCCTAGAATATGATTTTCACAGAGCAATGGGCGATTTTTTTGCCTCCCCACAAATCAACCCGGCCTAATATATAAATAAAACGAGGTGACCAGTTTTTACAATAATTACAATAATGGATAAATACTAGTTATGTACAGCACGCGTATATATGAACATATATGTATTCTTTTACAATCTATTTTCTCTAATATGTTAGTCTTAATTATTATTGGTATATTTTACGTTCGTTCTCTCTACTTCTGCTACTACTTTCATCCTTTCTTTCTGTTTAATTAATTACACCTAAGAAGTTAAATTGTATAACACGTGACTGGCACTTTTTTTTTTTTTGTTCGGACGTTGTGGCAGCGCACTGCCCTCAAGTGGCCCGATGAAACCAGGATAATCCTGTTTTTTTTTGTTTTTTTTTTTTTTTTTTTTTATCCTAATTCTTATTTATGTGTTACTTATAATTTTTTTGTTACCGAGTCTTTGAGAGGCAGTGGCTTCTTAAGCGCCGAGATCTAAAACCGCTCAGCTACAGAGAAACTCATCAGCTGAGAAATATAGATTCACAAAATACAATAGACTAAAAGTATAAATATAATTTTTTAATTATTAAGAGAAGATAGAACCGTCTTTTTTATGGCAAAGAGCGAGTCCGAAACATCAATTATTCTCGAGTGAGAGTTATAATCTTCACACAAACATAGAAAAGGTTCGTGTAGTTGGAAATTGCTTCTGCATTGTTTAAGAATTATAGGTTTATAATGCCTTGAAACTCGGCATGGAACATTCAAGTTTACTTCGTTCAATAGAAATGGACTTGAAATCGATCCATTTAAAAGTCTAGCCATAAATAGTACACCTAGGATTTCTCTACGACTTGCAAGGGTAGGAAGATTTATTAGTTTTAATCGATTATACGGAGAGTCCCATTGAAGATTTCTAAAGGCGAAAAGTAAAAACTGTTTTTGAATTGATTCTAGTCTATCCACATGAACTTGATAACGCAGATTCCAAATTATCGATCCATATTCTAATATCGGCCTCACCAATGATGTAAAAAGGGTTTTTGTAACGTAAGGATCACTAAACTCCTTTGCCCATCTTTTCACAAATGCTAAAACTCCTCTCGCTTTATTGACTGTGGCATTAATATGAGGGTTGAAACTAAGTTTGCAATTCATTGTAACTCCCAAGTCGACAAAAACATCAACGCTTTCCAGAGTTTGGCCATTAATTGTGTAGGAAGCTGGCTGTATGTTCCCACGTGAAAAACACATGGATTTACATTTTTCTATGTTGAGTGGCATAAAATTCGCATTACACCAACGATTTAAATCCGCCTGGAGTACAGAACGTTCTTCAACCGACGCGTATGACTTAAAAAGTTTTACGTCGTCGGCATACGTTAAAATTTTAGAATATTTTATAGTTGTGGAAACATCGTTTATAAAGATCAAAAACAGAATAGGACCGAGATGGCTGCCCTGAGGGACACCAGAGGGAACATCGATGACATTCGAACAAATTTTTTTAAAAATGACTCTTTGAGTTCTACCGCAAAGATAGGAGGAGATCCAGCGAGTTAGGCCAGGTTGAAAACCAAGCAATTCGAGTTTATAAACAAGTAATGAGTGGCGTACTTTGTCGAATGCTTTGCTGAAATCAGTGTATATAACGTCGGTATAGTGATTGTTTCTAAACCCATTAAAGACGTGAGTTGTAAATTCAAGCAAATTGGTTGTGGTTGATTTGGCTCTACAAAAGCCTATCTATCAATGTAGAAATCGAAAATGTAAGGTGATTAGTAACGATTGCTTCGAAAAGCTTAGGGATAGCGGAGAGCTTTGCTATTCCACGATAGTTTTCAATAGACGACTTGCTTCCTTTTTTATGGAGTGGGATAAGAAAAGATTCCTTCCAAGCCGTCGGGAAAATGCCATTTTTTAAAGAGAGGTTAAAAAGATCAGTAAGGGGCTGGTAAATGTATTCCGCACATTTTTTAAGAAAACATGTTGGGATCAAATCGGGACCGTATTTGAAGGATTCTTTTAGGGTCTTTAGATGTAGTAGAACAGCTTCAGGCAGCAAATGTGGGGCATATATTGAGTTACTAGAATGGAGCTCATACGGATAATTTGTAGGTGATGAATCAGCCACAGCAGAGTAATTAGAGTGAAAGAATTGAGCGAATAAGTTTGCAATCTCTTGATCGTCGCTGGAAATGCTATTTCTAAACTTCATGGCAGAAGGAAATCCGTTACTTCTGCGTTTAGAGTTTACGAAATCATAAAAAGACTTCGGGTGGCAAATAATGTTTCTTTTAATTTTACATATGTAAGCTTTATAACACTTTTTATTAAGATCAAAATACTTATGTCGGAAAATAGCGTACTGTGCATAATGAGAATGTAAACCGGTTCTCTTATATAATTTGAATAAACGTGATTTCTTATTTTTTAAAGCTTTTAAATCTTTAGTAAACCAGGCTTGCAGTGGTTCAATGTACGAGCATTTGCGTTTGGGCACATATTTTTCAAATAAAGTATAAGTTAAAATGTAAAACGTTCTCCTCTACATCCTCATTATATCGAGGCCAAGTTATCTCAGAAAGCTCTTTATTTAAATTGTTGAAATTAGTTTTGGAAAAATCAAAGCATCTGGTAGAGACACATGTTTTGTTAGTGCAGCCGACTTCGTTGCTTATGATTTCGTAAGTTATCTCAAGAGAAGGATGGTAAGCGTCTTCTGGCAAAACAAGAGGTTCACACCGATTTATAGAGAATTTAGATATGTCGTCAACAAATGCTAAGTCTAAGATAATTTTGTTTTAAATTGTTGTGTCAGGATAAACATTTGTATATTAATAAATAATAATAAATAATAAAAATGTGCATGTTGCTTCAAAAGCGAGATTGATTTAATAGAAACACATATATTAAGTAAAAACAATGCAAAAATAAAATGCGAAATATAAAACAAGTAAGGAAGGTTAAGTTCGGGTGTAACCGAACATTACATACTCAGTTGAGAGCTATGGTGACAACATAAGGGAAAATAACCATGTAGGAAAATGAACCGAGGGAAACCCTGGAATGTGTATCAAATGAAAGGCGTTAAAGAGTATTTTATGAGGGAGTGGGCCATAGTTCTATAGGTGGATGCCATTTAGGGATATAGCCATAAAGGTGGATCAGGGTTGACTCTAGAATGCGTTTGTACGATATGGGTTTCAAATGAAAGGTGTTAATAAGTATTTTAAAAGGGAGTAATCCTTAGTTCCATAGGTGGACGCCATTTCGAGATATCGCCACAAAGGTGGACCAGGGGTGACCCTAGAATTTGTTTGTACAATATGGGTATAAAAAAAAAGGTGTTAATGAGTATTTTAAAAGGGAGTAATCCTTAGTTCCATAGGTGGACGCCGTTTCGAGATATCGCCATAAGGTGGACCAGGGGTGACCCTAGAATTTGTTTATACAATATGGGCATCAAACGAAAGGTGTTAATGAGTATTTTAAAAGGGAGTGGGCTTTAGTTCTATAGGTGGACGCCGTTTCGAAATATCGCCCTAAAGGTGGACCAGGGGTGACTCTAGAATATGTTTGTACGATATGGGTATCAAATTAAAGGTATTAATAAGGGTTTTAAAAGGGAGTGGTGGTTGTTGTATAGGTGGTCGCCTTTTCGAGATATCGCCATAAAGGTGGACCAGGGGTGACTATAGAACGCGTTTGCACGATATGGGTATCAAATGAAAGGTGCTAATGAGTATTTTAAAAGGGAGTAATCCTTAGTTCCATAGGTGGACGCAGTTTCGATATATCGCCATAAAGGTGGACCAGGGGTAACCCTAGAATTTGTTTGTACAATATGGGTATCAAAAGAAAGGTGTTTATGAGTATTTTAAAAGGGAGTAATCCTTAGTTCCATATGTGGACGCCGTTTCGAGATATCGCCATAAAGGTGGAGCAGGGGTGACCCTAGAATTTGTTTGTACAATATGGGTATCAAAAGAAAGGTGTTAATGAGTATTTTAAAAGGGAGTGGGCCTTCGTTCTATAGGTGTTCGCCTTTTCGAGATATCGCCATAAAGGTGGACCAGGGGTGACTTTAGAATATGTTTTTACGATATGGGTATCAAATGAAAGGTGTTAATGAGTATTTTAAAAGGGCGTGGGGCTTAGTTCTATAGGTGGACGCCTTTTCGAGATATCGCCATAAAGGTGGACCAGGGGTGACTCTAGAATGAGTTTGTACGATATGGGTATCAAATTAAAGGTATTAATGAGAGTTTTAAAAGGGAGTGGTGTGAAGGCGTTTTCCAGATATCGACCAAAATGTGGACCAGGGTGACCCCGAACATCATCTGTTGGATACAGCTAATTTATTTATATATGTAATACCTGCCAAGATTTTAAGGGTTTTTTATTTAGCCCTGTAGAACTTTTTCATTTTCTTCTACTTAATATGGTAGGTGTCACAACCATTTTAGAAAAGTTTTTTCTAAAGTTATATTTCGCGTCAATAAAACAATCCAATTACCTTACCATGTTTCATGCTTTTTTTCGTATTTGGTATAGAATTATGGCATTTTTTCATTTTTCGTAATTTTCGATATCGAAAAAGTGGGCGTGGTCATAGTCGGATTTCGTTCATTTTTCATACCAAGATAAAGTGAGTTCAAGTAAGCACGTGAACTAAGTTCATTAAAGATATGTCGATTTTTGCCCAAGTTATCGTGTTAACGGCCATGCGGAAGGACAGACGGACGCCTGTGTATAAAAACTGGGCGTGGCATCAACCGATTTCGCCCATTTTCACAGAAAACAGTTAATGTCATAAAATCTATGCCCCTACCAAATTTCAAAAGGATTGGTTAATTTTTGTTCGACTTATGGCGTTAAAAGTATCCTAGACAAATTAAATGAAAAAGGGCGGAGCCACGCCCATTTTGAAATTTTCTTTTATTTTTGTATTTTGTTGCACCATATCATTACTGGAGTTGAATGTTGACATAATTTACTTATATACTGTAAAGATATTAAATTTTTTGTTAAAATTTTACTTTAAAAAAAATTTTTTTTTAATAGTGGGCGTGGTCCTTCTCCGATTTTGCTAATTTTTATTAGGCGTACATATAGTAATAGAAGTAACGTTCCTGCCAAATTTCATCAAGATATCTTCAACGACTGCCAAATTACAGCTTGCAAAACTTTTAAATTACCTTCTTTTAAAAGTGGGCGGTGCCACACCCATTGTCCAAAATTTTACTAATTTTCCATTCTGCGTCATAAGTTCAACTCATCTACCAAGTTTCGTCGCTTTAGCTGTCTTTTGTAATGAATTATCGCACTTTTTCGGTTTTTCGAAATTTTCGATATCGAAAAAGTGGGCGTGGTTAAAGTCCGATATCGTTCATTTTAAATAGCGATCTGAGATGTGTACTCAGGAACCTGCATACCAAATTTCATCAAGATACCTCAAAATTTACTCAAGTTATCGTGTTAACGGACGGACGGACGGACGGACGGACATGGCTCAATCAATTTTTTTTTCGATCCTGATTATTTTGATATATAGAAGTCTATATCTATCTCGATTCCTTTATATATGTACAACCAACCGTTATCCAATCAAACTTAATATACTCTGTGAGCTCTGCTCAACTGAGTATAAAAATACAATTTAAGTATATCGTTGCCAATTTACATGTATGTGGATAAATGTATTAAAAGATGTGCAAATTGTAAATGAAAGTGGTATAGAAATTTGCTAAATTTGCAAACGTTAACAACAAATAACTTTTAAACTATAAGTCTGCGCACTTTCACCGTGGCCACCGTGCTCTCAAATAAGTACTTCGACATTACGAAATACATTGTCGCATTTTGAGGCAAGGTATTTTTGCATAAAAGCTTTTTAACCACCACAATACCACAGATCAAGTATAAAATTTCACAAAAATAATAATTTTTTTCGAAAAATCACACAGAATATCCGCAGTCATTGTTTACGAATTTAGAAACAATGAGAATGGCAAATACGAACGTGTATGAAATGTAATGTCATGAAATTGTTAAAATAAAGTTGAAAAAAAAATTATAAAAAATTTAATATAAATAAAAAGATTCTTTTAATAACAACAAAAAGGGCTTATATATTCTATATATTGGTAAGGATTATCTCACTTTAAAATTTAAGCTAAATAATCTAAAGTTTTTTTTTGAAACTGAGTCGAGAATTGTGCGTGTGAATGTGCGAATTTTCAGCGATCAGCTGCTAGTTGCGCTACTTGGTAAGATTTACAATGCTTTGAACGCTGGCTTACAGAAGCGATGCTGTTTCCTGAATCAGAGCATGTGATACCGTTTCTGGGAATGTAAGTTTTGGGTTTGCGTATGTCACTCGCTTCGTTTCGATATCCCGTATTCCATTAATAAGGCTCTGGATTTTTACCCTTTCGGTGTACTCTACGGGTGCGCCGCATTCGCTAAATGTGCCAGCCTTTCAACATCCCACGCACAATCTTGCAATGTTTCACCAGACCTCTGGAAACGGTTCAGTAACTCCATTTGGTATATCTGTCTCCTATGTTCTATTCCGTATCGCCTCTCTAGTGCGCCCATCAATGCTTCATAACTGTTCCGTTCGTACTCTCGAATAATTTGTAAGATTTCAGCTGCAGGCCCTTTCAATGCCACGAACAGTGCAGGAACTTTATCTCCAGCATTCCAGTTGTTCACTGCTGCCGTCTTCTCAAATTGAAGCTGGATGCCTGGAAAGGAACAGAGCCTTCAAAAGCTTGAGTTTTTACCTCCGTATTGCTTGCTGAAACAACTGGGCGATTTAGTTGCAGCTCCTGTGTACGACCTTTTAAAGCATCTACCTCAGCCTCGATTTTGTTCTCAAACTGCATTATTTTTTCGTCCATACGGGCTTCCAATTGTGCAGATATCTGCATTTCGGATATACGTGCATCCTGTGCTGCAATTTTGGATGCTATTTGTGACGACATTTCGGATACGCATGCCTCCTGTGTTTCCATCTTGGATGCCATATATGTATTCTGTTCTTCCAATTGAGTTTCCATCTTGGATGTTAAAAGTGTCTCTTGCAATTCCAGTTGAGATGCCATTGTCGACGTTTGTGCAGATATTGCAGCTAATATCATATTCAAGTCTGTGTTCGCCATTGTCTGCGGCGTTTCATTTTTCTATTGTAACGAATTTAGGGAAATTCCGCTTATTCGAAACCTTCTGCTAACGTTCGAATCGCTAAACTGTTGAATAAATAACTCCAATATTCAATAATGCAAAATGGTATTCATTAGACTACTTTGAAAGTACTTCACAATAATACTTATACTTCACAACCAATAGCGTGCTTAAATCAAAACTGATTCATCATTCCTCAGCTTGCGCTGCCTTTATACTCTCTGCTGCCTCGTCAGCATATTTCTCCAAAAGTCTAGACGTTTCGCCTTCTAGAATGTCTTGCTTGGTTACCAGCGATATACATGTATATTTGTAGTTTAGGAGTTTCTCATAGTCATATGCATGTGTATGTGTGAGCACTACTTCTACTAATGACCACAAGTGTGTGCGCGTAATATCTCTTCGTTGCCTTGTATGTATGTGCGTAAATGATGATGCGCTTAGTGGTGTGAGTATCACTTAGTGATGCTAATATTCGTCACAATATTTTATCTATATATATTTCTTTAACTATTGATAATTAAACGCACTTCAGTATATAAAGAATACATGTACATACGCTTTGAAATAAAGCGAGAAAATGAACTATATAAATAGAGAAATTAACTGAAAAAATATCATACCAAGGGATAACTACATTGAAGTATCACCAACTAAACCACAATACATTTTCTGAAGCATTTTAATAGTGCACAAATATATACATATATCATGGACCAATTCACCCATATCCGTATAAAAACGACAATTTGCCGAAATAAAAGAAAAAAATAGTCAAGGGAGTATAAAATCATTTTAACTGCCGGAAAGAGCAAAGTTTGGGATATTTTCGGCAAAGTAGATATTGGCGGCAGCTTTTTGGACAAAGTAGTAGCATGCAAAGACTGCAGTAGCGTTTTAACCCTTACAAAGAGCACATCGGATTTAGTCAAACACAAGTGTTACAAAACTTTTACAGATCGAGTTGACAATAGGCCCCGAATAGATGCTGATGCCGAAACAAGAAAGGACGTTGTCCGATCTGTTACAGGATGGGTTGTAATAAAATTACCGATCGTTTCAAATTCTCGAAGATGAAGGCTGGAATACGCAGACCTAATATTGTCAATAGGAGCCAAGTATGGGCCAAATGTAGACGTCGAAAAATTCCTACCACACCCTACCACTGTATCCAGAAACACAGACAATCTCTACACAATTCCCTACGATGAAATGAAAACAGAACTAAAGGAACTAAGTGGCGGATTTCTTGGAGTCACTTCGGGTTTATGGACAGACACTGTTTCAAAGCATTCCTGCTTATCACTAACGGTGCACTTTATTGCATATGCAAAATTAGTCATTAGTTTCAATACCCTGCTGAATACCCTGATTGTTTTTTCACGAACTTTTTCACAACAGGTCAAAGAATTCTGCAAAAAGTGACGGAAGCTCTGGACGAATTTGATTGCTCCTTGGATAAAGCCATTATTGTTACGGATAGAGGAACTAACATGAAAGCCGCTTTCCAACATTACAACCAAATATTTTGTATTACCCATTTATTGCACAACATCGTGGAACAATCTCTTAACGAGTCAGCCGATATTAGCGAAATGGAAGAAAAATTCTCACATGTCGTCAGATATTTTAAGAAATCTGGATCCAATGCACAATTGACAACAACCCTTAAAAGCATTTCTCCGACAAGATGGAACACAGTTTACTACATGCTACAATCTCTCAAAAATAACTCGAGTTGACGTTGGAAATATTTTGGAGGAAAATCGTCAACTGAGCCGTATTAGTGGAATAAGCTTAAATAACTTAACAGATAATCCTCTGTTATTCCAGCTAAGCGGAAAATTATTTGCTACTCCTGCTAGTAGTGCTCCTTCAGAAAGAGTATTTTCAAGCGCCAAGCAATTACTTTCAGATAAGCGTAGTTCCCTAGGGGTTAATCCGAAAAAATTATGTTTTTACATATCAATATAAAAAATATTTAGAACATATCATATAAAGAGAAATTGTTTGCTTAAATAGTATAAGTTAAATCTACTTAGTTAAATAGATATTATCTAACATAAGAAAACGAATTAATATGAAAAGTAAATAAAATCCTAAAATGGCACATTTACGCCCTTTATTTTATTATAATATATGGGTTTTACACGGGCAACTAGTGAACATTTTTATAATATCTTAAGTCACCAAACTGTAGTTGTATACACAAGTATACCTGCGATGCAAGTAGTACTACTGAGTATACAAGTTGTACTACACACATGCGTTGACGCCATTGGTTGTAGTTGTGCAGCATGAGACGAGACCGTGCAAGTACTTGTATACTTTGCTACCCACAGTCTTTTGTACGCATACACATCAGTTCTCATGCCAGTGAATTGAATGAGCACTTGTACAAAATTTGTGTGAATGTATTCTTGGGCATATTTTTGTGCATTCATGCAGGGGTCTAGTATGTACCTAAATGGTGAAAAAAAGGAATAGCAACAAAAAGGCAATACTTAGAGAGCAATTGCAAAAGCGAGCAGCGGGGCATTCATATGGCTGAGTGGTCACAAATCATTTGGGGACTATTTCGGCATTATAACGGTACAGTTTTGGGATAATTTCAGAACAATCTTCAGATCTGATCATATCGGGATTATTTCAGAACTATTTCAGGAACATTTCGGGTCTACCTTCCAGATAATGTCAAAATTTTTCCGGGATAATTTTAAGAGTATTTCCAGATTATTTCGTTATTATTTTTGGAATTATATCGAGATAATTTTGGGATCATTTCGTGACTAGGTTAGGTTAAGAGGGCGTGCGTGAGTGTTAACCACACTTCCACTCGGAGACATTTTTGTCCAATGTGAGTGCCCTCAGTAAGTACAGGGTGGCGGCAAATTCCTTTAGCCCCATTACCTGGTCCTCAACGAACCACTTGCTTTCCCTGATGAACCCTACAAGAAGCGAGACGTCCACCTTCCCAACCTCTGCCAGGCTGTCGAAGAAGAGTGAGCCCAGAAATCTTAGCCTTCTTCTTTGAAGCGCCGGACATCGGCAGAGAAAGTGGTAGACCGACTCGTCTTCCTCCTCATCCTGACAGCTTCTGCAGAGGGAGCTTGTTGGTGTTCGCCACCGTCGGAGCATTGGTGCGATAGCACAAAGACCTGTGATGACACCCGTTGCTGTTGTATTAACAGTGCTTCGCCCCACTCAATGGGCAGGAGCACTCACAAATTGTCATCTAAATCCTCTAACGGGAGTCCTAGGAAACTGGCCGTTTCAACAGGGGCGGACCATAGGGAGATGGGTGTTAGAGGCGTAGGTTCCACAATACAATTGAACAGATGGTTGGCGCATTTGTGGCGACACATCACATGCAGGACATACATTACGTATGTCTGGGTTGATTCTGGGCAAGTAAGAGTTTAACCTGTTACAGTATCCAGAACGAAGTTGGGCCAGGGTGACGCGTGTTTCCCTTGGTAGTGTGTTTTCTTCTTCTGCAAGGGTGGGATATTGCATATTAGTAACGGGATTCACCGGGCGCGTCCTGACAAAGGCGTTTACCGATTCTGCATGGATTTGGCTAAGGTCCTGCTTATGCTTACCTGGATCAAACGGCAGTGTTGGCAGGTGCCGGATCTCGTCATAGTGCTTTAGGAGATGTACCCTTAATTCCCGTGGAGGCGGTGCTGAATCAAGCAATTGTTTGCTAGGATGTCCTGGTTTGTGACAATTAACCAAGAACTGTTTGTTCAGCATTTCATTGTGCTCTTTAATATTGAGCTCTTTGGTCTCACTATGTAGATGATGTTCGGGAATCATAAGGAGACATCCGGTGGCAGTTCTGATTGCAGTATTTTTACAGTCTTTTTCCAGTGTGTATTTTTAAGACCAGGCGACCAATCTGGTGACGCGTAGCTCATGAGCGGCCGGCCAATTGCTTTGTACGTAATTAGAAACGTTATCTTTTCACCATGTGCTGCCGGCAAGCTACTTGATGATTTTGTTGCGACTTTGCACTTTAGAAACAATCTCACTGGCATGAGCCTTGAAGGTTAGAGTATTATCGAATGTTACTCCTAAGATTTTGGGGTGACTGACAGTCGGTAGTGTAACACCATCGACGCGTACGTCCAATATTTGCGACATCTCTTCCTTCCACGTCGTGAACAGGGCGGCCGTGGATTTTGTCGGTGATATGCCAAGTTGCGCGAGGTGAAAAAACCGGAAAGTTCGGGGAGATAGCTGTTTATTTTAGAAACTAATTCATCAATTGAAGGGCCAGGTCCTGTAGCCCTAATCGTGCAGTCGTCAGCATAGGAAACGATTGTGACTCCTTCTGGTGGGGAAGCGATATTTTATATGTAAAAATTTAACAGAAGCGGGGATAGGACACCACCCTGTGGGACCCCTGTTTAATTTTTCTAGGTTAAGGAATTTCGTTCCTAAATTCAACTGACCCCTGCCGACTACTCAGGTAATTAGCGGCCCATCTTTTTAGACAAGCAGGAAGGTGTGAGCCTTCTATATCTTGGAGTAGCGTGCCGTAGGTACCCTCACCGCAGATTTGTTCAATTTGAGAAGGAAGCTGGTGCCTTTCCTATCAAAGCTTGGCCATAAGGACCTTGAGACTTCGCAGTCTACCCTATTGGTCCATAGCAAGTCCGTCGCCCTGTTCTCATTTTCGTCGATTCTCTCAAGGAGATAATTCAGCGGCGGTCGGGCGGAGCTGTCCACTTCACTTATGTCTAAGTCGGAACCTTTCCTAGCCATCTCATCCGCGAGTTCATTCCCTTCAATGCTGCTGTGCCCAGGGACCCAGCATAGGAAGACCTCCACACGATGTCCGATTTTATCATGTTGGACTCGAATGCCCCTAAGGCGGCTTGGCTGCTAACGATTAGTGTTACGTCGGTGTTGGAGACCGCACTATCTTGGAGCAGTTTTGCACTGCATGCGTAAAGAAGTCGGAATGATTGGCCTAACGGTAGATGTGTTGAGTACATCCCATCTCCAGTTCCCTTTTCCATTTTCGAGCCGTCGGTGTATATTGTGATGCCCCTGCCGTTGTCTAGGCCTACTTCCCACTCCTCCCTTGAAGTATATCGTATGTTCTGAACCTGCAAGTCCAAAACACCTGTGATGTGGTCTGTTTTGGATGTTAGGTCTGTTATTATTCCGTTTAGTTGCTCCTTTGTCATACCGACAAGAATCGTCGCGTGGCCCTGCTTAGCTCTTTTCCACATGTTCGATTCTCTTAGAGCTCCTCTAGCGGCTAATCCCTGCACGAAGACTTGTAGAGGCGTCAACTGAAAGATTACATTTAGCGCTTCCTGAGTTGCTTTGCTCACGGCGTCTGACATTCCCAGGCATGCCAGCCTTTGTACCTTCCCGATCCTGTGTTGTCTAGCGCCTTCCACCAGAACAGAGCTCCATATGTTAGTAACTGTGCTGTACATGCCATGAATGACATGTGGTGCCAGTCTCCAGTTCCGCCCAAAAGCCCTTTTGCAGGCGTAGTATGCTGCTAGAGTTTTCTTTGATCTTATCTCCACGTTCCTTCTCCAGCTTAATTTGGAATCGAGTACAATTCCATGATATTTCGCTTCCGAAGATAGGTTTAACGCTGTGCGGTTTAGCCTCGGTAAGTTAAAGGAGGGTATCTTTGTCTTTGTCGTGAACAGAACAAGTTCGGTTTTTGTTGGCTTTACCCCCTGCCCATCGCGAAATGTCGCAAAGTGCCGTTTCCATGAGTTCGCTGATAGTTGGCTAGAATTTGCCTGTGATCAGAATCACTAAGTCGTCGGCGTAGCAACTACCTTTCTTCCTTTTCTCCTACAGATCTCAAGAATTTCGTTGACCACCAGTATCCAGAGAAAATGTGATAGCCCCCGCTTTGGGGGGTGCCTCTGGTGGTCATTTTTCCAATAGAACCAGTCCCTAAAGTCGCGTTGACAATTATACTCCTACGCATAGAATCGATCCATTAAACAATAAGCATTAGAGCAACCAAAGTCATAATGTGTGATAGCTTTTTTGCTTCCAATTAAATTTCAACTGTTTCCCGAAAACCAGACCTATAATGAGTTTTCGTTTTTCTGACTCACCTTTTGATCCGTGTC
This sequence comes from Eurosta solidaginis, assembly GCF_040869045.1. NCBI lineage: Eukaryota > Metazoa > Arthropoda > Insecta > Diptera > Tephritidae > Eurosta > Eurosta solidaginis. The sequence goes on from NC_090321.1 coordinate 120,343,948, forward strand.
ATATATCAGCAATTAAATTTTTTTAGGAAAGCAAGTAGACATAAACTTCCGTATATAAAAATTAACAATGTCGAAAAAGATTTGGTGCTGATTTTTTCAAAATAAACTTTTCGGTCGATGAATGAAAGACAAATTTAGTAAACAGCTTTGCAAAATGGACCAATATTGCAGAGAAAGCTTTTACGATAAGTAGAAAAACAGATTCATACATATGTGTTATGTAAATTTTACTTACCTGGCCCTTTTCTTTGAGTGCGTTAGCTAAATTGCAATATGCATCTGGGAAATTTGGTTGAAGCTCAATAGCACGCTTATATGTGTCAATAGCCAGATCGATTAGTCCCTGTTCGTAATAGACGCAGGCTAGATTCCCATGGACGACCGCATTATTTGGTGACAAGCTCAGGGCTCGCAAATATGCTGCTACAGCTCTATAAAGATAATGTAAAGAATTATAAAACAAAGCATTAGAGCAACCCTAGTCATAATGTGTGATAATTATTTAATTTAATTTCAACTGTTTCCGGAAACCCAGACCTGCAAAGAACTGAGTATATCGTCAGACACAATATAGCAAACAACAATATTATATTTTAAATAATTTATACCTAAATTATTGGCAATTTATTATTGCAAAAAAAATGTATAGAGAAAAGTGAAAACACGACGTACAGCTCCCTAACGACTAGAATAATTTATGCATCAATGGCAATTCATTAATGCAAAAAAGAATTTACAGCTGTGTCCGGTTCCGAATGACTGAGTGGGTTTTGCTGGCTTAAGTCTTACAAATTTTTAGCGAACAAAATTGAAATAGAGGCAATCAATCTTACAAATTTTAAGCGAACAAAATTTAAATGGAGGAGGAGCACCTCTATTTCAGTCTTACCATATATTTGGGTAAAAACTGATTTGAGAAAAGAAAACGCTATAAGACATTGCATGCTTATCTTTACAAAAAAAAAATTGTTGCATTTATTTAAAAACCACGAATTTTAAAATAATCGAAATTGTGTACTCGAAAAATTGTGTTTTTCCCTATTTGTGCGGTCTTATACAGGGTACAAAAAAGTTATGGCTATTTTAATTTTTGTTCTTCGACGAAATTGTGTAAACTAGTCGGACCCGCGCGCATCTTGCGCAACAAAATACAAAACATAGTTGCGAGTTATGAAAATATACAAATTTATTTTTCCCATATACTCATATTATAGCTATTTACACATTGATATTAAAGATTCCAGTACATATTTAAATATTTTTATAATACTTCTTTGAATACAATATTAGACGTGAAAATAAAATCATTTGTTATTTTGGGTTGCAAGCCGGAATGATTAGGGGAATTAAGAAACTCAGTTGGATAACACTGACCATTATGAGTTTCATCTTGCTCAACTGTATCGCAACTTAGATACACTCTACTCTCACCTGACAATAAATTAGATATAGTAAACTCATTAAAAGTGGAGCAATTGTAATTTTTTGGACATAAAATAGCTGTTGAATGAAAATTAGATATGTTTCTGTAATTTATTTCATTTATTCCAAAGACTTTAGCAGTGAGGTTATTATGATCAATGTAGCATTTTCGAGGTAGTTTAATCGTATTTTCGGATATATTTAATTGAATTTCTAAGTCACCATTTCCTAGTTTCAGCAACCAGTTTTTAAACTCATGGTCATTATTTACCCGCATATTTTGGATTAATCGTCGAATTTTTACTTTTGCCCACAACGGTGAGCGTTTTATACAAATTTCAATAATTGAAGTTCTGGTCGCATGTCTAACAACGGGAAGAACTTGTCTAAAATCACCTCCAAATACAAATATTTTTCCCCCAAATGGCAAATTATCATTCATAATGTCTTCGCATATAGAAAGGCAAACTCACCTTCCCCTTGTGACAACAAAATGTGGATCTGTTATCGGTAGCCTCCCCTGTATAAAGTTTCACCGTGCAGAAAAGACATTGATGGTCCATACGTCAAACGCTATGTTGTTCTACTGAAATGCCGAGGCGTGCGCAACAATACGTTTCTGAAAGCTTTTCCTGCGCCCTCCTAGCGTTCACAACACTTCTTAGCCTTAAAATGTATGACTGTCAAATCACTTCTGGTACTTCTGACTTGCAAGTCACTTCTACGATGAACTATTGCCTGTTCACTTTGTTCTTATCGGTGGTTACGCATACGCTGGCTTAAACGCTGTCGATCACTATTTCTTTGCTGACTTGTTTTGACTCCATATAGCGTGTTGCCGTCTTTTTCGCTCAGCTAAGACATTTCAGGTCCTCCTTCCAGGCATTGTAATCTCTGGATAGTAATCAATTGTGAGCAAAATTAATTTATAAATACAAATTTAACAACTTACCACGTATGTATGAATGTAGGTATTCAACTTAAACGGTTTTCAAAGTTTCAAATCAAAAATCAACAGAAATTCAGCTGCTCTTATTTGCTTATATGCGGCTATGATGTCACCAAGTAATAAATTGTGAGCAACATTAATTGATAAATACAAATTTAACAACTTAAAACGTATGTATGTATGTAGGTAAGTATTTAACTTAAACGGTTTTCAAAGTTTTAAATCAAAAATCAACAGAAATCAGCTGTTCTTATTTGCTTATATGCGGCTACGATGTCACCATCAAAATTATGAAAGTTGTATGTACGAATGTTTTATGAACGTATGTATGTATGTATATAAGTCTCTTGTCAAATATCAACAGAAATCAGCTGTCAATAAATTAAAATTTACAGCTTGCACTGCCATCTAGCGTTATGCAGTGCAAATATTCAAAATTGTGTCACAGTACAAATAGATTTCTTTGTGTGCTCACAATCGTTTATTTTGAACAAATTATTTTAATAAAATATAGCTAAACAAAAGCACTAAGACCAAAATTGTCCAAAGATCGCTAATAGCCCGAATCTCCATCTTTACAAACAAAACTTTATTTATAGATTTGCATTCCAAATAGGAGCGAAAAAGGGATCCGCACTTAAAAAAGCAATTAGAAATAATATATATGACAGTTATTTGACACTTAAAAAGTGTATTGAAATTATATGCATAAGTTAAGTATCCGCTTCCCAAGGCAGTCGGTTCTATGTACCGGAGCGACTCGGGATTTTTCCCGAGCAAGGACTATCATTTCAGTGTAACCCCATTTAATTTGTTGCGTCCCTCCCATAAATTGTCATCCTCCCAGCAGCTCCTTGCAGCGGGACTGCTCCATATTCCATTGCTCCGGGAAGGTATCGAACCCAATCCGGGTCCGCTCCTGACCCCGGTCCTGAGAAATGGTTTTGCTGCATCTGCCGGAAGAGAATCTTTTTAGGACGGTCATACTCTGTTCAGTGTATCTCGTGTAAGGGATGGTTGCATCGGACAGGTTGTTCTGGGCTTGATCCCAAAGCCCCACGTCCACGTAACTTTTATAGATCTTTCGTGGCTCCTTGCTGTTCACGTAATATACGCCTTAGCGGCCCCCCCCCCCCCCCCCCCCCCATAACCTTCCAGCAGCTCCGCTGTTCAGCAAGCCACAACAAGTAACCGCTGCTGCTCGCGCCCCACGGCGCCAACATCTCAAACGGCCGCTACCACTCATAACTAATATCTCCGTAGTAGAGTCGGTAGCAATGCCGAGCATCAGCCCCTGCCCCGGTCTTCTTCCCTCCTCTTTTCCGGCAGCAATTGTGTAGGTCAGGGAAACAGACTCTTAGTCCCTACCCCCGTTTGCACCGTTTGCCAGCACAGAACCAGCTCCTGCATTGGGCGGATGTCGCAAACATATATATTCTGTGCCACTTTCCTAGATGTTCTGGTCTCCGCGACGGCAACCCCCGACGGGTTTCATTGCGCCATGTTGCCAGGTCGCTAACCCAATTACACCGGGTACCCCAAAGCTTACCCAAGGACGTCCAGTCCCAGGGCCACAACAGCAGTTGCGTCCTAGCCTTTCACAACCCAGGCGTAGTCAGCCATCTCTTACTCCTCGAGTGACGACGTCTCCACCGTTGCACTTCAGAATTCTGCAGTTAAACTGTAATGGATTAACTGGGAAGATCACGTAGATAGTCGGTTTCATGAAGCGGCACAACATCCGCATCGCCGCGATTCAATAAACTAAACTCACAGCAAGATCTGCTCTGCAGACCTGTTCTGGGTATAATGTCCACAGAAAAGATCGTGAGAGCGGAAATGGAGGCGGCCTCGCGTTTATATTACACCACTCAGTGCAATATCATTTATTTGATTCCGACATCGGCCGCAGGGACAGTCTTAGAACGTCAAGGCTTATCTGTCCGTCAGGCGATGCAAACCTGGAAATAATCAACATCTACATCCCTCCTGCCACCTGTTGATCCAGTGGATACCGCCCTAACATCAGCGCCCATCACGATCTATGGCATTCAAACTTGCAGTCAGACAGTAGGGGTGAGATGTTGGCGGACCAAATAGAAGAAGCGGCGTTCTGCACAATAAACGGAGACGCCCCCACGCGTATGGTAGGAAGCTGTCACAGTTCGCCGGATATATCTATCGTGAGCGCAGGACTCGTAAACTGCGTCAACTGGCAGCTGATGGTAACATTGGCATCCGACCACCTGCCTATACTTATTCGCTCGAGCGTACCGCCGACTTCATTGTCACAGAAAAATGCACTTTCATAAACTTTAAAAAAGGCAAGTGGGACAAATACAAATCCTTTACAGACAACCGCTTTGCTGCCCTCCCAATCCCTACTGATGCTCGCCAAGGGTAGCGTGCTTTCCGCAAGGTCATCGAATCCGCCTCGGCTCGCTTCATTCCCGCCGGTAGAATTCCCGAAATTCAGCCTCACTTTCCGGCGGAGGCCGCAAATTTAGCGAGAGAACGTGACCTTATGAGACAGCTCGATCTCGGCGACCCCCAAATAAGGGATATAAACCAACGCATCAGATTGCTTGTGGACCAACACAAGCGGGCGAAATGGGAGGAGCACCTAAGCGGTTACATCCTTTCTGCCGGTGTAGGTAAACTTTGGTCCACCGTAAAGTCCCTATCGAATCCATCTAAGCACAATGACAAAATTTCCATCGCCTTTGGCGATAACGTGCAGTCGGATGCGAAAAAATGCGCGAGCGCTTTCTACCGACAATATGTAATGCATTCTATGGCCTCCAAAGATAGACAGAGGGCCAACAGACACGCACATAAGTATAAATTCAGCGCGTCTCCGATTACCATCACCGCCAAAGAGGTTGAGGATGCCATCGGTCATGCTAAACCATCCAAAGCAGTGGGCCCAGACGGCATAGCCATGCCGATGCTTAAAAGCCTAGGGAAAGAGAGTTTCAAATATTTAGTGCATGTCTTCAACCTGTCTCTTTCCAACTTTGTCATTCCCGAAAAATGGAAAATGGCCAAGGTGATCCCGCTACTAAAGCCTGGGAAACCAGCTAACATAGGAGAGTCATATCGCCCGATATCTCTCCTATCGCCAGTAGCCAAGATGCTTGAAACCATTTTGCTCCCCTAATTCAAAGCAAATTTGCAGCTAGCCTGCCATCAGCATGGCTTCAGAAAACTCCATAGCACCACCACCGCACTAAATCCCATCAGCACCCAGATAAATTGCGGTTTAAATCAAAACCCCCACCATAGAACAGTACTCGTTGCGCTAGACCTATCAAAAGCTTTTGATACGGTCACCCAAGGCACGTTACTGCAAGACCTGGAAGGGTCTACCCTTCCCCCATGTCTTAAAAGGTGGACCGCAAATTGTCTGGGTGGTCGGAAGGCATCGGTGAAATTTAGAAATGAAACATCAAAACCAAGAAGAATTAAACAAGGGGTGCCACAGGAAAAAGATAGAGTGAAACGAAGATAGAGATAGATGAAGCGAAAAAGACGGAGGGAGGAGAGAATTAAAGGATTAAGAAAAAGTAAAGAGGGGGAGGGCAGGGCTAGACGGAAAAAGCTTATTAAAATGTATGCAGATAGACCAAATTTAGTCTTAAATAACGTAACGTCTGACGGGTCTTCTATTATATATATATATATATATTAGGCCGGGTCGATTTGTGGGGAGGAAAAAGAATCGCCCATTGCTCTGTGAAAATCGTATTCTAGGGATCAAAGTAAGAAACTTTGCCGAAGGAACCATACCTCTAAAACGAATTCTGATGTCCCCCCACCCCTTTGGGTCGTAGGGGCAAATTTTGAAAAATCCCACTTTGAAATGCCTATGTTTTTTCTTTTTGAGTTTATTTTTCTCTTTAGAAATTCATTTAGTGAGAACATATGTAAATGAAAAATTAATTTAACTTAGTAATAGAAAAGAAATTAAAAAAAATTATTAGAAATTAGCGTTTTTACAACCCCCTTTTAAAACCAAGGTATCACTGTGATGCATTTGCATGTCGTAAACATAGTTGTGTGGAATTTTTATTCAACCGTTTTAAAAAATGAAGGTATCACTGTGACACAATTGCAGATCGTAAAATTGCTTGTGTTGTTTTTTTAAGCCACCACAAGACACAGCAGGTAGAATTGAAATTGCCCCTACCCAAAAGTTCGACCCAAAGGGGGGGGGGGGGGGGGGGGGGGGGGGGGGGGGGGGGGGGGTGGGGGGCATCAGAATTCGTTTTAGAGGTATGGTTCCTTCGGCAAATTTTCTTATTTTGATCCCTAGAATACAATTTTCACAGAGTAGAGCGATTTTTAAATCGATCCGCCCCAATATATATATATATATACGAAGTGGTATGTGCAAGTTTTGGCGGGAAATTGAGAATTTTTGGCGGGAATCACCAATCCTCAAGAATCAGATTTTTCCGCCTCTCTATATATTTTCGTGTGGGGGTGAATACGGGGTGTATTAAAATCGCATTTAATACTCACAGTTTCCAAATGATAACCTTTTGTGTCGCTGGTTCCGGTAGTGGCGTCGAAGGACCACTGAATAGGGGGGCACATTATGGGTGTTACCTTCGTTTCCTTATTGTGGGATGTAACTGTGGTGGCTGCTGCGGGGATGATGGTGGTTGGTGTTGGCGATGATGTGGTTGTAGATGGGGGCTGAATGTGGTGGCGGTGGCAGTATCTGGCGCTGGTGGCGATGGCAATAGACCGTATGCTGGTGGAGCTTTATAAATAGTACGACATGAAGTACCACTGGTTTAAACGGTTTACGCTAAGCTTATCTTGGACCACAAGTTAAATCGGTCCATTAATGCACATGAAACCTTTTATCTAACTCTGCACAGTTTGTGGGAAACGAGGTGCCGGCAGAAATTCACTTAGAGCGGCACGGTTTCGACTTCGATATATCAAATGAAAATGCACAAATTTAATAGTTCACAGCTTGGTTTAGTAATTTAATAAATTAGAATTTTTCTTAATTTCTTTATAAAAAGGGTTACTACAGAGAAAAAAGGCACGAGCGCGGTGAGTAAAAAAGTTCGAATAATAAGAAAAATGAAATGTCAAAACATTGTATATACATATATGCATATGTTCTGTCAACCAATGGTTGGGGTGGCGAAATATGTTCAAGCATTCATTTACAATTCTATAAGTGATAATCCGAGTTTACCATGAGTGTTACGTATAATGGTTATACGTATTCTAAGTAATTCAGGAGTAGTTCAAATATAATATAAAAGTATAAAATATGTAATAAAGTACATATTTGAACGTATAATAATTCATAAAGCTACGTTTAAATTCAATAGGACATATGCAATAATACATATTGAAGCGTGTAATAATTAAAAATTGTTTATAAATCCAATGTTCTTAAGACTAATTTAGGTAAAATAAAGGAGTTGGTGGTTGACGCCTGCGCCAGTCGCTCCAACAACTATTCCACTACAACAGGATATCCATATAAAAGGTAGTATGTGTGAGATAAAAATATACATAAAGTCTAAAAAATTTCGATATCATCATCTGATGAATTGGAATAAATATTTGATTTGTGCACTACTCCAATATGATCGTTTATTATAATAAAATAATGGCAGCACTTATTTTCTTCCCTTAGTCCGTACCTTACATATAAAATTGAATTTAACATTTTTAAATGTAACCTGTTAGGCTGCTTCGTTTTAACATTATTCATGGTGCTTAAAATTCGCTCACTTTTTGCATTACTGAGTGGCAAAAAAATCGAAAACAAAACTGGAATGACTGGCAAAGGGAATTTCCCCAATAGTGTTTTTATACTCTCGAACCTCTGCCCAACCTACTTTTTAAACGGTTTTATTTAGCTTGACTTGACAGGCTGGCTAGCTTGCCGGCACGAATTTTGTAATTAAAATTTAAGTAACTTCCCGATAAGCTACAAGCTTGAAACTTGGAATATAGTTCAGAACCCGATGACAATACAAAAATAAGAAAAAAACTCCGATAGGTGGCGCATGGATCGAAAAATTTCAAAAAATCGTATTTGTGGTCCGATTTGGTTCATACTTGGAACACATAATACATACAAGAATAGAAAGCGACCTATTATGTCCGATTTGGCTCATATTTGGAACAAATATTACATACAGTCCGGTAGAAGGGACATCAAAATATTTTGGAGTTCGAGGAGGACAAGCATACGTGGCGCAGAGTGGAAGGGATTATGTATTGAGGACTAAGTCCTGTAAAAATTGTCAGGAAAGAGTCCTTGTAATAATGAGTCACTAAATGAACTAAATAGAAAATAATAGGCAATTAAATAAAGACTAAAAACCTGAAAATAAAATAAATAAAAAAAAATTTTAAGTTAAACGGTTTTATTGAAAACAATACTTACATGATGTAATCTATATATATAAAAGAAAGTCGTGTTAGTTACACTACGCATAACTCAAGAACGGATGAACCGATTTGGCTGAAAAGTGGTGGAGAGGTAGCTTAGAACCAGGGAACGGACATAGGCTACTTTTTATCCCGTTCTGGCTAGGGTCTTGGGATCAAAACGTGGACCTGGGTAATCATGGGATGTGTTTGTACAATATGGGTATCAAATGGAAGCTGTTTATGAGTACTTTGATACTGGGTATTTTTCGTACACCTGTAGATGGCTGAATATGGTGGCGGTGGCTGTATCTGGCGCTGGTGGCGATGGCAATATACCGTATGCTGGTGGAGCTTTATAAATAGTACGACATGACTACCCAGGGAAACGCTTCCCAAGGCAGTCGGTTCTATGTACCGGAGCGACTCGGGATTTTTCCCGACCAAGGACTGTCATTTCAGTGTAACCCCATTTAATTTGTTTCGTCCCTCCCACAAATTGTCATCCTCCCAGCAGCTCCTTGCAGCAGGACTGCTCCATATTCTCTTGCTCCGGGAAGGTATCGAATCCAATCCGGGTCCGTCTCCTGACCTCGGTCCTGAGAAATGGTTTTGCTGCATCTGCCGGAAAAGAATCTTTTTAGGACGGTCATACTCTGTTCAGTGTGTCTCGTGTAAGGGATGGTTGCATCGGACAGGTTGTTCTGGGCCACAACAGCAATTGCGTCCTGGCCTTCCTCAACCCAGGCGTAGTCACCCGTCACTTACCCCCAGAGTGGCGACGTCTCCCCTGCACTTCAGAATTCTGCAGTTAAACTGTAATGGACTAACTGGGAAGATTACGGAGATAGTCAATTTCATGAAGCGGCACAACATCCGCATTGCTGCGATTCAAGAGACTAAACTCACAGCACGATCTGCATTGCAGACCTGCTCTGGGTATAATGTCCACAGAAAAGATCGCGAGAGCGGAAATGGAGGCGGCCTCGCGTTTATAATACACCACTCTGTGCAATATCACATATTTGATCCTGGCATCGACCGCAGGGACAACGTCTTAGAACGTCAAGGCCTATCTGTCCGGTCGGGCGATGCAAACTTAGAAATCATCAACATCTACATCCCCCCTGCCACCTGTTGCCCCGGTGGATACCGCCCTAATATTAGAGCCTTACTCACTAGAAACAATCGCATTATTTTAGGCGACTTCAATGCCCATCATGATCTATGGCATTCAAATTTGCGGGCGGACAGTAGGGGCGAGATGTTGGCGGATCAAATAGAAGAAACGACGTTCTGCACAATAAACGGAGACGCCCCCACACGTATGGTAGGAAGCTGTCACAGTTCGCCAGATATCTCAATCGTGAGCGCAGAACTCGTAAACTGCGTCAACTGGCAGCCGATGGTATCATTGGCATCCGACCACCTGCCTATACTTGTTTCGCTCGAGCGTACCGCTGACTTCATCATCACCGAAAAACGCACTTTCATAAACTTTAAAAAAGAAAGTGGGGAGAATATAAATCCTTTACAGACAACCTCTTTGCTGCCCTCCCTATCCCGACTGATGCCCGCCAAGGGGAGCGTGCCTTCCGCAAGGTCATTGAATCCGCCTCGGCACGTTTCATTCCCGCCGGGAGAATTCCCGAAATCCGGCCCCACTTCCCGGCGGAAGCCGCAAACTTAGCGAGAGAACGTGACCTTATTAGGCAGCTTGATCCAGGCGACCCCCAAATAAGGGATATAAACCAACGCATCAGATTGCTTGTGGATGAACACAAGCGGGCGAAATGGGAGGAGCACCTAAGAGGTTGTAACCTCTCTACCGGTGTGGGTAAACTTTGGTCCACCGTAAAGTCCCTATCGAATCCGACTAAGCACAAAGACAAAGTTTCCATCGCCTTTGGCGACAAAGTGCTGTCGGATGCGAAAAAATGCGCGAGCGCTTTCTGCCGACAATATATAATGCATTCTACGGTCGACAAAGTTAGACGGAGGGCCAACAGACACGCACATAAACACAAATTCAGCGCGTCACCAATCACCATCACCGCTAAAGAGGTTGAGGACGCCATTGGTCGCGCTAAACCATCCAAAGCCCAGACGGCATAGCCATGCCGATGCTTAAAAGCCTAGGGGAAGAGGGTTTCAAATATTTAGCGCAGGTCTTCAACCTGTCTCTTTCCACCTTTGTCATACCCGAGAAATGGAGAATGGCCAAGGTGGTCCCGCTACTAAAGCCTGGTAAACCAGCTAACATAGGAGAGTCGTATCGTCCGATATCTCTCCTATCGCCAGTAGCAAAGACGCTCGAAGCCATTTTGCTCCCTTATTTCCAAGCAAATTTGCAACTAGCCTCCCAGCAGCATGGCTTCAGAAAACTCCATAGCACTACCTCCGCGCTAAATGCCATTAGCACCCAGATAAATTGCGGTTTAAATCAAAACCCCCACCATAGAACAGTACTCGTAGCGCTAGACCTATCAAAAGCTTTTGATACGGTCAACCACGGCTCGTTACTGCAAGACCTGGAAGGGTCTACCCTTCCCCCATGTCTTAAAAGGTGGACCGCAAATTATCTGGGTGGTCGGCAGGCATCGGTGCTATTTAGAAACGAAACATCAAAGCCAAGGAGAATTAAACAAGGGGTGCCACAGGGTGGTGTCCTATCCCCACTTTTGTTTAATTTCTACATATCTAAGCTACATTCACCACCGGAAGGAGTCACAATCGTTTCCTACGCCGATGACTGCACAGTAATGGCCACAGGCCCAGGCCCACAGATCGATGAGCTATGCAATAAAATAAACGGCTACCTCCCTGATCTCTCCAGTTTTTTCGCCTCGCGAAACCTGGCATTATCACCGACTAAATCTTCCGCGACCTTATTTACAACATGGACGTCCCAAATGTCGACCATTTTGAACATCCACGTCGATGGCTCTACGCTACCGACTGTCCTACACCCCAAAATCTTGGGTGTGACGTTTGATCAGGATCTACATTTTGGTGAGCACGCAGCCGCAATTGTTCCGAGAATTCAGAGCCGTAACAAAATCCTCAAATCCCTTGCTGGCAGTACCTGGGGAAAAGATAAAGAAACGCTCATGACTACATACAAAGCAATTAGCCAGCCGATTACGTGCTACGCGTCACCCATATGGTCGCCAAGCCTGAAAGTTACCCACTGGAAGAAGCTACAGGCCTGCCAAAATACTGCTCTCAGAATTGCCACGGGCTGTCTTCTTATGTCCCCAGAACACCATCTACATAATGAGGCGAGAATACTCCCCATCAGGGAAAGAAACGAGATGCTGACCAAACAGTTCCTGTTGAATACCCAGAAACCTGGGCATCCCAACAGACATCTGATTGACGAGCCAGCACCGCCTAGGGGCTTAAGGAGTCATCTCCGTAAGCATTTTGAGGAAATACGGCATCTGAGAACACAGCCGTATGAAGCGAAAAAACACAAGCAGGTCCTTGGTGAACTCCACAAACAGGCGTCGGACCTTTATGCCGGGAATTGCCCGGTGAACCCAGTACTCAAAGTAAAGTATCCAAAACTTGCGGAAGAGGAACGCATACTCCCCAGGGAAACGCGTGTCACTCTGGCTCAACTTCGTTCTGGATACTGTAACAGGTTAAACTCTTACCTATCCAGAATCAACCCCGACATACAAAATGTATGCCCCGCTTGCAATGTGTCCCCACATGACACCAACCATCTCTTTAATTGTAATGTGGAACCAACGCCTCTAACACCCCTTTCCCTATGGTCCACCCCTGTTGAAACAGCAAGTTTCCTTGGATTCCCGTTAGAGGATATTGATGACAGTTTGTGATCGGTCGCGTCTGTTAGGTGGGGCGAAGCACTGCTACAACAACAACAACAACTACCCAGGGAAACACGAGTCACTCTAGCTCAACTTCGATCTAGATACTGTAACAGGTTAAACTCTTACCTATCCAGAATCAACCCCGACATACAAAATGTATGCCCCGCTGGCAATGTGTCTCTACATGACACCAACCATCTCTTTAATTGTAATGTGGAACCAACGCCTCTAACACCCCAATCATTATGGTCCACCCCTGTTGAAGCAGAAAGTTTCCTTGGACTCCGTTTAGAGGACATTGATGACAATTTGTGATCGGCCGCACCTATTGGATGGAGCGAAACACTGCTACAACAACAACAACAAGTATCCGTAACTTTTTGAAACAAAATTTTAACTATGATCTCAGTATCAAGAAGGGTAAGAGTGGTGTTAAATGATTTGATTAGAGAAAAGTCACAAAACCACATTAAACTCATTAAATTTAGGAACGTTATAAACAGTATTGCCAGAAATTTTTCAGAAAAGAAGCTAAATGTACAAAAAAAAAAAAGCTGAAAAAAATACAAAAAGAATTTTTTTAAGCAACTTTTCAAGCAATTTTTTAATATTTTCATAAAAATCTTAGCATTTTGAACATTTTATACATCTAGTAAAAAATTTAAATAAATTTTTACTCCAAATATAATTTACAGATGCAATCTGTATTTTATTTGACCATTCGTCTACTACTACTACAACTATTTCACTGCTTGCAGTATCTATGAGTCTTATAAAATAAAGTCGATAAATGTCATTGTACGCAGATCAGTTCACAAAGAATGCTCCGATTTTAAAACGGTTTTTTGCATTTGAAAGTTAGCTACGTGAGATGGATAATTTCGATATAATTTGAAAGTATATATTATAGGGGCATGGCAAATTGCCGAAATGTAAAATATCATAAAATTTCCGTTTACACGCTATAATTCATAAACGGATGGATGGATTTAAAAAATTCTATTTTGAAGTAGAACTTTAAAATATTTACCTTCGTTCTGCATCAAAAAAAATACTTGAGTCCTTTTTTTATATCAGCCAAATTTTTTAAACAAAAGCAAAATTTTTACAAAAAAAATTCATTGCGTGTTGTTGTTGTTGTTGTAGCAATGCTCGTCCCACCTAATAGCCGCGACCGATCACAAATTGTCATCAATATCCTCTAACGGGAGTCCAAGGAAACTTGCCGTTTCAACAGGGGTGGACCATAAGGAAAGGGGTGTTAGAGGCGTTGGTTCCACATTACAATTAAAGAGATGGTTGGTGTCATGTGGGGACACATTGCAAGCAGGGCATACATTTTGAATGTCGGGGTTGATTCTGGATAGGTAAGAGTTTAACCTGTTACAGTATCCAGAACGAAGTTGAGCAAGAGTGACACGCGTTTCCCTGGGGAGTATGCGTTCCTCTTCTGCGAGTTCTGGATATTTTTCTTCAAGTACTGGATTCACCGGGCAATTCCCGACATAAAGGTCCGACGCCTGTCTATGGAGTTCACCAAGGACCTGCTTGTGTTTTTCCGCTTCATACGGCTGGGTTCTCAGGTGCCGTATTTCCTCAAAATGCTTACGGAGAGGACTCCTTAGGCCCCTAGGCGGTGCTGGTTCGTCAACCAGATGTCTGTTGGGATGCCCAGGTTTCTGGGTATTCAACAGAAACTGTTTGGTCAGCATCTCATTTCTCTCCCTGATGGGGAGTATTCTCGCCTCATTATGCAGATGGTGTTCTGGGGACATAAGAAGGCAGCCCGCGGCGATTCTGAGAGCAGTATTTTGGCAGGCCTGTAGTTTCTTCCAGTGGGTGGTTTTTAGGCTTGGCGACCATATGGGTGACGCGTAGCACGTAATCGGCTGGCTAATTGCTTTGTATGTGGTCAAGAGCGTTTCTTTATCTTTTCCCCAGGTACTGCCAGCAAGGGATTTGAGGATTTTATTACGGCTCTGAATTCTTGGAACAATTGCGGTTGCGTGCGCACCAAAATGTAGATCCTGATCAAACGTCACACCCAAGATTTTGGGGTGTAGGACAGTCGGTAGCGTAGTGCCATCGACGTGGATGTTCAATATGGTCGACATTTGGGGCGTCCATGCTGTAAATAAGGTCGCGGAAGATTTAGGCGGTGACAATGACAGGTTTCGCGAGGCGAAAAAACTGGAGAGATCAGGGAGATAGCCGTTTATTTTATTGCATAGCTCATCGATCTTTGGGCCTGGGCCTGTGGCCATTATTGTGCAGTCATCGGCGTAGGAAACGATTGTGACTCCTTCCGGTGGTGAAGGTAGCTTAGATATGTAGAAATTAAACAAAAGCGGGGATAGGACACCACCCTGTGGCACCCCTTGTTTAATTCTCCTTTGTTTTGATGTTTCGTTTCTGAATTGCACCGATGCCTGCCGACCACCCAGGTAATTTGCGGTCCACCTTTTAAGACATGGGGGAAGGGTAGACCCTTCCAGGTCTTCCAGTAACGAGCCATGGTTGACCGTATCAAAAGCTTTTGATAGGTCTAACGCTATGAGTACTGTTCTATGGTGGGGATATTGATTCAAACCGCAATTTATCTGGGTGCTAATGACATTTAGCGCGGAGGTAGTGCTATGGAGTTTTCTGAAGCCATGCTGATGAGGGGCTAGCTGCAAATGTGCTTGGAAATGAGGGAGCAAAATGGCTTCAAGCGTCTTTGCCACTGGCGATAGGAGAGATATCGGACGATATGACTCACCTACGTTAGCTGGTTTCCCAGGCTTTAGTAGCGGGACCACCTTGGCCATTTTCTATTTCTCGGGTATGACAAAGGTGGAAAGAGACAGGTTGAAGACATGTGCTAAATATTTGAAACCCTCTTTCCCTAGGTTTTTAAGCATCGGCATGGCTATGCCGTCTGGGCCCACTGCTTTGGATGGTTTAGCGCGACCAATGGCGTCCTCAACCTCTCTAGCGGTGATGGTAATTGGTGACGCGCTGAGTTTGTGTTTATGTGCACGTCTATTGGCTCTCCGTCTATCTTTGTCGACCGTAGGATGCATTATATATTGTCGGCAGAAAGCGCTCGCGCATTTTTTCGCATCCGACAGCACCTTATCGCCAAAGGCGATGGAAACTTTGTCTTTGTGCTTAGTCGGATTCGATAGGGACTTTACGGTGGACCAAAGTTTACCTACACCGGTAGAGAGGTTACAACCTCTTAGGTGCTCTTCCCATTTCGCCCGCTTGTGTTCGTCCACAAGCGATCTGATGCGTTGGTTTATATCCCTTATTTGGGGGTCGCCTGGATCAAGCTGTCATATAAGGTCGCGTTCCCTCGCTAAGCTCGCGGCCTCCGCCGGGAAGTGGGGCCGGATTTCGGGAATTCTCCCGGCGGGAATGAAATGTGCCGAGGCGGATTCAATGACCTTACGGAAGGCACGCTCCCCTTGGCGGGCATCAGTCGGGATAGGGAGGGCAGCAAAGCTGCTGTCTGTTGCAGATTTATATTCTTCCCACTTTCCTTTTTTGAAGTTTATGAAAGTGCGTTTTTCGGTGACGATGAAGTCGGCGGTACGCTCGAACGAAATAAGTATGGGCAGG
This sequence comes from Eurosta solidaginis, assembly GCF_040869045.1. Lineage (NCBI taxonomy): Eukaryota > Metazoa > Arthropoda > Insecta > Diptera > Tephritidae > Eurosta > Eurosta solidaginis. Next base: position 120,360,178 of record NC_090321.1, read on the forward strand.
TGGTCGGATGCCAATGTTACCATCGGCTGCCAGTTGACGCAGTTTACGAGTTCTGCGCTCACGATTGAGATATCTGGCGAGCTATGACAGCTTCCTACCATACGTGTGGGGGCGTCTCCGTTAATTGTGCAGAACGTCGTTTCGTCTATTTGATCCGCCAACATCTCACCACTACTGTCCGCCCGCAAGTTTGAATGCCATAGGTCGTGATGGGCATTGAAATCGCCTAAGATAATGCGATTGTTGCCAGTGAGTAAGGCCTCGATATTAGGGCGGTATCCACTGGGGCAACAGGTGACAGGAGGGATGTAGATGTTGATGATTTCTAGATTTGCATCGCCTGACCGGACAGATAGGCCTTGACGTTCTAAGACATTGTCACTGCGGTCGATGCCAGGATCAAATATATGATATTGCACAGAGTGGTGTATAATAAACGCGAGGCCGCCTCCATTTCCGCTCTCGCGGTCTTTCCTATGGACATTATAACCAGAGCAGGTCTGCAATGCAGATCTTGCTGTGAGTTTAGTCTCTTGAATCGCAGCAATGCGGATGTTGTGCCGCTTCATGAAATCGACTATCTCCGTAATCTTCCCAGTTAGTCCATTACAGTTGAACTGCAGATTTCTGAAGTGCATGAGGGGTGACGCCGCCACTCTAGGGGTAAGTGAGGGGTGACTACGCCTAGGTTGTGGAAGGCCAGGACGCAATTGCTGTTGTGGCCTTGGGACTGGGCGCCCTTGGGCAAGCATTGAGGTACCCGGATGATTTGGGTTTGTGACCTGGCAACATGGCGCGATGAAACCCGTCGAGGGGTTGCCGTCGCGGAGACCAGAACATCTAGGAAAGTGGCACCACCCAAGGCAGGAGCTGCATTGAGCGGATGTCGCAATCCTATATATTCTGTGCTGGCAGACGGTGCAAACGGAGGCAGGGACTAAGAGTCTGTTTCCCTGACCTGCACGATTGCTGCCAGAAAAGAGGGGAGGAGAAGAATACGGGGGCAGGGGCTGATGCTCAGCATTGCTACCAGCTCTACTACGAAGGTAGTAGTTATGAGTGGTATCAGCTGTTTGAGTTGTTGGCGCCGTGGGGCGCGAGCAGCAGCGGGTACTTGTTGTGGCTTGCTGAGCAGCGAAGCTGCTGGAAGGTAGTGGGGATACGCTTAGGCGTAGACTACGGGACGCCCTTGGGCGTGAGCAGCAAGGAGCCACAAAAGATTTATAAAAGTTACGTGGACGTCGGGTTTTGGGATCAAGCCCAGAACAACCTGTCCGATGCAACCATCCCTTGCACGAGACACACTGAACAGAGTATGACCGTCCTAAAAAGATTCTTTTCTGGCAAATGCAGCAAAACCATTTCTCAGGACCGGGGTGAGGAGACGGACCCGGATTGGGTTCGATACCTTCCCGGAGTAAGAGAATATGTAGCAGTCCTGCTGCAAGGAGCTGCTGGGAGGATGACAATTTGTGGGAGGGACGAAACAAATTAAATGGGGTCACACTGAAATGACAGTCCTTGGTCGGGAAAAATCCCGAGTCGCTCCGGTACATAGAACCGACTGCCTTGGGAAGCGATTCATTGCGTGTGGTTGTTCGCAGTCAACTGTGCGCGCAAATTGGTTTGAGTAAGGCATGATGCGTCACATACGTACTTACATAGCATTCGCTGCGTTATTTAACTTCGGGAGTAAATGTATATGTATTTATGGATGTATGTATTTTCATATCATATCAGCTTGACATATGTACGTACATATTTATGCGTGTTGCCAAGTTAATGCAACATAAATGGTTAAGAATGCATACATATCTTGAAAAATACTCTTTCGTTATAAATATTGAACATTTCCTTAAAATTCTTAAACAAAAGTTTAATTTTTTGGTATGTTTGCATGTATATGCTAATATTTGTGCACTAAGGAGATTTAATTCTTCAATATATTTTTTATGCTAATTTGTATGCTGATCGTAAAGACAAATTACATGATAGCAGCCACAGAGGATTTATTTTGGAGGGAACAGTTAGTTTTCACGAATTTTCTTGTTAAAATTTTACGTAAGTTGTTTAAGGTGTGCTACCAAAAGAGGAAAGGACAGGACAGGAAAGGCAAGGAAAGGAAGGCAGAAGACAGGACCGGACAGCGAACGAAAGGAGAGGAAATGAAAGAAAATTAAAGGAAACGAAAGAAAAGGAAAGGATAAGAGGACAAGAAAGGAGGAGAAATTAAAGGATAGGAAAGGAAATCAAAAGAAAGGAAGGAAGGGAAAGGAATATGAATTATCTTTATTTTTTAATTGAACCATTAATTCAAAATGCAACAACAAATTACCATTTTTAAGCATTGATTGCAACCTGTGTGAAAAAAGGTGCGGGTTGCTAGTATACATATAAAAGTTAGTGTGTGTTACCCTATAAACATTTCATATACTAATTAGCAAAAAATTAAAATGAATTTGTACTCAGATTTCATAACAAATAAATAAAATAATTTTCAGATACAATCTGTGTTTTATAAAAAAAATGTTGTCAGTCCTCTACTACTGCTACAACTATTTCACTACAACAGGATATCCTTATAAAAGGTAGTATGTGTGAGATAAAAATATACATAAAGTCTAAAAAATTTCGATATCATCATCTGATGAATTGGAATAAATATTTGATTTGTGCATTACTCCAATATGATCGTTTATTATAATAAAATAATGGCAGCACTTATTTTCTTCCCTTAGTCCGCACCTTACATATAAAATTGAATTTAACATTTTTAAATGTAACCTGTTACGCTGCTTCGTTTTAACATTATTCATGGTGCTTAAAATTCGCTCACTTTCTGCATTACTGAGTGGCAAAACTAAAAAATCGAAAACAAAACTGGAATGACTGGCAAAGGGATTTTCCCTAAGAGCGTTTTTATACTCTCGAACCTCTGCGCAACCAACGCTGTCCCATTCATGTAGATGCAATTTTTAAACGGTTTTATTTAGCTTGACTTGACAGGCTGGCTAGCTTGCCGGCACGAATTTTGTAATTAAAATTTAAGTAACTTCCCGATAAGCTACAAGCTTGAAACTTGGAATATAGTTCAGAACCCGATGACAATACAATAATAAGAAAAAAAACTCCGATAGGTGGCGCATGGATCGAAAAATTTCAAAAAATCGTATTTGGGGTCCGATTTGGTTCATAGTTGGAACACATAATACATACATGAGTAGAAAGCGTCCGAACGATGAAAATCGCCGCTAGGTGGCGCATGGATCGAAAAATTTCAAAAAATCGTATTTGTGGTCCGATTTGGTTCATATTGGAGCACATAATACATACATAAGTAGAAAGCGACCGAACGATGAAAATCGCCGCTAGGTGTCGCATGGATCGAGATATTCAGAAAAATCGTATTTGTGGTCCGATTTTGCTAATATTTGGAACACATAATACATACAAGAATAGAAAGCGACCTATGAAAAAACTTGCCGCTAGGTGGCGCAAGGATCGAGATATTCAAAAAAATCGTATTTGTGGTCCGATTTGGCTCATATTTGGAACACATTATACATACATGAATAGAAAGCGACCTATTATGTCCGATTTGGCTCATATTTGGAACAAATATTACATACAGTCCGGTAGAAGGAACATCAAAATATTTTGGAGTTCGAGGAGAACAAGCATACGTGGTGCAGAGTGGAAGGGATTATGTATTGAGGACTTAGATTGTAAAAATTGTCAGGAAAGAGTCCTTGTAATAATGAGTCACTAAATGAACTAAATAGAACGGGAAATAATAGGCAATTAAATAAAGACTAAAAACCTGAAAATAAAATAAATAAAAAAATTTTTAAGTTTTATTGAAAACAATACTTACATGATGTAATCTATATATATAAAAGAAAGTCGTGTTAGTTACACTACGCATAACTCAAGAACGGATGAACCGATTTGGCTGAAAGAGGTAGCTTAGAACCAGGGAACGGACATAGGCTAATTTTTATCCCGTTCTGGCTAGGGTCTTGGGATCAAAACGTGGACCTGGGTAATCATGGGATACGTTTGTACAATATGGGTATCAAATGGAAGCTGTTTATGAGTACTTTGATACTGGGTATTTTTCGTACCCCTGTAGATGGCTGAATATGGTGGCGGTGGCTGTATCTGGCGCTGGTGGCGGTGGCAATAGACCGTATGCTGGTGGAGCTTTATAAATAGTACGACATGAAGCACCACTGGTTTAAATGGTTTACGCTAAGCTTATCTTGGACCACAAGGTAAATCGGTCCATTAATGCACATGAAAAATTGTATCCAATTCTGCACGGTTTGTGGGAAACGAGGTGCCGGCAGAAATTCACTTAGAGCGGCACGGTTTCGACTTCGATATATCAAATGAAAATGCACAAATTTAATAGTTCACAGCTTGGTTTAGTAATTTAGTAAATTGGAATTTTTCTTAATTTCTTTATAAAAAGGGTTACTACAGAGAAAAAAGTCACGAGCGCGGTGAGTAAAAAAGTTCGAATAATAAGAAAAATGAAATGTCAAAACATTGTATATACATATATGCATATGTTCTGTCAACCAATGGTTGGGGTTGCCAGAGGGGCGAAATATGTTCAAGCATTCATTTACAATTCTATAAGTGATAATCCGAGTTTAACATGAGTGTTACGTATAATGGTTATACGTATTCTAAGTAATTCAGGAGTAGTTCAAATATAATATAAAAGTATAAAATATGTAATAAAGTACATATTTGAATGTATAATAATTCATAAAGCTACGTTTAAATTCAATAGAACATATGCAATAATACATATTGAAGCGTGTAATAATTAAAAATTGTTTATAAATCCAATGTTCTTAAGACTAATATAGGTAAAATAAAGGAGTTGGTGGTTGACGCCTGCGCCAGTCGCTCCAACATCGTCCCCGCCCTAGGCGCGTTCAGCGGCTAGAGCCTCTGGCAGCTCTTGAAGAGTTCTTAACGCGTCTCGTACGAGGAGGTCTGACACCATTCCCCTGAAGGTGGCAGTCTGCAGCCCTTGAGCGGTGCACCGAACGGTGCGTCGAGCGGCAGTAGATGCTGGCGGTTGTGCGTCGGTAGCTGGAAGAGACCGAGAGATAGCTGGGCGAGAACGGGGTCGCTCGGTGGGGGTAGAGGGTACCTGAGGTGGTACTACTTGGCGACCAGGCCGGGGTGCCTAGGTGTGACGTGGGATGCTCGGGGTTGCATCCCGTCGATGCAGCAGAGAGTGGTGCCTTAACCCGCAAGTTCGACAGCGATCATACGAACTGTATTCATCGGTGGCATGAGATAGCGCCAAACAATTCAAACAGAATTTATGCGCCCCCGCGAGTATCAACCGTTGTGGCGGCTTAATTTTCTTAAATATGCAACAGTTTCGAAGGGCGTGGGTGCATGTACATACGCGGCATCGTCGGTAGTCGGTTTGTAGCGGCGGGCCGCGCGCAACCACTGCTGACCGCAAGGAATTTCGGGGTGCCGGTTGCTGATCGCGATCCATGGCAATCTGAAATGACAGGTTTACAGATATTTTAGGCGAGAGAACTGCTAAATTAAGAGGTGGTTCAGTGGTAGCTTGGTGGGCTTTCGGTGCGTGCCCTGTCTAAGTTTCGCTTTGAGGGAGGAAACATAACTTTACAAGTGGGCGTTCGAAGGTGCCGGTTTGAGTGCGAACGTCGACAACGCGTATATGACCATCTGGCTCGGGATATATTTTCTCAATGCGTCCTAGACGCCACTCTGTCGGGGGGAGTGAGTCGCGTGAATACAAACGAATTCATCAACTTTGCAGATCCTTTATGTAATCTTCTTTCCATCTTTTGCTGAATTGGTGGTGGATGCTTTTCACCCTTTCCCAACGGTTCATAAGAGACAAATCTGCATGATCCACTTCCGGGATGGCCAGGAGAGGGTAGCCTCTGAGGAAGTGGCCGGGGTGTGAGCAGTGAAGTCGGAGGGGTCTTGAGATAGATCTGAAATCGGGCGAGAGTTTAAGACGGCTTCTATTCTTACCAGGAGGGTGGTAGATTCTTCATATGTGAAGGTATGAGTTCCTGCACCCCTTTTAAAATGGAATTTGAAACTTTTTACTGCGGCCTCCCACAGACCACCCATATGGGGAGCACCGGGGGGAATAAACTGCCAATTAATACCCTGAGGGGAGTATTTCTGGATGACTTCTTGGGAGGCAGTTTTCAGCAAGTCGACAAATTCCTTTTCGGTTGCCCTTTTGGCTCCTATAAACGTTGTTCCATTATCGCTCATCATTTTTGCTGGGTATCCGCGACGTCCGACGAAGCGAGCGAACGCTGCAAGCGTTAAGTGTTAGTTGTTAGACCGGAGCACAACTCAAGGTGGACAGCTTTTGTAGAGAAACATACAAAAACGGCCACGTAACCTTTTAGTAGGGTGTGAGACCTTAGCATAGAGGCTTTTACGTGAAAAGGCCCGCAAAGTCAACACCGGTAGTAGTAAAAGGCGGAGCATAACATTGGAGTATGCATTTCTTTATAAGGGGTTTGAGCCGAGGGATATAGACTTCCTGCCTTAGGCATTGTTGCAAGAGACGTGCCTAGGCGTGGAGAAAGAGTTCATGCAGGAACTTGATATAGAGAGTTGCGAATCGCGATTTGTCCGGGATGATGATAGGGTGTCGTTCATTAAACGTCATGGTCGAATGGGCTAATCTCCCATTCACCCGAAGCAGGCCATCTTTGTCGAGATATGGACTAAGTGCCAATAGGGGGCTTCGTTTGTCTATCACCTTGGAGTTTTCTAAACATGCCTTTTCACGGGGAAAGATGCGGGTTTGCGTCAAGGATACAATTTTACATTTCGCTTTATGGAGATCATCGTAAGAGAGAGTGGAGGACGCGTAATGTGTGCCTCCTGTTCGATGACTCAGGTTGCGGATGAATTTTAAGACATATGCCATTACCCTAAGGGCTCGTGAAAAAGAGGAGAATGGGTCGAGAAAATCCGGTTCATCTTCCGTGGCGAGTAGAGCTTCGACTCGGCGTACCTCCGGTGGGTTGGTGTTTCGTATAATGCGTTTTGGCCAGGCTTCCGGGGACAATGTCAGCCACTCAGGGCCATTCCACCATAACGGAGAACTAGCCAAGTCGATGGATTTACATCCTCGAGTGCCCATGTCCGCTGAGTTGTCGCGAGTGCCGACATATTTCCATGACGCATTTCCGACTAGATCCATTATTTCAGCTGTGCGGTTAGAGACAAAGGTCTTCCAATTATAGGGGGGTTTTCCAGCCATGCTAGAACAATTTCCGAGTCAGACCACAGTGTTACTTTTGTAATCGAGAGGTTGAGATTTGACTGGACTACAGTGACGAGACGTGCCAAAAGAAGAGCCGCGCACATTTCTAGCCTTGGCAGGCTGGAAGTGCGAAGGGGTGCAACTTTACCCTTGGAAACCAAGAGATGGGAGGAGGTACTGGTATCGTGAGTGGTCCGAACATATATATTGGCGCAGTATGCCTTTTCCGATGCGTCACAGAATCCATGCAATTCTACTTGCTGGTTGGGGTTATAGTTGACCCATCGGGCGATCTTAATGTTCGAGATACCGTACACATTTTTTGTGAATTGAGACCACGTTATGAGACGTGGGGGTTTGACTTCTTCATCCCAGGCGGTTACGTCTATCCACAACTCTTGGAGGAGAATCTTTGCCTGAATCATTATCGGCGTAAGCCACGCTGCGGGGTCAAAAAGTTTAGCGACAGAGGAGAGGATCACACGCTTTGTCCTAGCAGACGACAGGGGTATAGAGTCGACTGTGTACGAGAAGGCGTCAGTGAGGGCGTTTCATTGAATGCCGAGAGTTTGGGCGTTACTCGTTTCCTCGAACTCTAAGAGATTTGTGTCGAGCAAGTCCTCTTTGTCGATATCCTTCAGAATACTAGGGTGGTTGGCCGTTATTTTCCGTAATGGGAATCCTGCTGAACCGAGCGCTTGGATGACTTGAGAGAGAGACTGTTCAGCCGAGAGAATATCGTGGCTACCAGAGAGAATGTTATCTACATACGTTTCTTTGGTCAAGACAGGGACGGCTTTGGGGCAAGTTTCTTCTACATCTTTGGCCAGTTGGCGAAGGGTACGTATGGCGAGGTAGGGGGCACAGTTCACACCAAATGTAACTGTTTTCAGACGATAATCTTTTATGGGCTTGCTCGGAGATGAGCGAAAGACGATCCTCTGATAGTCTCTGTCGTCTTCATGCATTATGATTTGACGATACATTTTCTCTACGTCTCCGTTGAAGACAAACTGGTATGTTCTCCATTTGGGAATAAGGAGCATTAGATCGGGTTGGAGGGTAGGTCCGGTATAGAGAACATCATTAAGAGAATATCCTGATGCCGATTTTTTCGAGGTTTTAAATACGACCCTTACTTTGGTGGTTTTTTTCTCGGGCTTTATAACCGCATGATGGGGGAGGTAAAACGGGGCGCATTTGCCTTCGTTGAATTTTTCATGGGAACCCGTTTCTTCCATATGATCGAGGGTGATGTATTCTTCTAATACATTATCATATAGTTCCTTGAGATTTTCTTTTGGCTGAGGGCAGAGGGGCGCGAATTGGATAAGGAGATCGCGTCAGGGAAGCTAGGCTTAAAGGGGAGCCTGACCACATAACGTCCATTATCCTCGCGGGTAGTTGTGCTGTGTAACAATTTTCACAAAACTCATCTTCAGGAGTTTTGTCATTGACGCAGGGTATTTCTTCCAATTCCCAAAACTTCCTTAGTAGGGAGCTTAGCTCGTTAGTTGTTGCCTCTGATACTTGGATGGAGTAGGAGGTTACTTCCACGGGCGCCTTGCCGCTAATGATCCATCCAAATATCGTGTTTTGGGCTAACAGGTGGGGTGAGAGCCTTTCAACGCCTTCCTTAATTATTTGGGGGATTATGTCACTACCTAGAACAAGGTCTATTTGGGATGGAGAGCGCCAATTCGAATCCGTGAGGTTAAGGTGAGCCCATTTCGCTTGGAGTTCGTTGGTCAATTGGAAGTTTGGGAGCATTTTCGTCAGCCGAAGTAATACTATCGCTTCGGCATTGATTTTTGTTTGCAAATCGGCGGAAACAAGGGTCAGGGAACACAGTTTATTTGAGGTTTTCACTACTTTCCCTCCCATGCCAGAGATTTCAAGCTTGGAGGGTTTGTAAGGGAGTGTGATCCTGTCTTGGGCTCTTGTGGAAATGAAGGTTCTTTCAGATCCCTGATCTGCGAGAGCTCTAAGTTTGAATATCTCCCCTCTATGTTCTACCGGGACGATAGCCGTGGGCAAAATTATTTTACAATCAGTTTCTGCACAGAACGATTGTACTTGGCTTTTCTGAGAGCAGGAAGGTCCTACATTCATAAGATCGGCTTGATCCGGGGTTTTATCGAATGAGTTAATGGGGTTTGTCGTTGTGGTTTGGGAGGTTGTCCTTTGCGCTCTAGAGGGTTATCTCTTCGGCGTGGGTGAAGTGTCTTCATGAAGCACTGAGTTGTGCCGATCTCGACATTGATTGCAGGTTTGAGTGCTAGGACAATATTTCAACATGTGTGACTGGGAGAGACAATTGAAACACATATTGTTTTCTTTGACAAACTTCCTGCGGTCAGAGGTAGACAATTTTTTAAATTTGAAACAATTTATCAAGGGATGACGGGAGGTTTTGCACATTAAGCATTTGTACTTTGTTCGATGCTCTGTTGCGTGAGACTGAGTCTGAGCTGTAGATCTATTTTGGAACGAATGTGACGGTTGAGGTTTAAATGGCGGCCTAGTTTGAGGAGGAGTGAATTTGCTTTTACTTGGGCGCCATTGGTCAACTCTTTCTACCACTTCGTATCGCGTTGTGAGGAACTGGGACATTTGGGACAAGTTGGGAAGTTCTTTCCTGGAGGATAGAAACTGGTCCCATAAGGTTACCGTGTTTTCCGGGAGTTTGGAGGTAACGAGGTATATAAGAATTGGGTCCCAGTTATCTGTGGAGACTTGTTGAGGGGCGAGAATTTGAAGGCAATTATTTACCGACGATTGCAACTTTTGAACGTCTTCACTGTTTTCTGTGGTGATCGTTTTCAAATTGATCAGGGCCCGTATTTGATTATCTACGAGAACTCGTCTGTTCTCGTATCGGGACTTTGGGGCTTCCCACGCTAAGGCAAAGTTGTCATCAGTCAACGGAAATTGGTTGACTATTTGAGCTGCCTTTCCTTGCGTTTTGCATCTGAGGTGATACAATTTTTGTGCTTGGGAGAGTTTGGGATGGTTAATGTAAACAGCTGTGAACATGTCACGAAATGAGGGCCATTTTTCATAACCACCATACAATATTTCGGTATCGCAGGGAGGGATTTTTAGCGAAATACCGAAGTTGTCAGTTGGAGCTGGTGTTACGGTAGGGGGCACGGGGCATTTGCTTGTTTAAGCAACTGAAGCTGGTCTTCGATCTGGGCTTTTGTGTCTTCATACGCTATGAGACAGGACCTGTATTTGCTATTAGCAGATGTTGGAAAATCTTCGGGCAGGTCCTGATCTGGGGTTTCGACGATTTTATCGAAAGCATGTTGGACTCTATTCCAGAATTTTTCTATATTCGAGTTTTTTATGTTGAGAGAAGACTCAGTGTTGTCTTGGAGGGACATCGACCTAAACCGAGCACAATATTCCATGAAATTGTCCATTTCGGAAATAAATTTTTTGGGGGCAGACGAGAATTTAAATCTTTTAACCGTTTTACTTTGTCTGGTTTCCTCGTCACTCATTTTTGAGATTTGCTTTATGACGCTTAGAGTTGAGAATTAATAAAATTTAACTAAGAGGGAGAAAGCTTTTTTTTTTTTTTTGAAGAGAGAGTATTTATTTTTAACTATGTGTGAGGGAGTTACGTTTATATTCACGTTAAATAGCGAGAGAGAGTAATTTTCGAAATCAAAAAAAAGTGTTTGAGTTAATTTTTATTGAGGGGATAACCGATCGAGTTTGACCACTGTGCCGCGTTTGCACTGTATTTAATGCGTACATATGGGGGAGAATTAAAAATACGTGGGTAAAAAACCAAAATGTGTATGTGTAAATATAATGAGTGATTATTTAATTTCACTATAGATATTTTTATTGTGGACTGTTTAAGAGGGATACAGAGTGAAATTAATAATAATAACCACTGTTTCGGGGAAAATATAGCTTTACAAGAGAGAAACTATATTCTTTAAACGCTAGTGTACGCACCGAACCACTCTTGTACCACTGTATTAAATTTTATATTACCGCTTCTTTGTGTAATTAATTTTGTGTATGCGTTTGTATAAATGTGTGAACGCAAGTAAGACAAAATTTTTGTTCAATATTTGTTCAAGTGGGGGAAACTCAGAAATTTGCAGAGGTTTTGCAATATATTTAATTAGCAACTAGAGATATTTTAATTTAAAATGAGAAAATTTTAAATTATTAAGAGATTTGTCGCATTAAAATATATGGGGTGCTTTTAGCAAGAGTGCCCACTGTAGCTAACTACTGAGTTTTTCTTATTTTGCTTTGCACATATACCGTACTGAGTTTTGCAAAATGGGGTTATTGCTATATGTATATATATCTACAAATCTTACAAAATAAAGTCGCTAAATGCCCTGTATGCATATAACTTCACACAGAATGCTCCGATTTTAAAAAGGTTTTTTGCATTTGAAACCTTAGCTACGTGAGATAGTACAGTTAATATAACTTGAATATATATTATAGGGGCGTGGCAAATTACCAAAATGTAGTAGAAAATCATAAAATTTTTGTTTACACAGCTATAACTCATAAACGGTTGAATGGATTTAAAAAATTCTACTTTTCAGTAAAACTTTGAAATATTTACCTTCGTTTTGCATCAAAAGAAATAATTGATTCCTTTCTTATATCAGTCAAATTGTTTAAACAAAAGTAACATTTTTACCAAAAAATTCGTGTGTGTGATTGTTCGGTGTCAACTGTGCGAGCAAATTACTTTTGAGTGAGGCATGATGCGACACATACGTATATACACAGCATTCGCTGCGTTATTTAACTGCGGCCGTAGGTTTATAGGTATGTACTATGTATTTTCATATCAGCTTCACATACATATGTATGTACATAAACAAATAATAATAAATGGTTAAGAATGCATACATCTCTTGAAAAATACTCTTTTGTTAAAAATATTGAACATTTCCTTAAAATTCTTAAACAAAAGTTTTATTTTTTGGTATTTTTGTATGATGTATATATATAAAAGAAAGTGCTGTTAGTATTTATAACTCAAGAACCGATGCACAGATTTGGCTGAAAATTCGTGGAGGGGTAGCTTATAACCAGGAGACAGACATAGGATACTTTTTATCCCATTCTGGCTAGGGTCTTGAGATCAAAACGTGGACTTGGGTAATCCTGGGATATGTTTGTCCAATATCGGTATCAGATGGAAGCTGTTTATGAGTACTTTGATAGGGGATATTTGCGTACTCGTTAGTGACTAGGGTCTCGAGATATAGGCCAAAACGTGGACGCGGGTACTTCTAGAATGTGTTTGTAGAATATGGATAACAAATGAAAGCTGTTGATGATTGCTTTAGTACAGGGTAGTTTTCATACCTATTGGTGACTAGGGTCTCGAGAATGAGGCGAAAACGTGGAACCGGGTACCCCCAGAAAGTGGTAATACAACATGGATAACAAATACCTATGTATTTGTGACTAGGGTCTCGAGATATAGGCCAAAACGTGGATCAGGGTAACACTAGGATGTGTTTTTATATTATGGGTATCAAATTGAAGCTGTTGATGTGAGCTTTAGTACAGAGTAATCTTTATACCCCTGGGTGACTAGGGTCTCGAGATATAGGCCAAAACGTGGACGCGGGTACTCCTAGAATATGTTTGTAGTATGGATATCAAATGAAAGCTGTTGCTGAGAGCTTTAAGTAATTTTCATTGTGATATTCGATTTAAGCGCATCAACCTGGAAAAACTGATAAATATGCATGCGAAGCCGAAATAAAGACATGAATTAATAATACCAACATACCTATTTACATACGTCCTATTCGATTTGCCTGAAATTTGGTATATAAATTTGCCTATATTAGTCTTTACGATCCTTTTTTCCGGGAAGTAGACTAGAGACGGGCTGGGACTGGGATTAGGACTAGGACTGAGACTCGGAGTGGGACTGAGACTCGGAGCGGGACTGGGACTCGGACTCGGAATGGGACTAGAACAAAATATATACCACCCTCTGGGACTGGCAATAAGGGATGAAGAAGAATGGGAAACACTTGAGAGAAGAGAAAAGAGGGAAGGAGAAGGAGACTGGGAAAAAGATAGAGTGAAACGAAGATAGAGATAGATGAAGCGAAAAAGACGGAGGGAGGAGAGAATTAAAGGATTAAGAAAAAGTAAAGAGGGGGGAGGGCAGGGCTAGACGGAAAAAGCTTATTAAAATGTATGCAGATAGACCAAATTTAGTCTTAAATAACGTAACATCTGACGGGTCTTTTAGTATATATATATATATATTAGGCCGGGTCGATTTGTGGGGAGGAAAAAGAATCGCCCATTGCTCTGTGAAAATCGTATTCTAGGGATCAAAGTAAGAAACTTTGCCGAAGGAACCATACCTCTAAAACGAATTCTGATGTCCCCCCACCCCTTTGGGTCGTAGGGGCAAATTTTGAAAAATCCCACTTTGAAATGCCTATGTTTTTTCTTTTTGAGTTTATTTTTCTCTTTAGAAATTCATTTAGTGAGAACATATGTAAATGAAAAATTAATTTAACTTAGTAATAGAAAAGAAATTTAAAAAAATTATTAGAAATTAGCGTTTTTACAACCCCCTTTTAAAACCAAGGCATCACTGTGATGCATTTGCATGTCGTAAACATAGTTGTGTGGGATTTTTATTCAACCGTTTTAAAAAATGAAGGTATCACTGTGACACAATTGCAGATCGTAAAATTGCTTGTGTTGTTTTTTTAAGCCACCACAAGACACAGCAGGTAGAATTGAAATTACCCCTAAATTTCGAAAAATTTCAAAAAATCGTATTTGTGGTCCGATTTTGTTCATACTTGGAACACATAATACATACAAGAATAGAAAGCGACCTATTATGTCCGATTTGGCTCATATTTGGAACAAATATTACATACAGTCCGGTAGAAGGGACATCAAAATATTTTGGAGTTCGAGGAGGACAAGCATACGTGGCGCAGAGTGGAAGGGATTATGTATTGAGGACTTAGATTGTAAAAATTGTCAGGAAAGAGTCCTTGTAATAATGAGTCACTAAATGAACTAAATAGAACGGGAAATAATAGGCAATTAAATAAAGACTAAAAACCTGAAAATAAAATAAATAAAAAAATTTTTAAGTTAAACGGTTTTATTGAAAACAATACTTACATGATGTAATCTATATATATAAAAGAAATTCGTGTTAGTTACACTACGCATAACTCAAGAACGGATGAACCGATTTGGCTGGAAAGTGGTGGAGAGGTAGCTTAGAACCATGGAACGGACATAGGATACTTTTTATCCCGTTCTGGCTAGGGTCTTGAGATCAAAACGTGGACCTGGGTAATCATGGGATGTGTTTGCACCATATGGGTATCAAATGGAAGCTGTTTATGAGTACTTTGATACTGGGCATTTTTCGTACCCCTGGGTGACTAGGGTCTCGACTAGTGTAGGGATTTACTACACGTTGTTATGAAATACTTGTTGTTGTTAACACTTAAATTATTCTTTAAAAATCGAGTTTCAAGTTTTTTATATTTCATGTTATTTTTGATGTGAAAATTTTTATATTGGTTTTTGAATTTATATTAAACAAATATAATTGAATTGTACGTGATTGTTGAATAATATAGTTATTAGCAAATATAATTGGATTGTACGGGATTGATGGATGATAATATAGTTATTAACAAATATAATTGAATTGTGCGTGTTCATTATATCTGGAATTTCATGAAATTTGGCGATTCTACCAAATCAGCTAAATCTGTAACTGGGAGCCGAAGAGCGTTATCCTTGCGCATTGATGTCGAAATTTTACTCAAAGCAGAAAATTAAATATGTACAACAAACAGCCAGCAATCCAAACAATCAAATATTTTTTAGAAAAGCAAAGAAATTAAGCAAAAACAGCCAGCAATCCAAACAATCAAGTATTTTTAGAAGGCCTCTCGGTGTTACTCTGTCTTCAGACTATCACATGAAGTCGTTAAGTTTCTGCAGAAGCCAATGTATTCGAGTAGCACAGCAAACATCTTACTGGCTGCGCCAATGCATCTTCACTCTCTTCAGCTGCTTGGTATGTGATATTAAGAAGTTGCTCCAGCGACACTGTAAGATATAGTTCTTCCCAACTGATCGTAAAGACAAATTAAATGGGTATCCATTTTTAATGTTTTTTATAGCAGCCACAGAGGAGTTATTTTAGAGAGAACAGTTAGTTTTCACGAATTTTCTTATTAAAATTTTACGTAAGTTGTTTAAGCTGTGCTACCAGAAGAGGAAAGGACGGGACAGGAAAGGCAAGGAAAGGAATTACAGGGGAGGAAAGGAAGGCAGAAGACAGGACCGGACAGCGAACGAACCTCTGCCCAACCTACGTTGTCCCATTCATGTAGATGCAATTTTTAAACGGTTTTATTTAGCTTGACTTGACAGGCTGGCTGGCTGGCCGGCACTAATTTTGTAATTAAAATTTAAGTAACTTCCCGATAAGCTACAAGCTTGAAACTTGGAATATAGTTTAGAAACCGATGACAATACAATAATAAAAAAAAAACTCCGATAGGTGGCGCATGGATCGAAAAATTTCAAAAAATCGTATTTGGGGTCCGATTTGGTTCATAGTTGGAACACATAATACATACATGAGTAGAAAGCGTCCGAACGATGAAAATCGCCGCTAGGTGGCGCATGGATCGAGATATTCAAAAAAATCGTATTTGTAATCCGATTTGGCTCATATTTGGAACACATAATACATACAAGAATAGAAAGCGACCTATAAAAAAAACACGCCGCTAGGTGGCGCAAGGATCGAGATATTCAAAAAAATCGTATTTGTGGTCCGATTTGGCTCATACTTGAAACACATAATACATACATGAATAGAAAGCGACCTATTGTGTCCGATTTGGCTCATATTTGAAACAAATATTACATACAGTCCGGTAGAAGGGACATCAAAATATTTTGGAGTTCGAGGAGGACAAGCATACGTGGCGCAGAGTGGAAGGGATTATGTATTGAGGACTTAGATTGTAAAAAATTGTCAGGAAAGAGTCCTTGTAATAATGAGTCACTAAATGAACTAAATAGAACGGGAAATAATAGGCACTTAAATAAAGACTAAAAACCTGAAAATAAAATAAATAAACAAATTTTTTAAGTTAAACGGTTTTATTGCAAACAATACTTACATGAAGTAATCTATATATAAAAGAAGGTCGTGTTAGTTACACTACGCATAACTCAAGAACGGATGAACCGATTTGGCTGAAAATTGGTGGAGAGGGAGCTTAGAACCAGGGAACGGACATAGGATACTTTTTATCCCGTTCTGGTTAGGGTCTTGAGATCAAAACGTGGACCTGGGTAATCCTGGGATGTGTTTGTACAATATGGGTATCAAATGGAAGCTGTTTATGAGTACTTTGATACTGGGTATTTTTCGTAAGCCTGGGAGACTAGTGTCTCGACTAGTGTAGGGATTTACTACACGTTGTTATGAAATACTTGTTGTTGTTAACACTTAAATTATTCTTTAAAAATCGAGTTTCATGTTTTTTATATTTCATGTTATTTTTGATGTGAAAATTTTTATATTGGTTTTTGAATTTATATTAAACAAATATAATTGAATTGTACGTGATTGTTGAATAATATAGTTATTAACAAATATAATTGGATTGTACGTGATTGTTGGATAATACAGTTATTAACAAATATAATTGAATTGTGCGTGTTCATTATATCTGGAATTTCATGAAATTTGGCGATTCTACCAAATCAGCTAAATCTGTAACTGGGAGCCGAAGAGCGTTATCCTTGCGCATTGAAGCCGAACTTTTACTCAAAGCGGAAAATTAAATATATACAACAAACAGCCAGTAATCCAAACAATCAAATATTTTTTAGAAAGGCAAATAAATTAAGCAAAAGGAGCCAGCAATCCAAACAACAAGTATTTTTAGAAGGCCTCTCGGTGTTACTCTGTCTTCAGAATATCACATGAAATCGTTAAGTTTCTGCAGAAGCCAATGTATTCGAGTAGCACAGCAAACATCTTACTGGCTGCGCCAATGCATCTTCACTCTCTTCAGCTGCTCGATATGTTATATTAAGAAGTTGCTCCAGCAACACTATAAGATATAGTTCTTCCCAACTAATTTGTATACCATAATTTGTATACCAAAAGTCATTATTGCAAATGTATTAGATGTTATTCAAAATCCACCTGAAAGTGGAAAATATGACAATTTAAAGAAAACTCTTATTTATAGGCACTCCTTAAGCGAACAGAGAAGATTGGATAAAATTTTATCAGATACTGAGATATGTGATGGGAAACCTTCTGAATATTATAGGACCCTTGACCAACTAGCAGGTAATACTATCGATTCAAATTTCCTTAAAAATCTTTGGTTACGTAAACTTCCAAAAAATCTTTATGTTGCATTGACTAGTGCTAATTTAAATAATATTAATGATCTTTTGCAACTGACAGATAAAATTTGGGAGATAACCAGTGGTTATGAAATTTGGGCAGTTAGAAATAGAGTTGTTACATCTTCGATTAATATTGATGAATTGGGAAAAATTGTAGAGAATTTAGTGAAGGCTACAACAAAAATATGTGAAAGTTTTAATCACTTACAATTAGACATTACTACAATTAACATTAACTCAAATTACTGACAGAAAGTCACGTCCAAAAAGAAGGAATTTTAGTTATCGTAGAAGTTCTCAGTTATGTAGGTATCATTACCGTTTTGGCAGTAAAGCTCATAAATGTGAAGAACCGTGTGCTTTCCAGAAAAATAGTCCTAGTCAAACAAACTAGACAGCTCTGTTGCTGCAGCGAATAACAACAGCACTTTGAATTTTTCAACACGTCGCTTGTTTGTATTAGATAAAGAAAGCAAGCTTAAATTCTTAATAGATAGCGGTGCTGAGATTTCAGTTCTTCCTTCATCTAAATTCAAAATTTACAAAAAATCTTCAGATATTATTTTAACGGCTGCTAATGGCAGCATGATTTCGACTTATGGAAAAAAATGATTAAAACTTAATTTGAGACTCCGTCGAGAGTTTCCATTTGTATTTCTTATTGCAGATATTTCAAAACCTATCATAGGTGCAGATTTTTTAGAAAAATATGGATTTTGAATAGATATAAAGAATAAGAAATAAATAGATCCTCTAACTAGTTTATCTGTAGACGCTATATCCGGGTTTTGCAATATTTCATTGCCTAAATTATTTTCAGTTGAAAATCAATATACAAAGCTTTTGAAAAATTTTTCTTCTTTAACTTCTGAGCCAGATTATAATAAAAAGGTTAATCGGTTTGCTAAAATGAGCATTTGTGGCCATAAATTAAAACAGGGTATATTTGTTATTCCCGACGCGTTTCGACGTTACCTTACGTCTTCTTCTTTGGGGATCTGTTTAATGTTAAGTATATAAAATTAAATACATTAAACTTTATTTTAGGATATCTAACAATAAACATAAAACTGGCACATCACTTAACACTTATTTAGCTACTTACATTAATATTCACATTAATAATTATTTGTTTCAGGTACTAATATAATTTTTGCACAACATTATTAACATAGGTACATGAAAATGACATTTGTTTATTTTTTACATTCTCTTGCATCTCTGTATAACAGCTGAGTAGGATCTGCTTATGTTGTCAAAATTCTCTTTGAAGTTCATCGCGTTTTGTAGTTGTTGTTGAATGCGAATGCTTTCCAGCGTCATTCTCGTTTTCTCTCTCAGTTCAATGTCTAAAATTTTAACATTTGAGAAATCCGCTACGTGTTTGCTCTTTGTAAGGTGTTGTGCTAGACCGGTCGACGTTTTTTTGTTTTCTGCATCTTTCTTATGTTCATTAATTCTTATACCAAGTTGCCGTTTTGTTGTACCGATGTAACATTTGTTACATTTTTCGTTTTCGTTACCATTGCAAGTTATTTTGTAAACAACATCTGTTTGTTCTTCTTTTGTAATTGGGTCTTTTGTTCTAGTGAAAATTTGTTTGAGCGTGTTATTTGGTTTATGCGCGTAATTAATGTTTTTGTTATTAATAGTTTTATGTAATATTTCATTTTCTGTAAGGCCCGGGATGTAATTTACGCCGATATATTTCTTGTTCGTATTATCTTGTTGTGTGTTGTTATCTTTTTGGTGAACTCTGTTCGCCGTATTTTGGATGAGTCTATCCGTAAGAGAACTTGGATAGCTATTTTTAAATAGAATTTTCTTTATCTGTTTAATGTTATCCGTCAAGAAATCTTCATTGCTAAGTAATATTACTTTTCTTATCAAATTTGTTGTTGTGTTGATTTTTTGTTTCCATGGATGGTTTGAGTGGTAATTTATTAATCGTTCCGAGGCAATGGACTTTGCGTACCAATTCATTAGTAAATTTTTATTTTTTCTACTCACTTCTACATCTTGTTGTCTTTTTGTTTTTCAATAGTGAATTTTATACTCGTTAGTTGAGAATTTAATGTGTTTAATATTTCTTCCGCGTCCTTAGATTTGATTATTGCGAATACATCATCTACATACTTGTTGATGTATTTGATGTATATGTCCTTTTTCTTCAATTCAGGTATGCTGTCGTCAAGAATTTTGTCTAGTACTATATCCTCTATAGTTGGCGATAGTGGATTTCCCATTGGCATCCCGTAGGTTTGTTGATACAGTTTTGAATTGTACAGGAAATAATTGTTTTCTCGCAGGCAAAATTCTAGTATGGTTTGGAATTGTTTCTTTGAAATATTTGTATGCCTTTCCAACTGCGTCCATTGTTTCATTATCGTATGTATTGCTATGTGTGTGGGAATGTTTGTAAAAAGTGAAATTACGTCAAATGATATAAGTATTTCGTCATCGTCAATATTTATATTTTTCAATCTTTCTTTTAATTGGAACGCATTTTTTACATTGTAATCATCAGATATTAAGTTTTTCAGTATGGCACCGGTATGTTTAGCTAACCTATAGCAAGGTACTTTCGTAGATGATGAGATCGGTCGCAGTGGCATGTTATCTTTATGAATTTTTGGTAGACCGTATAATCTGGGCGCGACAGCCGCAGTACATGATAGTTGAAAGTTTTCTCTTACATTAATTTTATTTTCTTTGTATAGCTCGTTAACGATGGTATTGTTTTTCCTCATTAGTTGTTGTGTTGGATCCTTCCTAATTATTTTGTAGACTTTTCTGTCGCTTAGTAAGTCTGTCATTTTTTCCTCGTATTCGGTTTTATTCATTAATACCGTTTTGTTACCTTTATCCGCCTGTGTCAGTACTATTTTGTCCTTGTGTCGACGTAAAAACTTCTTTGTGTCTTCGAAAGTTCTCATAATTAGCTTATCTTTGGGGTTCTGGTTGCTTCGTCTTTGGTAGCTAGTGATTTTTTTCAGCTATACTGCTTCTTATTGCGTCCTTACCTTTTTCATCTTCGATCTCATGTAAACCTTGTTCCAGCTGTGCGATAAGATGTATTGGAGAAAAATTATCTTTTGTGACCGGTAATGCAAACTTTGTGCCAAGCGAGAGTAATAAGCAGCTTTCTTGAGATGCGTCGATATTCGTTTTGTTAATGAACCAGTCTTCGTTTCATCGTATGCCAAATTTGTCGATGTTTTTTGTTATTTGTGTTTGGATCTTCTTTAGGTGTGTTCTTTCCGTGGCGTTGATGAAGTATTTTGTGAAATGTTTTTGTTTTTCTACAATATTATCATAGTCGTGTTCATTTAATTTATGTTTTAGTGTATTTGTTACGTATTTTAATTCGTCTTCCATTATTTTAATGTTTATATTAGTTTCCTTAATTTCTAGGTTTAATATTTTTAGTAGAAAACCGGTTTCCAATTTTTGTAGTTGGGTTCGGGTGGACTGGTGTTTAAAGGAGTTTGCTAAGAATCTAATTTTACCTCGTAAGTGTGGTGGTGTGATGCCGTAGCTCTTGCATTTTAGCAGACATTTAAGCCTTTATTTTTGTTTCGCGATATTTTTAGATTTTTTTTAAATTTGTTAATATTGTGTTGTATTTCTTCATTGTATTTAGTTTTTATGTGCCGAAAGAAATGTTTCATGTTTATGTAAGATTGTAGTTAAGATGTTTTTGTATCTCGGATTTGCTCACCGATTGTAGAATCTTTATTATGTTGTTTGGGCCAATTTATAAATATTTGGTTTGCTAAAATGAGCATTTGTGACCATAAATTAAAACAGGGTATATTTGTTATTCCCGACGCGTTTCGACGTTACCTTACGTCTTCTTCTTTGGGGATCTGTTTAATGTTAAGTATATAAAATTAAATACATTAAACTTTATTTTAGGATATCTAACAATAAACATAAAACTGGCACA
This sequence comes from Eurosta solidaginis, assembly GCF_040869045.1. Classification (NCBI taxonomy): domain Eukaryota; kingdom Metazoa; phylum Arthropoda; class Insecta; order Diptera; family Tephritidae; genus Eurosta; species Eurosta solidaginis. Next base: position 120,381,888 of record NC_090321.1, read on the forward strand.
TCACTTAACACTTATTTAGCTACTTACATTAATATTCACATTAATAATTATTTGTTTCAGGTACTAATATAATTTTTGCACAACATTTTTAACATAGGTACATTAAAATGACATTTGTTTATTTTTTACATTCTCTTGCATCTCTGTATAACAGCTGCTTATGTTGTCAAAATCCTCTTTGAAGTTCATCGCGTTTTGTAGTTGTTGTGGAATGCGAATACTTTCCAGCGTCATTCTCGTTTTCTCTCTCCGTTCAATGTCTAAAATTTTAACATTTGAGAAATCCGCTACGTGTTTGCTCTTTGTAAGGTGTTGTGCTAGACCGGTCGACTTTTTTTATTTTCTGCATCTTTCTTATGTTCATTAATTCTTATACCTAGTTGCCGTTTTGTTGTACCGATGTAACATTTGTTACATTTTTCGTTTTCGTTACCATTGCAAGTTATTTTGTAAACAACATCTGTTTGTTCTTCTTTTGTAATTGGGTCTTTTGTTCTAGTGAAAATTTGTTTAAGCGTGTTATTTGGTTTATGCGCGTAATTAATGTTTTTGTTATTTATAGTTTTATGTAATATTTCATTTTCTGTAAGGCCCGGGATGTAATTTACGCCGATATATTTCTTGTTCGTATTATCTTGTTGTGTGTTGTTATCTTTTTGGTGAACTCTGTTCGCCGTATTTTGGATGAGTCTATCCGTAAGAGAACTTGGATAGCTATTTTTAAATAGAATTTTCTTTATCTGTTTAATGTTATCCGTCAAGAAATCTTCATTGCTAAGTAATATTACTTTTCTTATTAAATTTGTTGTTGTGTTGATAATTTGGTAATTTATTAATCGTCCCGAGGCAATGGACTTTGCGTACCAATTTTTATTTTTTCTACTCACTTCTACATCTAGGAAGGCTAATTTGTTGAAGAGTACCGAGGATGCCAAAGTAAGTACACCTTTGCACAAAAGTAAAATACGCATAATATACCCAAGTACCCCCCCCCCCCCCCGCGATCGGTATATTAAACCGTTCGTTTTATCAAAAAAAACCGCATTACCTTGTTATATAAGCAAAAAGGTACAGTCTCACCTTAGTTCCCCCTTCTTCGTGCATATACATATGTATAAAGCATAAATTAAAAGTCAAGCGGTAAATTTCATTCAGGAAATCCCATAGCGGTAACCCAAAAAGTTGTACTTGGTACTCACACATAAATACGTATACCAAGAATAACCCACATATACTCTCCCATTTATTCTACTTCCGCCTGAATAGAACTCTTTCACCAAAGTTAGTTGCTACCCAAACTAATTAACCGTTGCCCGTTGCATTTTTTCCGCAGCGGCGAAACACCCATACTTTTCAAATAGGCACTAATCAATTTTAATATAAACTCCTCCCACTAAATTTGAGAAAAAAAATTACACCCAAAGAATAAAATTGGGTTTGTGTTCGAAAAAAGAATTTTTTTTTCGATACCCCCTAATATAAATTTGGCTTACACGGAAACTTGCACTCATTACCCACAAAAACCAATTACATATGTATAACACAATAAAATTCGTAAATATTTTGCTCCACAAAATCCATACTAAAAATTGCAACACCCTAATCTAATTTTTTGCTTTGGGCAAACAAAAAGTTCTACGTCCAAAGTGATCGAAACTCCACCCACTCCTTTTATTATTTCGCTTCGCTGCACATAAATAAACATATACGTACATACACTTGTACTTAGAAGCGCTAAGACAAGTATTTTCCAAGAATATTGTCACTCAAACCAATCTTTTGGGTATTCTCATTGCTGTACATATTTACACACACCCACACATACGTGCACTTAGAAGCGATAAGCCAAGTAGTTCCCACCCTCATAAGCGAAAGCGCTCATCATCCACTTGCTTAAGCAAATTCCGCTATACAATTTAGTACAGTGGGCCTGAGCTAAAAAAAAAATCAAATAAATTTACAGTGGGCTAAAACTGGTACAATCTTAAGAATTTTACACCCAAATTTAAATTTTAAAATGACGGACAAGCAGGAAAACCCAAAACCCTAGCGGCACCAGCGGGCAATACCCGGTCAAAATCCCAGTCCGATGATGAGGAATACAGCAGGATCGAGAAAAAATTCATCTTTGCAAGTAACAAGTTAGAAAAGTTCTGCGAAAAGTGGTGGGGGATAGCGGAGACGGATCACTCTGAAAGCAGTCTCAAGACGTATTTGAAGGAACTCAACAAACTTGGAGATGCGGTGGAAGCTGCATACGAAGCGGTACACCTGAGCAGGATTGAGGAAAAATCCAGGTTGGCATGCGAGGAGACATACGACGGCACTCTCGACACAGCGATGCACACAAAGCTCAGGATCAACGAGTTGATTAGCACCCACCAGCCTAATCAACAAACAGTAAACCCCATACAACAAACCCATACCCCCTCTCAGCATCAACCCTGTCTAAAAGTTCCCGCATGCGACACCGAAATCTTCAATGGCGGATATGAAGACTGGCCGTCCTTCCGGGATATGTTTACTGCGGTCTACATAAATCACCCTAAATTGTCTCAGGCCCAGAAACTCTATCACCTGAGGGCAAAAACCCGGGGAAAAGCAGGCCTTATCATTAAAAAATACCCCCTTAACGACCAAAACTTTGACTTGGCCTGGGGAGCACCCAAGTCCCGCTACGAGAATCGTAGAATTCTCGTAGACAATCAATTAAAAACCCTATTTAATATGCCCACAGTTTATTCTGAAAATGGTGAAAGAATTCAAGAAATTCAGACCACCATAAATAACTGTATCTCGACCCTAAATGCGAGCGATGTCTCAACTGATAACTAGGACCCCATCCTCGTATTCTTATGCTCATCAAAACTACCTGATGAAACCCTGGCACTGTGGGAACAATCACTCGACTCTAGGAAAGAACTTCCACTTTGGTCGGAGATGGACAAATTTCTCACGACAAGGTACGAAGTAGTAGAAAGACTTGGTGCGTATAGGCCGAGCAAAACCCGTAACCCCAACTCTAGCTTCACCCACAGATCCTCAACACCCCAAAACTCATCGAACTTTAGGAATAAGACCCAAACATTCCATGTGGATTCATAGAGGCAACCCTCATGCAAACTCTGCAATCTGAATCACTCATTAATGAGCTGTATAAAATTCAGAGATCTCTCAACCCAAGAGCGAAGCAAATTCGTAAAAGAAAACAATTATTGCACAAATTGTTCAGCTTGCTCTCCCTTGGAAAGAGATTGTGGTAGCAATTTCACATGCGTGTATTGCCAAAAACGACATCACTCGCTACTCCACTTCCAAGGAAAATCCCAGCAAGACAGTAGACCCAGGCAACATAGGAACAGGGCGCACACAACCCCTCAAGGGCTGCCACCTCCAACTGAAGACCCGAACAGGGCGTCAACCTCAAAAGAGGCCAGCCAAACCCAAACCACTCAAACCCCCTTTAAGAAAAACTCAACCTCAACTCACTTCGCGAGTAGTAGCGAAACTACTCTTTTACCCACAGCTTTAGTCACGGTGAAAGCAAATGGCGAACACCACAAGATCCGTGCACTAATAGATGAGGGTTCGGAAAAGACATTTGTAGCGTCTCGAATCCAGAAGATCTTGGAACTACCAACCAAGGAAACCCTTTATAAGATCTCGGGAATGGGCGGATCGGTAGTTCAAAACACCCACAAGATCTGCGAGATAACACTCTGCTCGTCGGATCTCAAAACAAAAATAAACACCCAAGCGATATTATTGCCTAAACTGACCTATTTCTTACCCAGCATTAAAGTGTCAAAAATAGATTTGCAAGAAATAGCCACATTGCCACTCGCGGACCCTAACTGTTTTTCCCCTTCGAGAATCGACATGGTTATAGGTAGCGATCTCACACCTCACATAATACTCCAGGGGCCAACGTAAGTGGTTCCTTGTTAGCCCAAAATACAATATTTGGGTGGATACTCAGCGGGCCTATTAAAGAACAAGTGAACGCATTCTCCACCCAAGTTATTGAAAACCCAGACGACACCCTTAGCACATTATTGCAGAAGTTCTGGCAACAGGAAGAAATACCTGACACCCAAGCCCTTTCGGAAGAGGACCAATTTTGCGAGGAACTCTACCGAGAAACCACTCACCGCCAGGAAGATGGCCGATATGTGGTAAAATTTCCATTTAAAAAGGAATTCCCCAGGACCCTTGCCCTTGGACACTCGAGAATTGCAGCACAGCAGCAATACATCAGCGTCGAGCGATCCTTGGAGAAAAGACCAGAATTAAGAGAAAAATACTCAGAAGTTTTGGAGGAATACCTTCATCACGCGAAGTCATCGAGAACGGAAAGTACTCGTCGTACTACCTCCCCCACCATGCTGTCTTAAAACCCGACAGCAAAACAACAAAGGTAGGCGTTGTTTTCAACGCGTCTAGAACTACCTACTCTGGCAACTCGTTAAACGATGTGTTGCACAGAGGCCCCGTCCTCCAAAACGACTTAATGCTCGTACTACTCAAATGGCGATTCTTTGAGTATGTATTTAACGGCGACATCGAAAAGATGTATCGCCAAATACTCGTTCACGCAGAGGATCAAAATTTTCAAAGGATTGTGTTTCGAAAATCTCCCCATTTGCCAATGGAAGATTTTAAATTAAAGACAGTGGCGTTTGGCGTCAACTGTGCCCCATATCTGGCTATACGCACTCTGCATCAACTCGCAGGAGACACAAAATCCAACCACCCACTGGCCCACGATGTATGGCTACGAGAAACATACGTAGACGATATACTCTCTGGCGAACACACAATACAGTCCACTATAGACTCGCTTTAGCAGGTTATCGAAGCATTAAAATCAGCCGGTTTTCCACTTAAGAAAATAATGGCAAATCACCCCGAAATATTGAAATCAATCCCGAAATCTGATCTCCTTGATGAAGATTTTCTCAAGTTTTACGACGCAAGCTCAACTAAGACTCTCGGCATAAAATGGAATGCTATAACTGACTCTTTTTCGTACTCGTACGACCCCATCCCTGCAGAAAACTCAAAAACTAAGCGACAAATATTGTCGGCGGTCGCAAAATTGTTTGACCCGGCAGGATGGCTATCGCCAATAACGATATTAGCCAAGACTCTCCTCCAGCAACTCTGGTTAGAAGGAACTGACTGGGATGAACAAGTCAAACCCAGCGCTTTCCACAAATGGAACACATTTCGCAAAAATCTCTCCGCGATAAATGAAATTTAAATCCCTCGATGGGTTGAATTTTCACCCAATAAACCCTTTCAGATGCATGGATTCTCAGATGCATCTGAGAAAGCATTCTGCGCTTGTGTGTACCTGCGAGTGCAGAATAGCAAGGACAAGTTCTCTACTCACCTACTCGTGGCAAAGAGCAAAGTGGCTCCCGTGAAAACCGTGAGCCTGCCTCGTCTAGAACTCTGTGGAGCAGTACTACTCACTGCCTTGGGAAGCGCCGACTGCCCTGGGAAGCGAGAACCGACTGCCTTGGGAAGCGTCGACGTTCTTTTATGATGTCATCTCCATCAAACTGCACAAGTATCTATGACGATTCTTATTCAATGCTTTCGTAAATATATCCGCGATCTGCTCATCAGTATTTATATATTCTAAGTTGAATTGACCATCTTCAAATTTTTCTCGAATAAAATGGTACTGGACATAGATGTGCTTGGTTCTTTTATGAAATACGGGATTCTTAATTAAACGAATTGCGCTTTGATTGTCCATATATAGTGTTTTTTTTAGTTTTGGTTCATACAACAAACCAATTAAACAAGCCAGATTAGTTCTTTGATTGCCTGACAAGCCGCCACGTATTCAGATTCCGTTGTCGATGTTGAGACCGATTTTTCCTTACTGACGCCCAGCTTACGACACCGGACCCAATATGAAAAACATACCCACTCGTCGATCGTCTTGATTCGCTATCGCCAGCATAATCGGCATCACTGTAGCCGACCAAATCAAGAAACAATACCCATATCGACCGTGCCCTTAATGTGAATACGTTATGAAAACAGTTGTCAACAGTGTTCAGTGAAACAAATGAAGAAATAGACATTAAATAATGTAGTATGTATGATTATCGTGCGACGTCTATTAGTTAGCGACATCAGTTTGTCGCACGTTTCTTTCAATAACTGGCAACGCTTGCATACCTGCCAATAATTACATCGCTGGTTGATCACTTGCGCAGCCCTTTCCTTACATTTAAAGGTGAAACGCTTCAATACCGCGACGATCACGTCTTTCGAAGTATTGTGCATAGTTAGGCTGAGCTGTTCAAAATTTGGCTTTACAGTAAGTTGGAAAGAAAATAAAACCAAAGTCAAGTTAAAGCATGCGCTAAATTAGTTAGATCGTGGTTCAGTGAAAAGTGTACTTTATCCTAGTCATAGTTGAGTTAGTGCCAGTTCTTCTGTCAGAACCATACATAAAAGTAGAGAAGGGAGAAAAGCTATTTTTATAGCTAAAATGTGTCAAAAAATTAAGTTTTAATTTATGTCTAGGTCCGGAATTTTACACTGCAGATTTTATGTAAAAAAATGAACTTAATTTTAAGAAAATTCAGTGTTATTTTTCGAAACGCCACACTTGCAAAAACTGCTATCAAAATCAAATTTCCCAATGTGGGACAATAGAATATTGGAAAAAAATTCAAAACTATGAACCGCATATCATGTTTAAAAAATATTATGGTTCTTTTGTCCCTTTTTTATTACTAAAAGTAAATTGATAACTATTTTCCATAAAACTTAATACTATTATAGATTTTTAGTTCCTGAACTCCTTTTTATACTTAGAAATAAGGTGATAAAAATACCCAACGGATTAATACCCTCCAAAGCCCGCCCAACCGACGGATTTGTTTTTGCCGAGTTGTTGACAGCCGGAGGTTTGTTAAGCGTTGAGATCTAAAACTGCTCAGCTACAGAATAAAAATCATCAGCTAAGTATTATACATAACAGTTAGAAATTATACATATAATACTTCTTTAGAGAACATTTTTAGTACGTAAAATTTTTATTTTTATTTGTTTTTGCTACGAGTTAAGATAGGATAGGACAGTTTTCTTTATGGTAGTGAATCCGTTATATCAAATGAACTAGAATGAGTGTTAAAATCATGACACAAACACCGAAAAGGTTCATTTAATTCGAAATTAGTTCTACACTGCCTCAAAAGAAGAGGTTTGTAATGCCTCGTTATGGGACGCTAGAGCTTACTTCGTTCAAGAGAATTGGGCTAGAAATCAATCCATTCAGTAGCTTAGCCATAAATATTACGCCTAGCATTTCTCTACGACTTGCAAGAGTTGGAAGATTGATAAGCTTCAACCGACTAGTATAAGGGGAACATTATACGCAAAGTCCCACTGAAAATTAATTTAACAGAAATTGCGTTTGTATTGATTTAAGTCTATCTGCATGAAGTCGATACTTTGGATTCCAGACTATTTATACATACATATTCTAGTATTGGTCTAACTAAAGTGGGGAAAAGTGCTCTAGTTACATAAGGGTCACTGAATTCTTTGGACCACAGTTTGACAGCAGTACCATTAATATGAAGGTTAAATCTATGTTCAGCATGTATCGTGACTCCCAAGCCCACAAAATAGTTTACTGATAGAAGACAAAAATTATTAATTACGTAAGAGGCTACTGGCAAAAATCTTCGAGAGAGGCACATGAATTTGCATTTATTGAAGTTCAGCGGCATAGAATTTACGTTGCACCAAGTAACTAGGCAGTTTAAATCTGCTTGAAGCAAGGGACGTTCTTCGATAGACACACAACAACTAAAAAGTTTTACATCATCGGCATACATTAACATTACATCGGTGTGAAGATTTTCTCTAAATCCATTAGAAATATGAGTTGTGAATTCAAGTGGAATAGTAATGGTAGATTTGCCTTACAGAATCTGTGTTTGTTCTGCAATCAAAGTAGAAATGGAAAAAGTTAGCTGATTGGTAAATATAGCTTCAAGCAACTTTGGGATGGCCGACAATCTTGCAATTCCTCGACAGTTTTCTACACACGACCTACTGGCACTTTTATGGAGGGGTATGAGAAAAGATTCCTCCCAAGCACAAGGAAAAACTCCACGTTTTAGAGACAGATTGGATAAATCAGTTAGAGGCTGATAAATGTGTTCAGCGCATTTTTTAAGAAAGCAAGTGCGAATTAAATCAAGACCGTACTTGTAAGATTCCTTCAAAGACGTTAGATATGAAAAAACTTCATTACGAGATATTGCTGGAATATTAATTGTGTTAAGTGAGTTAAGTTGAAAGGGATATTCAGCGAAGCGAGGGTATATACAAAGTTACGACACCTTTTGTCATCCACTATGGGAAAAGGTCGAACGGCTGGGGTGGCTATACCCCAGTAGGGTGCTGGCAAAAGCCTTTTACGTGATGATGGATCTTCATATGTTTTTTCATATAAAAATTAATCTTATTTGGCGAGCTATGTGAATCTAAATTTGCAGTCGTATGCGATCGATCTAGATGGTGAAACAAATTGGACGTATTACCACTAGTTGTATAACATTTTTTTGCAATATTATTACTGATTTTGTCAAAATGGGTCCAAATGCTTGACTTTGTACTTCGTAGCTTTTTGGCAACACAATTTTCGTCTTCAAACTCAATGATGTCTTCTGTTGCGTGTATATCTACATATACGAATACATGTATATATGTGTATATAATATGACAAAAATAACGTAACTTTCACATTGAACTTTTGTAAGAATTTTTCAATATTCAGAGCCACCAACTTGTTAGCTATTCATCTAAAATAAACACAAATCTGACGTAATGTATGTAATTTTATTTATTCATGTTTTATTTGTCTTACCAAAGTTTTAGACGCTGGTAATTCTGCCGCTAGAAAAAGGAATAAGAAATCGGAATAAAGTACTCGATATTTAGAAAAAAACATCGATAATCGCACCACGAACCTGGTATCGATGTATCGATATTTATATCGATACTTTTTCAGCTCTACTGAGTATATACTTGAACTTTACAGGTCGCCAATAACACAACTGAACAAATACTAGACTCTGGCGAAGAAGGATCAACTACATCAGAAAGTGTGAATTCATGTTCAGCTATTATAAAAAGCACATAAATACTTGCTGTAATTCCGGACCTTTGAAGTACAAGGATGTTGTTTTTTATTTAAAATTTACCAATAATCTGCCTATAATATCGAGCCAACTTCGAAAAGAAAAGATAATTCGTGGCTCTTCTACATTTCAAAACGAGTTCAGCCTAAACAAAGCTACAATTCTGTTGCAAAATATACTAAATTCTGGTTTCATAACATTAGTTTATTTATGGTATGAAATCTTGAGGAGGATTGATCGTATACAGCTCAGATTACAACATCCGTGGATGAATTTTAGAGTAGCGTATCATGACCTTAAATCATTAGCGACTGAACTATCCGAAATTCGAGACACTCTTTGTGAAGAAGCAATAGAAAAAAGTTTCTTTGTGAAAAATGGGATATTGATATAGTAAAAAGTGTACTTTATCCTAGCCATAGTTGAGTTAGTGCCAGTTCTTCTGTCAGAACCATACATAAAAGTAGAAAAGAGACTGGTATCAAAATCAAATTTCCCAATGTGGGAAAATTAGAATATTGGAAAAAAATTCAAAACTATGAAGCGCATATCAAAGTTCAGCAAGAATATATATATCTTTGTATATGGACACATTTTTGTCTATTTTTATAAAGGAAATGCTTGAAATTTTTTAATTTTCTTTTTACTCTTTTTTAAATTAGAAATTGTATTCTCCCCTAATGAGATTCGAACTTTTGGTTGAACAACAACCAGAATGAAATGACGTTTTCTTGCACCCGGGAAAAAATATTTTATTGGAGTTTTTGGTTAAATTTCTTTTCAACTGCGAAGTAATATTTTGCATTCACATATTTCGATAAAACGTTCTGTTCCATCAAAATCTGTATTATAAAATTCACACAAGTTTTTCTTGTTCCTTCTAAATCGTTATCAACATTATCCTTGTTTAACAAATTTCCAACGTCTAAGAGACATCAATTAGTCGTGTAAATCTTGTACGTATTTTCTGTGGAAGACGATCGACAACACTTTTCATAACGCGAGAAATTTCACATTCTGCGGAAAGACCAACATCTCTACCCGATTCTCCGGGCATTTTGCTGCGTCTTATTACACGTTTTACTATATCAATATCCCATTTTTCACAAAGAAACTTTTTTCTATTGCTTCTTCACAAAGAGCGTCTCGAATTTCGGATAGTTCAGTCGCTAATGATTTAAGGTCATGATACGCTTCTCTAAAATTCATCCACGGGTGTTGTAATCTGAGCTGTATACGATCAATCCTCCTCAAGATTTCATACCATAAATAAACTAATGTTATGAAACCAGAATTTAGTACATTTTGCAACAGAATTGTAGCTTCGTTTAGGCTGAACTTGTTTTGAAATGTAGAAGAGCCACGAATTATCTTTTCTTTTCGAAGTTGGCTCGATATTATAGGGAGATTATTGGTAAATTTTAAATAAACAAACAACATCCTTGTACTTCAAAGGTCCGGAATTACAGCAAGTATTTATGTGCTTTTTATAATAGCTGAACATGAATTCACACTTTCTGATGTAGTTGATCCTTCTTCGCCAGAGTCTAGTATTTGTTCAGTTGTGTTATTGGCGACCTGTAAAGTTCAAGTATATACTCAGTAGAGCTGAAAAAGTATCGATATAAATATCGATACATCGATACCAGGTTCGTGGTGCGATTATCGATATTTTTTTCTAAATATCGAGTACTTTATTCCCATTTCTTATTCCTTTTTCTAGCGGCAGAATTACCAGCGTCTAAAACTTTGGTAAACATGAATAAATAAAATTACATACATTATGTCAGATTTGTGTTTATTTTAGATAAATACCTAACAAGTTGGTGGCTCTGAATATTGAAAAATTCTTCAAAAGTTCAATGTGAAAGTTACGTTGTTTTTGTCATATTATATACACATATATACATGTATTCGTATATGTAGATATACACGCAACAGAAGACATCATTGAGTTTGAACACGAAAATTGTGTTACCAAAAAGCTACGAAGTACAAAGTCAAGCATTTGGACCCATTTTGACAAAATCAGTAATAATATTGCAAAAAAATGTTATACAACTAGTGGTAATACGTCCAATTTGTTTCACCATCTAGATCGATCGCATACAACTGCAAATTTAGATTCACATAGCTCGCCAAATAAGATTAATTATACTCAGTTGAGCAGAGCTCACAGAGTATATTAACTTTGATTGGATAACGGTTGGTTGTACAGGTATAAAGGAATCGAGATAGATATAGACTTCCATATATCAAAATCATCAGTATCGAAAAAAAAATTCGATTGAGCCATGTCCGTCCGTCCGTCTGTCCGTTAACACGATAACTTGAGTAAATTTGGAGGTATCTTGATGAAACTTGGTATGTAGGTTCCTGGGAACTCATCTCAGATCGCTATTTAAAATTAACGATATCGGACAATAACCACGCCCACTTTTTCGATATTGAAAATTTCGAAAAATCGAAAAAGTGCGATAAGTCATTACCAAATACGGATTAAGCGATGAAACTTGGTACGTGAGTTGAACTTATGACGCAGAATAGAAAACTAGTAAAATTTTGGACAATGGGCGTGGCACCGCCCACTTTTAAAAGAAGGTAATTTAGAAGTTTTGCAAGCTGTAATTTGGCAGTCGTTGAAGATATCATGATGAAATTTGGCAGGAACGTTACTCTTATTACTATATGTCTGCTTAATAAAAATTAGTAAAATCGGAGAACGACCACGCCCACTTTTTAAGAAAAAATTTTTTTAATTCAAATTTTAAAATAAAAGTTAATATCTTTACATTATATAAGTAAATTATGTCAACATTCAACTCCAGTAATGATATGTTGCAAAAAAATACAAAAATAAAAGAAAATTTCAAAATGGGCGTGGCTCTGCCCTTTTTAATTTAATTTGTCTAGGATACTTTTAATGCCATAAGTCGAACAAAAATTTACCAATCCTTGTGAAATTTGGTAGAGGTTTAGATTATAGGACGATAACTGTTTTCTGTGAAAAAGGGCGAAATCGGTTGAAGCCACGCCCAGTTTTTATACACAGTCGACCGTCTGTCCTTCCGCTCGGCCGTTAACACGATAACTTGAGCACAAATCGATATATCTTTACTAAGCTCAGTTCACGTACTTATCTGAACTCACTTTGTATTGGTGTAAAAAATGGCCGAAATCCGACTATGACCACGCCCACTTTTTCGATATCGAAAATTACGAAAAATGAAAAAAATGCCATAATTATATACCAAATACGAAAAAAGGGATGAAACATGGTAATTTTATTGGTCTATTGACGCAAAATATAACTTTAGAAAAAAACTTGGTAAAATGGGTGTGACACCTACCATATTAAGCAGAAGAAAATGAAAAAGTTTTGCAGGGCGAAATCAAAAGCCCTTGGAATCTTGGAATGAATACTATTCGTGATATTACATATATAAATAAATTAGCGGTACCCGACAGATGATGTTCTGGATCACCCTGGTCCACATTTTGGTCGATATTTCGAAAACGCCTTCACATATACAACTAAGGGCCACTCCATTTTAAAACCCCCATTAATGCCTTTAATTTGATACCCATATCGTACAAAAAAATTCTAGAACAAATCACAAAAGAAACACGTTTAATTACAGTTGAACAATTCGCTTTTTTGGAAAGAAATTTTATTGAAGTGATTCTTCTATAAACGTCACATTCAAACTGTAATTAAAGAAGGTAAAATAGAAAATAGAATACAGGAATGAAAGGGTTGCCATCTTTGTTTCGACAGTGGGTAATTCCAATACTCCCACTCATTGTTGTAAACAAAATCGGCGACGTTCTTTTATGATGTCATCTGCATCAAACTACACAAGTATCTATGGCGATTCTTATTCAATACTTTCGTAAATATATCCGCGATCTGCTCATCAGTATTTATATATTCTAAGTTGAATTGACCATCTTCTAATTTTTCTCGAATAAAATGGTACTGGACATCGATGTGCTTGGTTCTTTTATGAAATACGGGATTCTTAATTAAACGAATTGCGCTTTGATTGTCCATATATAGTGTTTTTTTTAGTTTTGGTTCATACAAAAAACCAATTAAAAAACTTTTAAGCCAGATTAGTTCTTTGATTGCCTGACAAGCCGCCACGTATTCAGATTCCGTTGTCGATGTTGAGACCGATTTTTCCTTACTGACGCCCAGCTTACGACACCGGACCCAATCTGAAAAACATACCCACTCGTCGATCGTCTTGTTTCGCTGTCGCCAGCATAACCGGCATCACTGTAGCCGACCAAATCAAGAACACGATCATTTTTATAAACAATACCCATATCGACCGTGCCCTTAATGTGAATACGGTATGAAAAGAGTTGTCAACAGTGTTCAGTGAAACAAATGAAGAAATAGACATTAAATAATGTAGTATGTATGATTATCGTGCGACATCTATTAGTTAGCGACATCAGTTTGTCGCACGTTTCTTTCAATAACTGGCAACGCTTGCATACCTGCCAATAATTACATCGCTGGTTGATCACTTGCGCAGCCCTTTTCCTTACATTTAAAGGTTCAATACCGCGACGATCACGTCTTTCGAAGTATTGTGTATAGTTAGGCTGAGCTGTTCAAAATTTGGCTTTACAGTAAGTTGGAAAGAAAATAAAACCAAAGTCAAGTTAAAGCATGCGCTAAATTAGTTAGATCGTGGTTCATTGAAAAGTGTGCTTTATCCTAGCCATAGTTGAGTTAGTGCCAGTTCTTCTGTCAGAACCATACATAAAAGTAGAGAAGAGAGAAAAGCTATTTTTATTGCTAAAATGTGTCAAACAAATTAAGTTATAATTTATGTCTAGGTCCGGAATTTTACACTGCAGATTTTATGTAAAAAAATGAACTTAATTTTAAGAAAATTTAGTGTTATTTTTCGAAACGCCACACTTGCAAAAACTGGTATCAAAATCAAATGTCCCAATGTGGGAAAATTAGAATATTGGAAAAAAATTCAAAACTATGAAGCGCATATCATGTTTAAAAAATATTATGGTTCTTTTGTCCCTTTTTTATTACTAAAAGTAAATTGATAACTATTTTTCATAAAACTTAATACTATTATAGATTTTTAGTTCCTGAACTCCTTTTTATACTTAGAAATAAGGTGATAAAAATACCCTCCAAAGCCCGCCCAACCGACGCGAGGGGCGCATCCGCATGACGCACGGATTTGTTTTTGCCGAGTTGTTGACAGCCGGAGGTTTGTTAAGCGTTGAGATCTAAAACTGCTCAGCTACAGAATACAAATCATCAGCTAAGTATTATACATAAGAGTTAGAAATTATACATATACTACTTCTTTAGAGAACATTTTTAGTACGTAAAATTTTTATTTTTATTTGTTTTTGCTACGAGTTAAGATAGGATAGGACAGTTTTCTTTATGGTAGTGAATCCGTTATATCAAATGAACTAGAATGAGTGTTAAAATCATGACACAAACACCGAAAAGGTTCATTTAATTCGAAATTAGTTCTACACTGCCTCAAAAGAAGAGGTTTGTAATGCCTCGTGATGGGACGCTAGAACTTACTTCGTTCAAGAGAATTGGGCTAGAAATCAATCCATTCAGTAGCTTAGCCATAAATATTACGCCTAGCATTTCTCTACGACTTGCAAGAGTTGGAAGATTGATAAGCTTCAACCGACTAGTATAAGGGGAACATTATACGCAAAGTCCCACTGAAAATTAATTTAACAGAAATTGCGTTTGTATTGATTTAAGTCTATCTGCATGAAGTCGATACTTTGGATTCCAGACTATTTATACATACATATTCTAGTATTGGTCTAACTAAAGTGGGGAAAAGTGCTCTAGTTACATAAGGGTCACTGAATTCTTTGGACCACATTTTCACATCAGTACCATTAATATGAAGGTTAAATCTATGTTCAGCATGTATCGTGACTCCCAAGTCCACAAAATAGTTTACTGATAGAACACAAAAATTATTAATTACGTAAGAGGCTACTGGCAAAGATCTTCGAGAGAGGCACATGAATTTGCATTTATTGAAGTTCAGCGGCATAGAATTTATGTTGCACCAAGTAACTAGGCAGTTTAAATCTGCTTGAAGCAAGGGACGTTCTTCGATAGACACACAGGACCTAAAAAGTTTTACATCATCGGCATACATTAACATTACATCGGTGGGAAGATTTTCTCTAAATCCATTAGAAATATGAGTTGTGAATTCAAGTGGAATAGTAATGGTAGATTTGCCTTACAAAATCTGTGTTTGTTCTGCAATCAAAGTAGAAATGGAAAAAGTTAGCTGATTGGTAACTATAGCTTCAAGCAACTTTGGGATGGCCGACAACCTTGCAATTCCTCGACAGTTTTCTACACACGACCTACTGGCACTTTTATGAAGGGATATGAGAAAAGATTCTTCCCAAGCACAAGGAAAAACTCCACGTTTTAAAGACAGATTGGATAAATCAGTTAGAGGCTGATAAATGTGTTCAGCGCATTTTTTAAGAAAGCAAGTGGGAATTAAATCAAGACCGTACTTGTAAGATTCCTTCAAAGACGTAACATATGAAAAAACTTCATTAGGAGATATTGCTGGAATATTAATTGTGTTAAGTGAGTTAAGTTGAAAGGGATATTCAGTTGAAATGTTGACCCGTGTAATTCATGCAAAGGAGACCATCAATTAAAATCTAGCACAAACTAGAATTAATTTAAAAATCGATTGAAAGCTTCCCCCTGTTCTGTATGTAGAAGATTTCAAAATATCTCGATCCGTTTGAAATTTCAAGTCCCTAGCCCATCGAAAAGTTACTTAAGAGCCGGTTTCAAATTACCGAATTCTCATCTACTTATTTTGATCCGTGCGCCACCTAACGGGATTTTATTCCCTTTGTTCCTTTGTCACGGTGTCTTAACCTATCTATGAAACTTCACGTTTGAAGTTCAATGAGAAGTTACTTAAAAATCGATCTAAAAATTCGAAATTTCCAAACTCTTATCTAAATATTTTTATCCGTGCTCCACCTAACGAAGGCGGTGGCATGGAGGCGGTGGTGACCAGCTAGCGAGCCGGCACTAAGTATCACATTCAATCCTCACAGGTATCCCTCGCCGCCGCCACTGAGATAGCGTCCGCCTCGCAGGAAGCCGCCATAACCGACAGCTACGCCCGTAAGCCTCCACTGGTAATCCTCCTTAAAAAGCTAATACCGCCCAACTTTCGAACCAACACTTCTCCTCGGCTACGCCACTGGTACGCGCTCCGTCGCCCGATTGTTGCCGTCGCCACACCCGCCGTTGCTACTACCGTTCGGCTGTTGCTGTGCCTATTCGCCGCTGCTACTTTTGGCTGATCCCCCACCATCTACTTGCCGCAGAAAACACCGACCCCGTCCACCCTCACATACTCCGTCCGTCTCGCACTGTTACGTCAGGCCATCTCTCTCCAACCACTGTCTGGGTACGGAAATCTGCTGCCCTCTAAATGTTGCGTGAATGGTATCGCACCGAAAAAAGTCTTCGAAAGTGGTTGTATACTACTTGCCGACATTCACCAATAAGAAAAACGTTTTGATTTTATGAAATAGTTCACTTATATATTTTATTAAACTTCTATCCAAATTTGTGTCCGGCCAATTCGGTGGCGTGAAAATTATCGAAAATTATGTATATCTATTTCTTGGCCAAGCCACTCACGCACCGGGTTGCATTCGCCCGTGTGCGCGACATCAGCTGATGTGTGTTTGATGTGGTGAGATTGACCTTAAGGTGCCATTACTTCACCATCCTTTGGAAAAGAAGGAGTCGGAAGGGTGATCAATTCTGTTATGATGTGAAATAGTTTCAATTAATGATAAGTAAATTTATTTGGGCAATGCTATTGAACTTATTTAATATGTAAAATAGTTTTAATTAATGGTAATTAAATTTATTTATACAATGTTATTGAACTTATTTAATATTTAATATGTAAAATAGTTTTAATCAATGACAATTAAAGGTTTTTTTTTTGTGTTTTTTTTATGCATTGCCAATATGCAAATACTATATGGGCAAATCCCAAAAACTTTTACTTTTTTGGATACTTGGGTTTTACACACGGGCAAATAACTTAAGGCCAGAAAAAAAGTACAAGGACAATAACTTTGACCTTTTAACTATCCGAACTGATGATTTTAAAAATCAAGAAAGTTGATAGTAAGTTTTTGCAGAACTTCGAAACGTAAAAAACGTCGATTTTTACACTTTTTCAAGCGATACACTTAATTTTTTATTTTTTTTTGTGAATTTTTTCGATAAAATTTTGAGGCATCGCTGAAAGCCTATGGAATTTAAACTTAATGTTGTTTTTTAGACGGAGATTCTAAAAGTATGAGCAAAATTCATGTGCCCCTCCAATACTCAAAACTATCATCAATCAAAGTAGCGATACTTTTTTTTGTCATTTTGAATATTGACAGTTTTTTGCTTATAGCTTTTTGAGGCAACTGAGTATTGAAATTTGGGTTACGCACGATAATAGCCTATCAGGGACTAAAAATACCTACGGCTTCAAATTCGATGTGCCCCTTTCAGTTTTGAAGGTATCGGCAGAAAAGTGGAAGCGCTTGGTTGCGTAAATTTTTTTCACTAGTATGTTTTTTGTGGGCACAGCTACAATTTTACTTTTATCACTTCATACCCGTTGGTAATTTTTGCTCTACACCACAGTAGTATACCATCAATTGCCTCATCTTGGAATACCCTGCAAAAATCGTTGGACCATGTGTTCCACTGGAGTACTTACCATTCTACTCCACTGTAATGCAGCGATGGACCAACTCATGTTTCTACACGAACATGTTGTAAGCCGATCATTGCTCGTTTTTAACGATTATAATCACTACACGATGTTTACTGGACTGTGGGTACTCCATGGATTACTCTGATGTACTGCGGAGCTGGAGTATATGGTCCGGTCCTAGGACATCGCAATGTTAATTGGACCATATTTTTTGTATGAATTGTGGTTAATTTTGGAGCACTCGCTTGGTCCATAGCGAGTACTCCATACATGCATGCATGGAGTACTCGCGATTTTTGCAGGGTATTCACGCAAAGAAAGTTATTGATGTTTGTACATGGGACAAATATACGAAATTTTCGACAAAAATTGGCAATCGTCAAAAAGTGTAGACAATTTTTAATTTTTTTGTTTAAACCAGGTTTTATTTAAAAGTAAATTAAAAGAAACACAAATTTGGTACAAAAAAAAAATCAATTAACTTTGCTCTGTGTACAATATTAATGTTTTAATGAAGTTCTGTGCTTACATTACTTTTTTCATGTAATAGCCTTAAGATGTGGTAATATCGATATGCTACCTACAGTAAGTTTCATCTCTTTAAAATACCTTTTGTTTGATATCCATATTGCAGGTAAAAAAATATTTGACGGTTACCCGGCTTCATATTTTTGGCGATATCTCTAAAACCGGGTTTCGCGTATCAACAAAATTTTACCTAAATATATCCCACATAGATATGTACATCCTGATAAAATTTCAACACAATCGGTTAAGAAGTGTTTAAATAAGTAAACAAATTTAAGGTTTTCCGGGTTTATATTTTTATCATTATCTCCAAAACTGGATCTCGGGTATTAAAACTTTTTTACCTAAACATACTTCGCTCACATATCTACATGTTTTTAACGTTTCAAAAGAATCGGTAGAAAGGTGTTAAAATAAATGTGTTGCAAAATTTGCTGTAAAAAATATTTGGCGGTTATTCGGTTTGATATTTTTACCAATATCTACAAAACCGGGTCTCGTGTATCAAAAAAATTTTACACAACTAACAGTTGCATATATCTCCATATTTTGTTCAAATTTCGATATAATCGGTACAGACGTGTTGAAATAAATGTATATTTAACATTGCGACCTCAATTTATATATATTTTGCTCGATCTTTTGACTATATCTTTTCGAGGCATTATGCAACGCGAGTAACGGCGATGCCTCTAATTTACCCTCAATGTTCCTAACGAAAAGATGTTTGCGTGCTACCATGTTTAAAAAAAAAAATCTTTTTCTCCATAAAAACCAAAGTTTGGCGGATTTCCCCATATATAAAATTTTCGTATGAGAATTCGGTTAGTTTTTTTTTTTTTGTAACGTTTAAAATATTATTAACTTATAATATAGTCTCTTTTTTTACATTAGATTACGAAATTAGCGCTTTTAAATTATAATTATTTAGTATGCTGTATATATGTGCTAATAATAAGAACGTCAAACATTTATAAGTATATAATTTGTGGTTTTTTAAAAGTTAATGAAATAGAACTTTGTACCGTGTAGTGTACCGAAAAAAAATTGTCTATGTTACTTTTTGTACACGGTTTTTATAGATTTTTTTTTATTTTTTAGTTTTTTCGTCATAAATTGTTACATTTACGCCATCCATTTGCTTAACTAAATATGGAACCTCGTAAATGCTTGCGTGTTTATCGCGCGGTTCTTTTTCTACTAGGACCGTATCGTTTAATACAATGTCTGAAGGACGTATATTGCTATCGTAATACAATTTATTACGTTCCTTATGTGTGTCTATGAGCTCTTTTGCTAATACATGGGATTTTTGCATACGGTACCTTACTTCCTTTGCGTAATCCTCAACATTAAATATTGGATCAATGGCTTCTTTCTTAATCCCAATCAGAAAATTTATCGTTAAGATATGCCCGTAGGTATTCGTTAAATACTCTATGGTTAAGTTCTATTGAGCCAACAGTTTGGTGATGATACGCTGCTGAAAAGTCATGTTTGATATTCACAAGTTTGGTAAGTTCTGCAAGGATTTCATTTTTATATTCGGTTCCTAAATCTGACTTGATGGATTTCATGGGACCATATATTAAAATAAAACTTTCGAAAATTACTGAGGCTATAGTTTTGGCGCTTTTGCCTGGCACTTCTATTGTTACCAGGTATTTTGTTAAATCGCATATAATGGTAACTGCGAACTTGTTACCGTAACTCGATTGTTTTAAAGTCCTGTATAAAATAAACACTGCACTAAGCACTTTATTTTAGTGGAAAGAGGGCACACGTATATAGGTATATCGTATATGGGATTTTTATTTTAAATATAAACCAGAATATAAAGTTTAATTTAGTTAACTTCAATTATATAAAAAGAAAATAAAATTGCGCGACGGCGGGCGGGCGATAAAACCAAAACACGATGCGATCGATGCGTAGCGAACGGGCTGGTAGTTAATGATAAACTAAAAAATTGAGAGTGAGCGCGGTGGTGGTTGGCAAGCCACATCTGAGCTGCACTGCCTGCGCTTGGCCGCACTGGCCGGGTGTTGCCAGACGGAGGGCGGACTTAATCCGAAAATCGGATTATGTCTTCAACAAAAAATAGGTATTTCTCAAAAAATGGGTTAGAAAAATACGTTGGGGAGGGTAGCTTATATGTAGATTGCTAGGGGCATGAAGCAGAGGGTACCAGAGGTAGGGTAAGCACTACTAGGCAGTTGGTAGCACGCACAGTTTGGCAATATTTCGGGTTATTAGTCCGTTTTGGGTTTTGAGTCCAACAACTCGAACATGGTTATCCGATCCTGGGTGCAAAGTGATTACCCGTCCCAAACGCCATTCGTTCGGGGGTAGTAAATCATCCTTTACCACGACTAAATCTCTAACTTGAATATTGCGTTGAGGGCATTTCCATTTGTACCGCTTATGCAGCTCCTTGAGGTACTCGTTCTTCCATCGTGTGCTGAACTGGTGGTGAAGCACTTTCAGTTTCTGCCATTTGTTGACCAAGGTGAGATTCTCTGCAGTTGGCTCCGGTAACGACAAGAGCGGCGCGCCACGTAGGAAATGCCCTGGGGTTAGGACTAGGGGATCCATTGGATCTTCGGACATAGGGGAGAGCGGTCGGGAGTTGAGGACCGCCTCTATGCGTACTAAGAGGGTAGTAAGCTCTTCGAAGGAGAACTTCTGGTTTCCTGCTACTTTCGTAAAGTGTATCTTGAAGCTTTTCACGGCCGCTTCCCATAGACCACCCATGTGGGGAGCGTATGGTGGGATGAATTTCCATGAGAATTCGTGAGTTGCATACTTTTCGGCGACGTCTGTAGCGACTTCCTTGGGGAATGTGGTGAATTCTGTTTATAATCCGCGTTGTGCGCCGACGAACGTCTTTCCGTTGTCAGAATATATCTGGTGGGGTAGGCCACGGCGGCCAGTGAATCGGGCAAAGGCTGCGCTGAAGGCATTCGTGGTGAGATCAGAGCAGACTTCTAAATGAACAGCCTTTGTGGAAAAACAGACGAACACACAAACGTAAGCTTTCACATACGAAGCTCGGCGAAGGGAAGAAGTTTTTACCAAAAATGGTCCGGCAAAGTCGACTTCTGTTGTATGGAAGGGTAGAGAATATGTTGACCTCGCGGGTGGCAAGGGTGTCATTATCTGCGTTTTCATCTGCTGTTTGTAGATGGTGCAGGTTTCGCAGTGGAAGATGAGCTTTTTGACCTTTTGCTTCAAACGTGGAATGTAGTACTGTTGATGTATCATTCGGATCATCAGCTGTTTGTAGGCGTGCAGCAGGTTCGAATGGAGGAAGTCCAACAGAAGAGAACAAAATCGAGTGGCATATGCTAATCTTCCAGAAACTCGCATGATTCCTGAGTCATCTAGCATGGGGTTTAATGTCAGAAGGGTGTTCTTTTTGGGTAAGGGTCCTGACGTTTGAAGCAGCTCTATCGTATCTCCGTAATAATTTCGTTGAGTTTGAGTGATGATTTTGATTTTGACATCATTCACTTCGGCATGTGTGAGGAGGTTGAGTGTGGCTGGAACTTCTAGTTTTCTTGCCTTTCGGATAAACCGCAACATATAGGCCACGGCTCTTAAGAGCTCGAGAAAATTACGAAAAACGGTCGAGTATGTCTATATTTTCTTCCTGCAGGGTGTGGAATACTTCCACATGTCGTTGTTCGGGGGGAGTTGGGTGGTGAGATATATCCTTTGGCCATGAAGTTGCTGGATTGACAAGCCAATTAGGTCCTTCCCACCATAATGGACATTGGACTAAATCCTGAGGCTTGCAGCCTCGAGTGCCCAAATCCGCTGGGTTATCCTTACTGGAAACGTGCCTCCAAGTGGCGTTGTCGACGTTCTTAAGAATTTTAGAGGTACTGTTGGCGACATACGTTTTCCAGGTATGGGGTGGTTTTTCTAACCAGGCCATTACGATGGCAGAATCGCACCAGAGAATGAGTTCGTGTGGGGGTAGATTCAGCTCACTTCGCAGCTGTTTCACTAACTTGGAGAGTAAAACTGCTCCACAGAGTTCCAACCGTGGAAGACTCACGGTTTGGAGGGGTGCTACTTTGCTTTTAGCAGCTAGCAAATGGGATGAAAAACTATTTTCATGGGTTTGTACTCATAAATATATACAGGCACAAAATGCTTTTTAGGAAGCATCTGAGAATCCATGCAGCTGGATTAGTTTATCGGGGGAATACTGCACCCACCTAGGGATTTTAATGTCTCTGATGTGAGGTAAATTTTCATAAATTGAGGTCCATTTTTGGAGAGCTCCGGGCTCCACGTCTTCGTCCCAATTCGTTCCTTCCATCCAGAGTTGTTACAGCAACATTTTTGCAAGAATCATTATTGGCGAAAGCCATCCTGCGGGGTCAAACAGTTTTGCAACTGCTGATAAAATCTGCCTTTTTGTAGTCGTGTTTTCTGCTGACGGTGGATCATACGTGTAGGTGAAGGTGTCGGTTAGCGCGTTCCACTGAATTCCAAGGGTTTTTGTGGAACTCGAAGCATGGAATTTAAGGAAGTCGAAGTCTAGCAAATCAGGATCGGGAACGGGTTTTAAAATTTCAGGGTGATTTGCCGACATCTTCCTCAAAGGGAACCCTGCCGATTTTAAGGCTTCGATAACTTGAGTCATAGAGTTCAAAGTGGACTGTATATTATGACCGTCGGACAAAATATCGTCAACATAAGTTTCATTCAATAAAATATTTTTAGCGAGCGGATATTCGTCTTGACAGTCGTGGGCGAGTTGGTGTAGGGTTCGAATCGCCAAATATGGCGCGCAATTTACACCAAAGGTAACTGTTTTTAGTCGAAAATCTTCTATCGGCAGAGTTGGGTGTTTTCGAAAAACGATTCGATGAAAATCTTTATCTTCTTCATGGATGAGTATTTGGCGATACATTTTCTCAATATCGCCGTTAAAAACAAACTTATAAAGTCGCCATTTAAGTATGACGAGCATTAAGTCATTTTGTAGAATGGGGCCTGTATGAAGCACGTCGTTCAACGAGTTGCCAGAGTGCGACATTTTTGATGCGTTGAAGACGACTCGCACTTTTGTGGTTTTGCTGTCGTGTTTTATGACAGCATGATGGGGTAGATAGAACGATAGATATTTACCATCTCTAATTATCTCTTGTTGGGAGGCGGGTTCCATGTGATCCATGGTTAAATATTCATTAAGGACTTCAAAATATTTGTCTCTTAATTCGGGTTTTCTTTCGAGCGTGCGTTCGATGCTGATGTACTGCTGTTGTGCTGCGGGTCGTGAATGGCCGAGTGCCAGATTGGCTGGAAATTCCGATTTGAATGGTAGTTTGACTCTGTAGCGTCCATCTTTCTCACGAATTGTGGTTGTCCGGTAGAGTGCTTCACAGTATTCATCATCTGCTGATCGTTGTTGGGTTTGGTGAACTTCTTCCTGTTCCCAAAATTGTCTCAAAAGTTGATTGATGGGGTCATCGGTGCATTCGGTGACATGAGTGCTGAAGGTAGATACCTTTTCAGCTACAGGGCCGCTTAATATCCATCCGAATATTTTGTTTTGGGCAAGCAATGTTCCACTCACATTTCGTAGGAGCCCTTCGGTGAGGATTTGCGGGGTGATATCGCTGCCGATTACCACGTCGATTTTCGATGGTATCGAATACTGTGGATCGGCTAACGGTAAATGGGACAGTTCTTCGAGATCGATTCTTGAAACTCTGACTGTGGGCAAGAACTTAGTTAGCTTCGGCAAAATTATTTCTTGTGCGTCTATCATTTGGGTTAAGTGTGCTGAACAGAATGTTATCTGGCAGACTTTATTGGCATTTTTCACAACCGTGCCACCCATTCCAGATATCTGGTGGAGAGACTCATTTGTGGGTAGACCAAGAACCTTTTGTATATGGGATGATATAAAAGTTTTTTGTGAACTTTGGTTTATTAGGGCACGAATTTTATGAAATTCGCCAGCAAAGTATACTGATATTATTGCCGTGGGTAGTAGGGTGGTTCCATGATTACTCGAGAAGAGTGAAGAAACCGGGTTTTTTCTTGAGGCTGTTGGGTGGAGGTGGCTCTTGCGGCGGCTTTCGATGTTGAGGCTCGCTCGTCGTCCGTTCTCCTAGGGGTGCCGGCTTGGGCATTTTGAGCTCTGGGGTTTGGTTGCGATTGTTGGGGTTTGGGCTGCAAATCCAGTAGTGAATGGTGACGCTTTTGGCAATAAACGCACGTGAAACTACTTTTACATTCGTTCTTGGGGTGTGACGTTGATAAACAGTTTTCACAGTAACTATTTTCTCCCACAAATTTGATTCGGTCTGATACCGATAAATTCCTAAACCTGACGCAAGATTTGACTGCGTGGTATTGGTTGCATAATCTACACAAAGCCGTTTTATTGAACTTCGTATGATATGCATGGGTTATATTATTGTTAGATTGGGTCGAGTTTTGATTCACCGTTTGTTGTATAAAACTCGAAAATTGGGATTTCGCCTTGCCTGGTCTGTAGGTACTTAGTCTTTCTACTACCTCGTATCTACTGCTGAGGAATTTATTCATGTCTTCACAAAGGGGCAGCTCCTTCCGGGAGCTGAGGGATTATTCCCATAGTGAAAGGCTTTCACTTGGCAGCTTTGATGAGCACAGATAAACGAGGATCGGGTCCCAGTCCGTTGTCGGGATTCCTTGTGTGTTTAAAGTTGACATGCAATTTTTGATTGTTGTCTCCATCTTCTAGATTTGTTCTCCGTTTTATGTGAATATTGTGGGCAGGTTGAACAGCGTCTTTAGTTGATTGTCGACGAGTATCCTTTTATTTTCGTACCTCGATCTAAGTGCTTCCCAGGCAAGCTCGAAATTATCATCGCTCAGTGGGTATTGTTTTACAATAAGTCCTGCTTGCCCTTTAGTTTTCAGGCGTAGGTGGTATAATTTTTGAGCGGGTGATAATTTAGGGTGGTTTTCATAGACTGCCGTGAACATATCTCTAAAGGATGGCCAGTCTTCGTATCCACCATGAAATACTTCGGTGTCGCATGGTGGTACTTTTAAATAAAAACCGTTTGCGTTTGAATTGTTCATTGGGTGGGCGGGTATTTGTTGTTGGTTGGTGCTAGCAGTATTAAAAAGCTGCAAGGCTTCTAAAATTTCTGATTTGGTACGTTTCCATGCATTTAGGAAATTTTTGCTCAACCGATCCGCTGACATCTGTATAATTATCAGAGAAACTTACATCTCGATGGGACTCTAGCACCTTTGCCCATATTTTCTCTAGGTCTTCTAATTTGACCTTAAGCATACACTCTGATAAATCGGTAGCTTGGGAGGGTGACCATCTTGAGCAGTAAACCTCTACTTGGTTACCGTCATATATGAATTTCTGCAGGCATTGGTCTGCAGTGGTCAATTTTTGGGTTTCGTCCGACGATTTCGGCATTATAAATTAGTTTGGTTTATTAAGAAATGGGAGCTTTTATTAAGCTGTGAAAATCGAGAAAAAAAATGTTGTCAAAAGGGCAAAAAAAAACTGTTTTTTGAAACCAGCCTAATGTACGCTTTGTTTTTAATACGTGCTTGTCTCAGCGCTTCTGAGAGTACAAGTAATGTGAGTATATAATAATATAAATATTATAATATTTGTGTTCACTGGTTTTTTTATTTTTTTGAGACCGGCCTAATGTGTACCGGCTTTTTGGTTCGTTATATGTACTTGTCTCAGCGCTTCTGAGCACAAGTAATATGGGTATATAGTACGTATGTATGTATATATGGGTAAAATATATTTGCCGGTAAACTGTGGTGTACCAACAACCTTTTGTTTGCCGTGCCAATGCATCTTTTTGTTGCTTCCTTCTATTATTTAGTTACATATGATAATGCAATTACTTTGTTGAGGGTGGGTTTTTGGCTTATGCAAAAAGATATACAAGTGCGTGTGGGTTTTATGGGTGCATATACTTGTAGGTTTGTATGCAAAATTAATCTTGGGTGCACCGGTAAAATAAACTTTGAGAAAAGTGGTAAAAATTTGGCAAAGTTCGTTGCTATGGGTTTTTTATAAAATATATTTTATGTAATATACATATGTATATATGGGTAAAATGGGCAGCGGTGCTTTTCACGCTGGAAAAATATGTAGCTCGGGTGATATTACCGAACTAAGTGGGTATATACATATATTACATATATACGTATATATTTTTATAATTATGTAGATATTTAGCGCAACGAACTTTTTGGGTATACGGAACCGGGCAGTGGATTTTCCGTTGGTACGGGAATGCAAATTTATTTGTTGAAAATTTTATATGGGTTTTTGAAGGGACTGTACCTGTTGGTAACAGTGAGTAAGCAAGTGAAAAATTTTACCGTTTAGGCTTTTTGATGTGGGTTATATACCCAGGGTCCGGATCTTTAGAGCGGAGGGGTATATAAATTTGGGGATTTTAGATTTGGGGTCCGTACTTTAGACGGAGGGAATATATATATGGTATATATTGGGTAACAAAGTACTTACTTTGACATTTCCTTTAGTTTTATGTGTGTTACTTGTGGGTTGTTTGTGTTGTCCTTTAGCCTCTGTTGTATTGTGCTCCTCGTTGTTGTTGTGTTGTTAATGTTGTTTTGATGTATGTATGTATATGTAAATTTCCCCAAATATATTTTTTTCTTTTTTCTAAATTTTTTTTTCTCCAATGTTATCTTCTTTACTTGTATTTATATTTCCAGTTTTTAGTGTTTTCGTGAAAAAATTTAATATTTTTTTTTTGCCTTTTTGTTTGAAAATTTTTCTTTTTCTCAAAGTTATTTTTTTTTCTTCACAAAGTTGTTTGCACCACTTTTCCAACTTTTTTTTTCCACACCTTAATGGATGTCGATTTTTTTGTTTTGCGTAAAACATTTTTGCTAAAGAAAACTTCGTACTTTTTTTTTTTTGTTCTTTTTCTCTCTTTTTTCACCACCCTAACGTAGCACTTATAAAGCTTTGTTTGTTTGTAAAAATCTTTTTTGATTAATAAAATTCTATTTTTCCTTTTCTTCCTTTATGTTGGACTTTGGTTTTGTTTTTGGTTTTCGCAATAAAATTTCAATTGTCTTTTTTAATTTTTTTTTGCAACACCTCAATTTTTGCTTTTGTGCACATATATATATGTTTGTTCAATTTATTTAAATTTTTTGTTTGTAACACTTTTGGGTTCTCACTTTATGTTTTTATTGGACCCGTGCCGATCGCGTTATTTTGTTATGTATTTATATAAACAAGATTTTAATTTTTGTAAAAAATTTGTATTGCTTTTTATTTTTAACCTTTTTTCTTTTGCCGCTGGTTACCTTTTTTGGCACAAAAGGACCATGTATAAAATAAACACTGCACTAAGCACTTTATTTTAGTGGAAAGAGGGCACACGTATATAGGTATATCGTATATGGGATTTTTATTTTAAATATAAAACAAAATATAAGTTTAATTTAGTTAACTTCAATTATATAAAAAGAAAATAAAATTGCGCGACGGCGGGCGGGCGATAAAACCAAATGCGATCGATGCGTAGCGAACGGGCTAGTTAATGATAAACTAAAACATTGAGAGTGAGCGCGGTGGTGGTTGGCAAGCCACAGCTGAGCTGCACTGCCTGCGCTGGGCCGCACTGGCCGGGTGTTGCCAGACGGAAGGGCGGACTTAATCTGAAAATCGGATCATGTCTTCAACAGGTCCGATTGTACCAATAATAACTATATCTATGGCTATGTCACGAGTCATGTTTTTCCAAAAGTATTTAGTA
Source organism: Eurosta solidaginis (assembly GCF_040869045.1). Lineage (NCBI taxonomy): Eukaryota > Metazoa > Arthropoda > Insecta > Diptera > Tephritidae > Eurosta > Eurosta solidaginis. The sequence goes on from NC_090321.1 coordinate 120,410,205, forward strand.
CGAATTTTTGCGTAAAGCTTTTTAACACCGCAATGACCGCCTGATATAGGGTCATTGTGATAAATTATCATGATTATGATTTTTGTATTGACGTCTGTTATAGTTTCGACTGGGTATGTAAGTAGTATTTCTAACGTTTTTAAAATTTTATTTCCGCATTGTTTTAAATTTAAAATTGTACAACATTTGAAAAATAGATCATCTTTTGGCCATTCAACTTTGTTAATATGGTGATTGTTACCTACTGCTTGTAACTTCGAAAGTAACTCTCCTAAGTTTGTTATTTCGTTAGCAATCTTTTTAACGTGCTTATGTGCGCTGACATGCATTGATTTGACTTTTATCATCATGAAAAATTGTGGTTCTTATATGCTGAACCTTATTAGAAAATTTGTACGTAAATTTGTCGTAAACCTTTAAGTCATTTGGACTCTCTGTGTCGATATCGTTGTTTTGTACGTTTGTGCGGTTTTTTTTTTTTTTTTTTTGTTTCGTTATCGCTCTGGTTTGTACCGCAAAAACGTTTTTTGTTGATTCTTTTATTTCCTCGAAAGACATACGCGAAAGTGCATCGGCACCAACGTTTGACTTTCCTTTAATGTGTGCTATTGTAGAATTTTTTTCGAGTCGTATTCTCTCAAGTTTTGATGTTGGATCTTTCATATTAAAAAGATATACAAGTGGCATATTATCAGCTTTAACGAGAAAATTAGTCCCGTAAATATATGGTCGGAAATTTTGAATGGCAAAGTAAAATGATGGGTTTCTTTTGTTCTGCATTGTTAAATGACTTTTACGCAAAACATATGGGTAAATCGTTAGCTTCATGGATTTGACTGAGTACAGCACCACAACCTGCCTTGGATGAATCGACCGTAATTATAAACTGTTTTTTGAAATCTGGATAATGTAGTAGCTGTGGTGACATTAAAGCGGATTTTAATGATTGGAATGCGTTTCCACAAGCACCATCCCAAATAAAGTTTACCTTTTTCGTATTCAAGCGATTTAAGTGTGTGTCAGTGAAACAAAATTAGGTATAAACCTTCGATAGTAATTTGCAAACGCTACGAAGCGTCGCACAGCGTCTTTTTCGGTTGGTTTTGTATATTTATTGCTTCAATTTTTGACTAATCTGGCAACAGGCCCTTTGCCGAACATTTGTGATCCAAAAAGGTTACTTCTGGTCTAAGAAAATGACATTTATTGGGATTTAATTTTAGATTGTATTTTCGACAAGTGTTGAAAACTTGTGATAAATTATTAACATGGTGCCTTTCACTGCAACCTATGACGATAATGTCGCCAACGTATAGAAATGCTACGTTAGGTGGAATACCAGAAAAGACTATAGTCATAATTCTTGAGAATGAATTCGGCGCTATATTCAAGCCAAAAGGTAACTATTTCCATCTAAATGATCCACGATCAGTACTAAAAGATGTTATATCTCGTGAGTCGGGATGTAACGGTATTTGAAGAAAACCGGAAAATAAATTTAGCGTTGAAAAATACTTCGCTTTGCCAAGGTTGTCAAGGATATCATCCACTCTAGCGAGACGGAATTTATCGGCGATCAGCTTTTTGTTTACAGCTCGAAAATCTACACACATCCTATATGCCTTTTGCCCATTTGTATCTTTTTTTGGAACTATAATGAGTGGACTATTATGTTTGGGAGTAACTTTGTTCGATTAGATCGTTTTCTAACAATTTGTTAACCTGCTTGTTTATCTCTTTGCGTTGCGAATGCGGTAAGGGGTAATTTTTTATGTACATAGGCGTAGTGTCATTCAGTCTTAATTTTTGTTCGTAGAAATTGTTTAATGTCATTTTGTCGTCGTTGAGAGCGAAAACGTCCGAATATTCTAAACATAGGTCAAGTAAATTGCTTGAGGCGTACTTAGGTATTTTTTTTTGTTTTTAATTTTCTTTGACTCATTAATGCGATTATCTTCTTTTACTACTTTGTTTATTTTGTAATCGTTATAATTAGAAATTGGTTCAGTCCGAATGTAACAATTTTTTATATATTTTATATATTTTATGCTTTACTTTAAGAATAGGATTACTTGTATCTATGATATATCTTGCTGTAAAAACGCTATCTGTGATTTCTTGTGAGCCCACGAAAAGTGATTCTGGAGATTTGTTTAAATCAAAAATTCGAAAAACTTCGCATCGAGGTGGAATAACGCAAGTATCGTCTTCCGTTCCGTGCAGGAAGTGTTACTTTTTCGTTGCTTATACAAAAAGAAATACTATTTGAGTTATAGTTGATATTACATTTGTTTGCTTTTAAGAAATCTTTTCCTAGTCTGTCTGTCGGAATATTTAAATCATTATTTACCACGTGCAGTGTATGTTTGATGAAAAACTAGAAAAATGTAGTTTGGTTGTAAAAGTGCCTAGCGTATAAACCGTATCAGAAGTAACTCCCGTTTTGTTAATTGAATCAGTATGATTAACTGATGAAATTTTGTTGATGCAAGACATTTGTATTAAGGAGATGTCTGCTTGTGTGTCGACAAGAAATGTGCAACGTTTGTTAGAACCGTTTAGGTTAATTTGGATGAAGTCAAAGAAATTTAAACAGTAGATATTTATAGAATTAGATTTTTGTGAAGAGTCTGTTAGTAATCTGTCGCTTCCTCCCTCAGTGTTCGCTGCTGAGGGGCTTCCGCGTTTAAAGCCCTGACACGCATTTCTACCTCTGTTGTTGAAAGTTCGAGAATTATTTGTATTGCCTGTATTGTTGCTGTTATTACTGCTATTACTATTGCTTTGAAAACGACTGCTATTTGTCGGACGAAAATTTTGCCTTTGATTGCCTCGAGTAAAGTTATTGTTAAAATGTTGCCTCTTTTGCCTGTATGTATTAAAATTACGATATTGGTTGTTAAAACCGCGACCACGATTAGTACCTTGAAAACTTCTATATTGATTATTGCTACTAGCCCTGAACGCTAAAACTTTGCGCTCTTTTATTTCGTCTGATTGTTCAACAATCAGTTTAGCTACTACGTCTTTGGAATCGGAAAATGTGGTGGAAGCTAAGATGGATTTGACTAGAGGTGTTCTCGCGTTTAATCGACAAACGTTAACTGTTTGTTCAATAGTCATTTCGTGAGCTTTGGACTGAGTTATGCCTTCAATAATAAGGGAACATTTTAGGGACTCAGCCAATTCCTCAACGCGTTTAGAAAATTCAGTGTAGTTATTATTGTTTATTTGTAAAGCTGCAATTTTTCCAGCCACAATTTTCGAGTATAAAACCAGACAATAGGGTTACGTAGAGCTATTTTTATGTCATCGACTGATTGTATTTGAGTAGGTATGGCTTCACGAGCTTTACCCTCAAGTTTAGATTTAATAAATGAAATAACGATTAGGTTGATTTTATCAATGAGGGATTCAAGACCTAAAGGCTCACCGCTATAATTTTCACTCATAATTGTAGCACACGTGCTGATAAATGACTGCTTTTGTTCTGGTGTTGCCATATTTCTGCCCTAATTAGAAACAATTGGAGGGGATTCTTCAAATCCAAAAAATTCTACAGAATAAGATATTCTAACAACTTGATTTTTTAATGTGGTCGACGATGCTCGGTCTGGGCTCCCTGAGCTTACGCTTATGGAATCAAATTTTTCGGAATTTGGGTCTGAATATAAATTTTCAGAAGACGAGTCTTCGTGGACGGACATGTATAAGATAACGTGAAGGCGGGACAATTATTTGATTCAATATATTGAAATCTTGGAGTTTGCTTGAAATATTGAAATATTTAACTGAACTTCCGATAAAAGACTTATTAGTGAAATTTATGACTGAAAATATAGTTTCTAGTATAGCGAACTGAATGAGTGAGTTGAGAGTAAAATTAAAATTGAAAGAAGAAAAAAAATTTTTTTGGAATTAGGCCTAGGCTGAAAATGTTTAGATTGGGTTTATGCATGTATTTCGGAAAGCTGTAAAATTTAAGTTTCAAAAAAGTCATATTTTGGTATATATTCACGGACGCACCGTTTAATAAAAAATCGTATATTCACGGACGCACCGCTTTATTCAAAAACATTTCATATATATTCACGGACGCACCGCCTTATTCAAAAAAATCTCTTATATTCAAGGACGCACCGCTTTATTTAAAAAATCTCATATTGTATTGATTTATTAAGTATGGTTTAATAAGGGTTTTATATGGCGTATAAGCAATTATTAGGGAATTAATAAGGAATAATTTGTAAAGAATCTCGCAGCGGATACTAATCTGGAAATTGTGGTTACTTGGTTACGGTTTGAGATTTAAACTCGAAAAAAATGCAAATGCAGTATGAGGAATTAAATTGAATAATGAAGCTGTATTGTAAACTTAGAAAATGCTACTAAATTTGCAGTATATACCATTATGAAAATATGAAATTAAGAAATGTAATATGTATGTTTGATGTACGTATAAAGATATATATATATATATTTTTTTTTTTGTTTTAGCATCCAATATATTTTGCCAACTGTATACATAGAATACATCTAACAATTTTTGGTTTTTTAAAAGTTATTCATAATTAATTAAACTTAATAAACTTGATGGGCATGGATGGATTGCTCTCAGTAGTGCATCCATTTTTTTAAGAATTTATTAATACCACTTAATAAACTTGGTGGGCATGGATGCATTGCTCTTGTACTGCAACCATTTTTTTAAAGAATTAATCAGTGTTGAAGATCTGTAATTGACTTTCTTTTCGGCGCGTGAAATTAGTTGGTCTTGCTGACAAGGCTAGAATGAATGGGTTGGGGTGAGTTAGAAGCCTCGTGTTGTATGAAATAGCATACTTTTTGATTTCTTCAGCTATTGTTGGAAACTTTAGATCCCAGTGTAGCTGGTTGTTAGTCACATAGTAGGGTGCGTTTAAAATCGTTCTAAGGGTTTTCGATTGGAATCTTTGGATAATTTCTATGTTTGAGTTTGCTGCAGTTCCCCACAGTTGTATTCCATATGTCCAAATTGGTTTTATGATGGCTGAGTAAAGCAGGACTTTGTTATCAACTGATAATTGTGAATTTCGGTTCATAAGCCAGTACAGATTTCTTAGTTGGATACCAAGGGATTTTCTTTTGTTGAATATGTGGGTTAATTTTCTGTCGAGGTGCATACCAAGGTACTTTGTTTCGTCGCTTTGTGGTATATTAATATCGTTGAGTTTAACGGGTGGGCAAGTGTTACGTCTGGTAGTAAACGTCACTTGAACCGATTTTGATTCATTGGATTTGATCCTCCATTTTTTCAGCCAATGGGTAATTTTATTTAAACTTCCTTGGAGCTTGAGTGAAGCAACGCTAGGGTTAGGATCAGCGGCCAGCACCGCAGTATCATCGGCAAACGTGCCTATAGTGACACCTTCTGTTATTGGGAGGTCATACGCGTAAAGTGATAAAGTATTGGGCCCATTACACTGCCTTGCGGGACGCCTGCTAAGCACTCATAAAGGGCAGTCTGCTCCACACCTTGTTTAACGAAGAAATAGCGATCTTTTAGATATGATTGTATAAATAAGAAGTAGTTTATAGGGAGGGTGTATTTTGCTTTATAGAGAAGTCCGGCATGCCATACGCGATCAAAAGCTTGTGAAATATCTAGAAAAGCAGCTGTGCAGTATTTTTGCTTTTCAAAAGCGTCGTATATTTGCTCGGTGAGTCTGTGGACCTGCTCAATTGTTCTGTGCCCTCTTCTGAAGCCAAACTGGTGATTTGGTATGATTTTACGCTCTTCTATTATGGGCAAGAGTCTTTTAAGGAAGAGAACTTCCATGACTTTTGAGACGATAGGCAGCAGACTAATAGGCTTTCCGGGTTTCAGAATCATTTTCATTTGCAAAACTTTCCACTGTGGGGGTATGAATTGAGTTTTTAATACTGCATTAAACAATTGTGTCAAGAATTGTATGCCTTTGAGGGGTAAATTTTTTAGAATAGTGCCATTGATAAGGTCGTAGCCCGGAGCTTTTTTTGGCTTGAGTTTTGCAATTACGGGTTTTACTTCCGATATTGAGAATTTTTTTATGGTTGGGTCCATTTTATATGGATGACCTAAGGTAGTTTCCACTTCCTTAGTGGGGGTTCAATATCATGCGAGGTGAATACTAGGTTTAGGTGGCGTGCGAAAGTATTTGCTTTTTCAACATCACTTTTTGCCCATTCGTTATTCTCCATTCGTATAGGTGCATTTGAGATAATTGGTCTCTTAAGCTTGCTAGTCGCTTTCCAAAGGGAGTAATCAGTTGCAGTTGTTGCATCAATATTACTGAGGTATTGTTGGATTTCTCTGTTGCGCTCCATATTAAGGATGGATTTAAGTTCATTAGTTAATGCATTCAAACGTTTCTTGTCATCGGGATGCCGGGTTTGCTGCCACCTTTTCCGTGCGATGCGCTTTTCTTGAAGCTTGGCTTTTACTTCGTGGGTAACGCCCATGGTTTTTTGCCTGCTGAGGGTGGGAGTTGAGTTCCACGCAGCTTGTTGGATACACCTGTTAAAATGTTTGACTGCTTCAGCCATATCTTCGTCGGATTTCAGCTATAGTTTTAAGTCAATATTAGACGAGATCATAGATCGGAAGTACTCCCAATTAGTCTTCCGATTATAGAGGCTACAATGATTAGCTGTGGGTGTGAGATTTTTGTCAATTGATACCAATATTGGGGAGTGGTCAGAAGACAATTCAAAACACGATTTGCAAGTTATTTCTGAAGACGATATGCCTTTTACCACACAGAAACCGATCAAGTCGGGTAGTTTATTTTTATCTGAGGGCCAATATGTGGGTGTTCCAGTAGAGAATGGAGTTAGTTTGAGGCGGCTAATAGCCTGATATAGTTGCCTTCCTTTACGGGTAATAAGGCGAGAGCCCCAGGTGTGTTTCGCGTTGTAATCACCGCCAACTAAGAATCGATTTCCAAGAGTTTTAAAGAAATGTTCATACTCTTCCGCAGTGATAGCGTGTCTGGGTGGGCTATAGAGAGCTAAGAGCGTATTTGGGCCATTCGAGTCTTAGACAGTAACATTAGTGACTTGGATAGCATTCGGGCGATACGAGTTTGCATTACAATGCTTAATACTGCTCCTTATTAGGATACCTGATCCAGCATGCGCTTTGTTATCTGGGTGTTTTGTGTGATAAAACTTATATCTGGGGACTTCAAAGTAGCTTTTATCAGTGAAGTGGGTCTCAGATATGAGAAGAATGTCTATATTGTGGGTCTGGAGTAATGCCTTTACTTCAAGTAAATGTTTGGAAAGGCCACTGGCATTCCAGATAATGATCTTTAAGGGGCCGGGGGTGAACAGTTTTTAGTAGTGAGGGCGACAAGAAGTGTCATCATTGTTGTGATTTGCTGCATAACTTGTTTCAATAGAGCGATCATTTCTCGCATTTCACTACCATTTTGGGTTGGGGTAGATGCGTCTATGTTATTTGGGTTAGCATTGCTAGAGTTTGAGCTGGGTTGGGGCTCTTCTAAGGCTTGAGCATACGATGTAGTGTTGCTGGCTGGGTTGACTTGTCTTAAAGATGCACCTTGTTGTTTAGATTTATCTTTTCCATGTGAGCTAACAGTACTTGGGTGAGTTTTTTTTCCTCAATGATGGATATTTTATTCTTTGTAAGTTTGAGCTAGGTTGGGGCTCTTCTAAGGCTTGAGCGTACGATATAGTGTTGCTGGTTTGGTTGACTTGGCTTGAGGATGCACCTTGTTGATTGAATTTCTCTTTTCCATGTAAGACAACAGTACTTGGATGAGTTTTTTCCTCAATGGTGGGTATTTTATTTCTTGTAAGTTTTTATAGACCGCGCATCATTTGTAATTGGCTGGATGATTACCTTCGCATAAAGCGCATTTGACATTATCAGACTTAGATTTTCGACTACATTCTATAGACATGTGGCTACCAGCACATTTTGTACATACCGGTTTTCGACGGCAGTACGATTTCGTATGCCCATATTGCTGGCAGTTAGCACATTGGGGTATTTCACGCTTTGGGTGTGGGGGCTCGAATACAATTTTTGAATGTAAGAGACTTGTAATTTCGTAAATCTCTTTATTGTTGGTGTCGGGCTTGAGCTCAATTACGAACATGGGTAGCGGCTTTTTGGTGATTCTGTGCTTCATGTTCCATATGTTAGTAACAGAGTGGCCAAAATGTTTACGTACACCAAAGGCAAGTCGGTAGACACCGCATTGCATAGGGTGGTAATAAGCATAGAGAAATCCCTGGAATATAAGGAGTACGCTCTAGGAGTCTTCTTGGATATTGTCGGGGCTTTCAATAATGTTGCAAAATGGGCGATTATGGATGGTCTTAATTACATCAAAGTACATCCTGCCTTAATCAGATGGATCGGCTGCATGTTAAATTGCAGAAAGATCACAATGGGGATTGTACGAGGGCACGTCGCATGGAGGGGTGCTATCACCTCTGCTGTGGACGCTGGTCATCAACCAACTGCTCAGGCAATTCGATAAGGGACCCGTAAAACTTACGGCTTACGCAGATGACGTTGCAATTGTCATAAGGGGAAAGTGCCTTCCAACGATTAGTTCTTTGATGGATCGGGCGCTTCGGGATATTCATACCTGGGCATCTAATGTCGGGTTGAAAGTCAATGCGGAGAAGACGAATATGGTCTTGCTTCGGGGCAGCTTGAGCGCCGACCATATGGCCATAGTAGTATAGCGCCATCAATCACAAGACCAACAGACTACCTGATTCCCTATCTGCGCGTCGAGGGAGATCTTAAGGCCACAATAGAGGTGGACGGTTGGCGCAAGGGTGCGTAAATGGCGGACGAGGCGATACGTGTGTACACCGATGGTTCCAAAGTAGTGGAAGGAGTAGAGTCTGCGGTATACTGCGCTGATCCGGATATAGCATATCCTGCAAGCTGCCGGATTACTGTAGCGTTTTCCAAGCGGAAATATTAGCCGTAACCAAAGCAGCAGAAACCCTGGAAGAGAATAGCTTAAGCTGCAACCGTGTTAACTTTTATATTGACAGTCAAGCAGCAATTAAGGTAATAATCTCGCATAGCACAACATCTGAATGCATGTTAGAGTGTAAGCAATCTCTGGAGCGAATCGGGACAGGGAGAAGCATACATCTATATTGGATCCCAGGGCATATGGGAATAGATGGGAATGAAAAAGCGGACGAACTAGCTAAAAAGGGCGCATCCCTTGAAGCTTGCTCCGTAGACGTCCCAATTAGATTGGGCGAGATCAAGCGAAGGTGAGAGGTGCACATGATCGGCCAAGCGGGAAAGGCGTGGGTTCAAGCGAGGGGCTGTAAAGTGTCGAAGATTATGTGTAGGTCTTACAACCTTAGACTAACACAGTTGCTTCTATCGTTCAAAAGAGAGGACTGTAGACTCATGACGGGTATTCTGACTGGACACTGCCTTTTGGCGTCACATGCCTTTAAATTAGGCTTGGTCAGTGATAGCAGATGTAGGAAGTGCGGGTTGGAGGAGGAAACGATCGAGCACGTTCTGTGCTAGTGCCTTGCCCTTGCCAGGCTAAGACTCCAGCTATTAGGAGTGAAACAGCTGTCAGATCTAGAAGTAGCAAGTGGCTTAAGTCCTAGGAAGCTTCTAGTATTTGCCAAGAGGACGGAGTTATTTTATAACATAGGTCCTGGTTTTTAATAGGGTTTTTCAGTTTGGTCGTTAAAACAAACTTCTGGTAACACTACGGACTCAATCAGTCTTTGCGAGGTCCTCATGGACCGGCCAGTTCAACCTAACCTAACCCAATATGCTTTGCAGCCGTAAGAGAAAATAGTATTTTCCATATATTTAATATGTAGATATACATATATACACCTTATAAAATAATGGTTTTACCCCGTTGCGTCTGCTAGGAGACGTTATAGCAGAACAGCGTCTTGGGGTAGTTGCTCCTGGCCGTTTTATAGGCTTGGTACCACCGTAGCACCGCCTTCGGATATTTCCCATAAATGTTGCGTGAATGGTATCGCACCGCAAAAAGTCTTCGAAAGTGGTTTTATACTACTTGCTCACATTCTCCAATAAGAAAAACGTTTTGATTTTATGAAATAGTTCACTTATATATTTTATTAAACTTTTATCCAAATTTGTGTCCAGCCAATTCGGTGTTGTGAATAAAATAATAAAAACAAAAAAAATTAAGTTAAACGGTTTTATTGAAAACAATACTTACATGAAAGTAATAATAATACTAAAAGCTAGAAAATAATTATGTAGGTCCTAGGTACTAGTCATCACACTCCTTGTTAATCTAGAGCGTTGATCAGACAATTAAATAAAAGCGGTGGGCGCGTGAAATTTCTAAAAATGTGAGGCGTAGCATAACCTGATTAAGGTTCAGTTGTTCTTATATATGACTTTCAATAGAAATTTGACGCGTCCAACGCTTTTATTTAATTGTCTGACCAACGCCCTAGATTGATGAGGAGTGTGATGACTAGTACCTAGGACCTACCTAATTATTTTCTAGCTTTTGGTATTATTATTAGTTCAGGTAAGTATTGTTTTCAATAAAACAGTTTAACTTAAACTTTTTTTTTTAATTATTTTATTTTCAAGTTTTTAGTCTTTATTTAATTGTCTATTATTTCACTTAGTGACTCATTATTACAAGGATTCTTTCCTGACAATTTGTTACAATATAAGTCCTCAATTCATAATCCTTCCAAAGACTTTACTCGACTCTGCGCTCCGTATGCTCGTCCCTTCTCCAAATCCAAAATATTTTGATGTCACTTCTACCGGACTGTATGTAATATTTGTTGCAAATATGAGCAAAATCTGACATCATAGGTCGCTCATATCATCGTAGGACGATTTTTTGTGAATATCTCGATCTTTGCGCCACCTAGCGGCGATTTTTTTCATAGGTCGCTTTCTATCCATGTATGTATTATGTGTTCCATATACGGACCAAATCGGACCACAGATACGATTTTTTTGAACATCTCGATCTTTGCGCCACGGCGATTTTTTTTCATAGGTCGCTTTCTATTCTTGTATGTATTATGTGTTCCAAATATGAGCCAAATCAGACCGCAGATACGATTTTTGTGAATATCTCGAACCTTGCGCCACCTAGCGGCGATTTTTTGCATAGGTCGCTTTCTATTCTTGTACGTATTATGTGTTCCAAATATGAGAAAAATCGGACCACAAATACGATTTTTGTGAATATCTCGATCTTTGCGCCACCTAGCGCCGATTTTTTTCATAGGTCGCTTTCTATTCTTGCACGTATTATGTGTTCCAAATATGAGCCAAATCGGACCACAAATTGATTTTTGAGAATATCTCGACCATTGTGCCACCCAGCGGTGATTTTTTTCATATGTCGCTTTCCATTATTGTATGTATCATGTGTTCCAAATATGAACCAAATCGGACCACAAATACGATTTTTGTGAATTCTCGATCCTTGCGCCACCTAGCGGCGACTTTTTCTTATTATTGCATTGTCATCGGGTTCTGAACTATGTTCCAAGTTTCAAGCTTGTAGCTTATCGGGAAGTTAATTAAATTTCAATTACAAAATTCGTGCCAACCAGCCAACCCACCAGCCTGTTAAGTCAAGCTAAATAAAATCGTTTAAAAATTATCAAAACTTATGTATATCTATTTATGGGCCAAGCCACTCACGCACCGGGTTGCATTCGCCCGTGCGCGTGACATCAGCTGATGTGTGTTTGATGTGGTGAGATTGGCCTTAAGGTGCCATTACAATCACATAAATACTGTGTTCTTATAATTAAGGGTTTTTGGGACCTCTACTCTACCCTGGATTGACTGAGTGCTACCTCAGCCTTCGACAAAGCTCACCTCATAACCTGCTATATTACCCAGATCGAAGTTGAGCTAGAGTGACGCGCGTTTTCCCCCTCTGCTAGTTTTGGGTATTGTTCTTTGAGTACATGATTCACTGGGCAATTCCTGGCATAGAGGTCCGACGCCTGTTTGTGGAGTTCACTGAGGAGCTGCTTGTGCTTTTTAGCTTCATACGGCTGTGTTCTCTGGTGCCGTATTTCCCCATAATGCTTAAGAGATGATTCCTTAAGCCCCTGGGCGGTGTAGGCTCATCAATCAGATGTCTGTTGGGATGACCAGGTTTCTGGGTATTCAACATAAACTGTTTGGCTAGCATATCATTTCTCTCCCTAATGGGGGTATTCTCGCCTCATTATGTAGATGGTGTCCTGGAGACATAAGAAGGCAGCCCGTGGCAGTTCTGAGGGCGGTATTTTGACAGGCATGTAGCTTCTTACAGTGAGTAGTCTTTAGGCTTGGCGACCATATCGGGGACGCATATGATGCAATCGGCTGGCCAATTGCTTTGTAAGTGGTAATGGGTGTTTCTTTATCTTTACCCCAAGTACTGCCAGCAAAAGATTTGAGGATTTTATTGCGACTCTGAATTTTTGGTACAGTTGCGGCTGCATGCTCACCAAAATGTAGATCCTGATCGAACGTCACACCCAAGGGTTTGGGGTGTAAGACAGTCGATAGCGTGGTGCCATTGACGTGGATGTTCAAAAAGGTCGACATTTTGGACATCCATGTTGTAAATAAGGTCGCCGATGATTTAGTCGATGACAATGTCAGGTATCGCGAGGCGAAGATACTGCAGAGATGAGGGAGATAGCTGTTTATTTTGTTACTAAGCTCATCGATCTGTGGGCCTGGGCCTGGGGCTGTGGCCTTTATAGTGCAGTCATCGGCGTATGAAACGATAGCGACTCCTACTGGTGTTGAGGGTAGCTTTGATATGTAGAAGTTAAACAAAAGTGGGGATAGGACACCACCCTGTGGCACGCCTTGTTTAATTCTTCTTGGTTTGGATGTTACGTTCCTGAATTGCACCATGGTTTACCGTATTAAAAGCTTTTGACAGATTTAACGCAACGAGTACTCTCCTATGGTGGGGGTTTTTATTTAATCCGCAATTTATCTGAGTACTAATGGCATTTAGCGCGGTGATTGTGCCAAGTAATTTTTGGAAGCCAAGCTAATGATTGGCTAGTTGCAAATTTGCTTTAAAGTAGGGGAGCAGAATGGCTTCAAGTGTCTTGGCTACTGGCAATAGGAGAGATATTGGATGATAAGAATCTCCTTTGTTAGCTGGTTTCCCAGGCTTTAGTAGCGGGACCACCGTGGCCATTTTCCATTTTTCTGGGGTGACAAAGATGGAAAAGGACAGGTTGAAGAAATGTGCTAGATATTTAAATCCCTCTTTACCTAAGTTTCTAAGCATCGGTATGGCTATTCCGTCTGAGTCCACTGCTCAATATGGTTTAGCATGACCGATAGCATCCTCAACCTCTTTGGCGGTGATGGTATTGGAGACGCGCTGTATTTATGTTTACGTGCGCATCTGTTAGCCCGCCGTCCAACTTTGTCAACCGTAGAATGCAAAAAGCGCTCGCGAATTTTTTCGCATCCGACAGCACTTTATCGCCAAAGGCGATGGAAATTTTATCATTGTGCTTAGACAGATTGGCAGTGACTTTACGGTGGACCTTTTAAATTAAAATACAGATAGCATCTGCTAACTATTGTTTTATTTTTTATGAAATTGGAGTAAAAATGAATTAAAATTTTTTATTCCGTTATGTCTTTTATGAAAAAATTAGTTAAACGTATAGAAAGTGCCTTAAACTTTTAGTTTTTTTTCTAAGCCTTTTTTAGCTTTTTATTTTTGTCAATCTAGCCTTTTTTCTGAAAAAGTTCTGGCAAGACTGGTCTTAAACCGTGTGTGAAGTTTCACATTTGTAGTTCAATGAGAAGTTACTTCAAAATCGATTACAAGATTTGTATTGAATATGCGGACAAACATTCAAACCGACTTAATAAAGGAAAGAAAATAAAAAAATACAAAGATATCTGAAGAGATCTTTCAGTTTTTTCATGATAATAAAAATACAGTAATTTAATAAAAGAAATTATTATGAATAAGTCTCGAAATCATAAAACTCACGATGGTTAAAAATTAAGAGACGATTAAATCAAAGATCACAACCAACCCAGAGTTTAGATGACAGTTGCTGCTTGACCACACGCACCAACACAAAAAGCCTTGTGCACAGAGTACTACATAGAAACAAACGGGAAAACTGAAGTTTAGCCGAATATACAACCAACTTACTTACTTAATTGGCGCTTACCCGTTTAAACGGTTATGGCCGTCCAACAAGGCGCGCCGGTCGCTTCTTTTCTCTGTCAACTGGCGCCAATTGGTCACACCAAGGGAGTTTAAATCGTTTTCCAACTGATCCTTCCAGCCAAGTGGGGGCCGCCCTCTACCTCTGCTTCCATAGGCGGGTTCTGATAGAAACGCGCTCTTGGCCGGAGCGTCATCTTTCATTCGCATAACATGGCCTAGCCAGCGCAGCCGCTGCCGTTTAATTCGCTGGACTATGTCGATGTCTGCGTAGAAGTCGTACAGCTCATCCTTAAATGTTCTTCGGTACTCGCCATCGCCAACGCGTAGAGGTCCATAAATCCTTTACCTTTAAGATTGGCGACCATATCGGGACCGCGTAGCATGCAATCAGCCGGTCAATTTCTTTGTAAGTGGTTATGAGCGTTTCTTTATACTTACCCCAAATTCTGCCGGCAAGAGATGTGAGAATTTTATTACGGCTCTGGATTTTCGGTACAATTGCGACTGCACGCTCTCCACAATATAGATCCTGATCGAACGTCACATCCAAGATTTTAGGGTGTAAGACAGTCGGTAGCGTGGTGCCATCGACGTGGATGTTCAATATGGTCGAAATTTGGCGCGTCCATGTTGTAAATAAGGTCGCCGATGATTTGCTCGGTGACAATGTCAGGTATCGCAAGGCGAAGAAAATGGAGAGATCAGGGAGATTGCTGTTTATTTTGTTACAAAGCTCATCGATCTGTGAGCCTGGGCCTGTGGCCATTATTGTGCAGTCATCGGCGTAGGAAACAATAGTGACTCCTTCTGGTGGTGAAGGTAGCTTTGATATGTAAAAGTTAAACAAAATTGGGGATAGGACACTACTCTGTGGCAACCCTTGTTTAATTTTTCTTGGTTTGGATGTTACGTTCCTGAATTGCAGCCATGCTTGCCGACCATACCGATAATTTGCGGTCCACCTTTTGAGACTTCCAGGTCTCGCAGTAACGTGCCATGGTTGCCGTATCAAAAGCTTTTGCCAGGTCTAACGCAACGAGTGCTATCCTATGGTGGGGGTTTTGATTTAATCCGCAATTTATCTGAGTGCTAATGGCATTTAGCGCGGTGGTAGTATTATGTAATTTTCGGAAGCCATGCTGATGATTGGCTACTTGCAAATTTGCATTAAAGTAGGGAAGCAGAATGGCTTCAAGTGTATTGCCTACTGGCGATAGGAGAGATATCGGACGATAAGACTCTCCTACGTTAGCTGGTTTCCCAGGCTTTAGTAGCGGGACCACCTTGGCCATTTTTCATTTTTCGGGGATGACGAAGGTGGAAATGGGCAGGACATGCGCCAGATAATTAAATCCCTCTTTGCAAAGGGTTTGAAGCATCGGCATGGCTATGCCGTTTGGGCCCACTGCTTTAGATCGTTTAGCATGAACGATGGCATCCTCAACCTCTTTGGCGGTGATGGTAATTGGGAACGCGCTGTATTTAGGCTTGGGTCCGGATCTGCTGGCCCGCCGTCTAACTTCGTCAACCGTAGAATACATTGCATATTGTCGGCAAAAAGCGCTCGCGCATTTTTGCGTTCCAATAGCACTTTATCGCCAAAGGCGATGGATATTTTGTCATTGTGCTTAGAAGGATTCGATAGGGACTTTACGGTGGACTAAAGCTTACCCATACCAGCAATCTGATGCGTTGGTTTATATCCCATAATGGGGGTCGCCGGGGTCGTGCTGTCTTATAAGGTTCTGTTCTCTCGCTAAGTTTGCGGCCTCCGGCGGAAAATAAGGCCGGATTTTAGGAATTCTTCCGGCGGGAAAAAAGCGACCCGAGGCGGATTCAATGACCTTGCGGAAAGCATGTTTCCCTCGGCGGGCATCAGTCGGGATAGGGAGGGCAGCAAAGCGATTGTCTGTAAAGGATAAGGTCGTCAACAAATGCTTACAGTGCTACCGTCTTAAACCTATTGTGCAACAGCAAGTCATGGGTAACTTTCCGGAAGATCGCGTGCGGCCATCGAGAGCATTCTATACAACCGGAATCGATTATTGTGGCCCATTCCATTACAAAAGCTTTGTGCGAAATCGTCAGCCTGTCAAATGCTACATATGTATCTTCGTTTGTTTTGCGACGAAGACCACACACCTTGAAGTGGTACAAGATCTTTCAACGCCATCGTTCATCGCTGCTCTCAAACGTTTCATCAGAATCAGAGGCAAGCCGACGACAATTTGGTCTGACAACGCTACAAATTTTGTTGGCGCAAAAAACGGCCTGGAAGAGCTGTGAAGATTGTTTCTAAATCAAACCCACATCAATACCGTGGCAGTGACTTCCACAGAAAATCATATAGATTAGAAATTCATACCACCACGTTCGCCACATTTTGGCGGTTTGTGGAAGTCTACTGTCAAGTCAGGAAAACTACATTTCTATCGCACCGTTGGCACTTACACTTTGACCTACGATGAGTTTCGCACATTGGTAAGTTGAAATTTCTCCTATACTAAATTCCGGTCCTCTTTGTCCAATTACAGAAAGCCCGACGATCTGGATGTTCTCACACCAGCGCACTTTCTAATCGGTGGTTCATTTATAGCTATCAACGAGCCTTTGGTAACACATTTGGACATAGTTCGCTTGAGCCGATGGCAGCGAATCTGTCAAATGCAGCAAATCTTTTGGCAAAAATGGAGCACCTCCTATTTATCGTTACTACAGGAAAGGTTTAAGTGCCAGACATCCACTCCTAATTTACAGCAAGGCGTAATTTTAAAGGACGAAAACTTACCGCCCTTAAAATGGAACTTGGGTCGAGTCGAACGAACATTCAGCGGCGATGACGGACATGTTCGAGCGGCAATAATTCGAACAGCAAGTGGACTGGTAAAAAGAGCAATAACAAAGATTGGTTCCGGTTGAGACCGATCTGGTTGAAAGCCTACCTCTTCCAACGAGGGGAGTATGTTCGCAGCAGCAATCAGTTTAATTTCGAAATTGAACCATATAAACATTTAAACTCATCATTTCTCCTACTGGGACTCCACTTTAAAATGTAACTGTAGAACTTATTTCATTAAAATCGCGTGAGAAACAAAAAAGATATAGTTGTTTAAGCTATAATTAAGCTACTTTTAAGGATTTTTTTTTTTTTTTGAAAAACGAAGGAAAATGCACTTAGTTTCCAAACAAATATCAAAGAATGCCTTTGCAAAGTTTTTTTTCAATTTCATATAAATTAAAAATCAAATTCATGAATAGATACAGTGGCGTACCAAAAAAAATTATTTCACGCTGCCATATTACGATAATCTTCTATCTATCTTCTTCTATCTTCTATATATTTACTATAATAAATCTCTAGAAAATCGTGTCTGTACATCCAAGATTTCTAAAAAAAAATGAGTGTACTTGACGTTTGGAATGTCGTAGAATCCATCGGCACCACTTTTTTCTGTTTGTCTGTTTGTCGGTTTGTCTGTTTGTCTGTATGATATCGATAATCTCGGAAACTAACGAATGGATTTTTATGAGACTTTCATAGCTCGATAGCCTGTGATCCAGAAGGAAATCTAGAACTTATTTCATTAAAATCGCGTGAGAGAGAAAAAAGATATAGTTGTTTAAGCTATAATTAAGCTACTTTTAAGAATTTTTTTTTTTTTTGAAAAACGAAGGAAATCTATCTTCTTCTATACTATCTATCTATACTATAATAAATCTCTAGAAAATCGTGTCTGTACATCCAAGATTTCTAAAAAAAAAATGAGTGTACTTGACGTTTGGAATGTCGTCGAATCCATCGGCACCACTTTTTTATGTTTGTCTGTTTGTCTGTATGATATCGATAATCTCGGAAACTAACGAATGGATTTTTATGAGACTTTCACAGATGGATAGCCTGTAATTCAGAAGGGAATCTAGAACTTATTTCAATAAAATCGCGTGAGAGAGAAAAAAGATATAGTTGTTTAAGCTATAATTAAGCTACTTTTAAGGATTTTTTTTTTTTGAAAAACGAAGGAAAATGCACTTAGTTTCCAAACAAATATCAAAGAATGCCTTTGCAAAGTTTTTTTTCAATTTCATATAAATTAAAAATCAAATTCATGAATAGATACAGTGGCGTACCAAAAACAATTATTTCATGCTGCCATATTACGATAATCGGTTAAAATGAGGTTACCTAAAACCTCAAAATATGCGTACAATATGGGCATCAAACAATAGAGGAAGGTCACAGGTTTCACTTGAATTTTGTGATATTTCGATAAATTAATCGATAACTGAGTTATCGGTCAAAATGTGTTTGCTCCAAAATCTATAAATTTACCTACAATATGAAATACTTTTAGCTAAGATTTTAAACCTTTTACACGCGTTAATAAGGGACTCAAACCTTTGGTGGAATTCGGTTTATCTATTCGCTGACAGGTGGCGCAAAGTTTTCGTGTGTACTGCGATGCTTTGGTACGTGTGCGATTGGTTGTCGTACACATACACTAAATAAAATTTTCGTAAATGCTGTAATGCCAAATGTCGGAAAGGTTATTTGTTATGTGCCCATTTAATTTTCATTGCATTATTTTTAGAAACACTATGCCCAAAAAGCTTTCAAATTTATCTAAACGCACTAAAGCTGCTAAGAAGTTAAGACTAATGCGATCACAAGAAGCGAGTGAAAATTATGAAACGAGGCTTTCGGCAAATAGAGAACGTATAGCATTTATCAGGTCTATGGAAACTACTTCCGAAAGTGAGGCGCGCCGACATCTTGATAGGGAACGCCATGCTTTGTCGCGCGAATTGGAAGCACCACACGTAAGAGAAATTCGCCTTAGGTTGCAGCAAGTTAGGACTAATTTAAATCGATTTTTTGAAAGCAGTGAAGGTCGACATAGACGACTCAGTACTGACCGAGAGCGCCATGTATTGTCTCGAAGTTCTGAACCTGTTGCCGAGAGAGAGTCCCGGCTAAATGATCAGCGTATCCGCTCAGCAAACTTAAGGCCACAGGAAACAAGTGACCAAAGGGCCAATAGGCAGATGGCTGATCGTTAAAGTCACGCCCTGTCTCGCGAATTAGAAACCTCCCCTGAGAGAGAAAATCGTTTAAGTACGCAGCTGGTTAGGACAAATTTAAATCGCTTCTTTGAAAATGAAGAAGAACAACTTATACGACTCAACAATGACCGAGAGCGCCACATATTGTCTCCAGGTTCTGAACCTGTTGTCGAAAGAGAATGCCGTACCATCTATAGACGGTGAACGCGTGAACAGGGAATACGCGAAATTTCGTATAATCCTACAGAACTTGCGGACACTCTACGTAATGGCATTCAACGTTTAACGGATGAGCAAAGAGGAGTATTCGAACGCGTTTGGTATAGTGTCGATAATGAAGTAGGTGAGATTTTGTTTTTAGATGCCCCTGGTGGGACAGGAAAAACTTTCCTAACTAAAATTATTTTGGCAAAGGTGCGAGCTCAAGGCAAAATCTGGTATAGCTGCAACTTTATTACCTGGTGGTAAAACTGCCCATTCCATGTTCAAAATCCCCATACACTTAGATATCAATGAATATCCAATGTGCAACATAGCAAGAAATTGCGAAAAAGCCAGCGGTCTTCGTGACTGTGTGTTGGTAATATGGGATGAATGCACCATGTTGAACCGGACAGCCGTAGAAGCTGTGGACAGAACGCTGAGGGATATACGCAAAAATGACCAAGTTATGGGTGGTGTTACTTTTCTCTTTTGTGGAGATTTTCGGCAGATACTACCGGTCATACCACGCGGTACAAGAGCAGATGAAATACGAGCGTGTTCGAAGAGCTCATATTTATGGTGTAACATTAAAAGAATGCATTTAACAGATAATATGCGCGCTCGAATCGGAGGCAACATAAATGTGCAGAACTTCTCCGAAACTTTGCTAAAGATTGGAAATGGTACATACCATGAAGAAGAGGGCAAAATTACACTACCCGATCATTTGTGCCATACCGTACATTCTTTGCAAGAACTAATTTCTACTGTTTAAATTGATCTAGGAGTCTGTCATGATAACTTTTGGCTTTGCGAGAGGGCTATCTTGACCCCACGAAATGACCAGGTTTTGAAAATCAATTCGTATATACTCAACGATATTCAGGGAGAGGAGGTCGAATACTTTTCAATCAACAGAGTTTTGGAGCAAGATGACTCAACAAATTTCCCTGTGGAGTTTTTAAATAGCCTTGGTGCATCTGGACTTCCATTCCATAAAATTGTTTTGAAAATCGGCGCACCAATTAGTCTGTTGCGTAACCTAAGCCCACCAAAATTGTGCAATGGAACGTGGCTCAAAGTTGTTTCTCTAAAACAAAATATAATTGAAGCAGAAATTTTGACAGGCAGTGGCAGAGGAGAGAGAGTCTTTATACCACGTATCCCCCTTATACCAAACAACTTTCCCTTTAGATTTAAACGTGTTCGATTTCCGGTGAGCCTTGCTATGGCAATCAACAAAGCACAAGGCCAGACGATGAGTGTTGTGGGCGTTGATCTGACTGTGAGTTGCTTTTTCTCATGGCCAGCTTTACGTGGCGCTCTCACGTGTTAGTGAAGCAGACAAATTAATCGTCTATGTTCCCAACACTTCCACACCAAACGTTGTTTATAAGGAAGCATTATAAAACAATTCTTTTTTTTAAATAAGCATTAAAAATGTTTAGTTTTGTATTACAAGTTAACTCTCCACACATACACATACATTCACACTGAAGAGCTTGGAATAATTTTGTTTTATGTGTGCTAAGTATGTAAGCATTCACTTTTATAACAATCATAATGCTATATATGTCTATGTATGCGCATAAGTTATTCTATAACAGTTTTATATAATTCGCCTTAATGTATGCAACAATTAAAAATTAGAAAGTCGTAAAAAGCTATCAAAATGAATTCTTTTAAAATTATTCACTCAAAAAAAAAGTATATTTTCCAACCTAATTTGTAAAAACTAACAATTTTAAAAATGTGTACGTAGTTTTTTATTGTCAAACTCAACGATTTTGCAAGCGGAATAAACATAAAAAAACTTTCTTTTATTCTCTGGTATATCAACAGGATCTGTAAGTATTTTCTGTTTTATATTTTGAATGTGTATGTATATCCATATATGTATGTAAGTTACGGCTTATAACTTTTAACCGATTGAAGCAATATTTACTGATTTTATTGCATGCTTTGGCGGTAAGCTTAGACAAAAGAACTGAAAATAAGATATGGTAATAGAAATGTGGGGGAAGAGTGAAGAAAAACCGAAAAGAGGAATGGGCCAGAAAAAGGCACAGAGGAAAGTAAGTGGGATGGACCAAGCAAAAAAAGGGGAGGAGGGCTAATGTGGGACCCCAACGGGTTAGGGGATCAGAATATACCCGCGGTAGGTTGCCTGTCGTAAGAGGCGACTAAAATACCAGATTCAAGGGGATGTGTAGCGCAACCTTTCAGGTTGCCAGCGCAATATATAGCTTCTACAAACCCACTTGTCAACCTCACCTATCCGCGGCGAATCCTGTTTCACTAACAGACGAGGCTCTGTCGACCCCAAGCTCCTCATGGAACTTGGGGGTAGGGAGGGAGGGAATCCGGCAAAGGACCATCACATCGATAACACTCCCCAAAGCCTTCGGGGAGCAACCTTATCGCTACAATAACAACACCAGGGCTAATGTGGGAAAATAAATATTGTTTTATATAAACGGAGCCTGCACATGGTTTCGTGATTTAGGTTAGCAGAAATGTTTTAAAATTTGTTAAGATAAAGACCCAAGATATGGATATTTAAAAAAAAATAAGGGCCACTTTAATATAAATACGAATCCCGAATAAATTCGGGTACCCTGCTAGTACTATAATAAATCTGCAGAAAATCGTGTCTGTACATCCAAGATTTCTAAAAAAAAAATGAGTGTACTTGGCGTTCGGAATGTCGTAGAATCCATCGACACCACTTTTTTCTGTTTGTCTGTTTGTCTGTTTGTCTGTTCGTCTGTTTGTCTGTTTGTCTGTATGATATCGATAATCTCGGAAACTAACTAATGGATTTTTATGAGACTTTCACAGATGGATAGCCTGTAATCCAGAAGGGAATCTAGAACTTGTTTCATTAAAATGTTGTGTGAAACAAAAAAGATATAGTTGTTTAAGCTATAATTAAGCTACTTTTAAGAATTTTTTTTTTGAAAAACGAAGGAAAATGCACTTAGTTTCCAAACAAATATCAAAGAATGCCTTTGCAAAGTTTTTTTTCAATTTCATATAAATTAAAAATCAAATTCATGAATAGATACAGTGGCGTACCAAAAAAAAATTATTTTACGCTCCCAATATTAGCCTCAAACAATAGAGGAAGATCACAGGTTTCATTTGAATTTTGTGATATTTAGATAAATTAATCGATTACTGAGTTATCGGTCAAAATTTATTTGCTCCAAAATCTATAAATTTACCTACAATCTATCTATCTATCTTCTATCTATCTATCTATACTATAATAAATCTCTAGAAAATCGTGTCTGTACATCCAAGATTTCTAAAAAAAAAATAAGTGTACTTGACGTTTGGAATGTCGTAGAATCCATCGGCACCACTTTATTCTGTTTGTCTGTTTACTCATTGGACCTTGAATCGACAAAAATCACAGTTTGATAAAATCAAAGTAAAAAGTCGCTACAATTATATAGTACTCTTATTAAAAATATCTGAGAGGATAATGATTTTCCGATAAAATTAATAAGGAAACTAATATATGACTACTCTCAACCCAGTGATAAAAATATGAAGGAGGATTCACATTCTAAAATTTACAACACGGCCACTTATGTCGCAGGATTATCGGAAAGATTCAAACACTCCACTTTATATGATAAACAAAATGTGCATGGGCTTTACATACGATAACACGCTGCGAAACATCTTCAGCAACCTTAAGGACAAGATACCGATACTTGAGAAATCCGATGTAGTGTAAAAGATTCCTTGTAAGTTCGACGGGTCCCACGTATGACAGAAGGTATAAGTGGGTACTACAAAGTCAAAGCTTAAGCAAGGATATCCGCACACAAATCAAATATAAAATTGAGAAATAGCTTGTCGGACAACAAAACGGCATTATCATCTATACAGGACACTACCCTGACTTCGAGAACGTTCCAATCTTAGAAAAAAATAAAAAAAGAACTACAACAAACGCTTTATATTAGAAATGCTACACATAGTGGACACCCCTAATGATAAGAAAATGAATTTCAAAGCGGTTACCGCTGATTGCCGTCTGGGTAACAACGGTTCAATGCCGGTATGACTAACTTATATATAAGCTTTACTGTTTGCCGTCTCATGTATGTTGTTGTTTAAGTTTATTCATTCGCTTACATTTTCTGTTTATTTATGTTCAGTTTCCACCATAGGCAAGGCTTTTTTAATCTTCTAAATATAGCTGAAGGTGTAAATAGAGTAAACGTTTGTCATTAATTTTTGTTTTTTGTTGTGCAATGGTTTTCGTGTTATTTTGCAGTCCTGATGATGACTTCAGACAGAAGTCCAAATATCGAATAAATAAATAAAAAACATAACATATATTGTTTTTATTTAAAATCGGCCTGTGAGCTCAAAAAATTCAAAAATAGTTTATACCGACGGTCAAAAACACACAAAATCATATTATAATTATCACAAATATTATTATCAAAGCAACTACTTCGATTTTATTATTGTCTTTACTTTATTGGTGTCATTGACTTACCTATCAAATATTCTTGCTTCCTTTAGAACATTTCCCAAATTTATATAAGCATCTAGAAAATTAGGATCCAAAGTAACAGCCTTTTCAAAGTGATGAATTGCCAACCAAATTTCGCCTTGAGCGTTGAACACGCATCCCAAATTACTCCAAGCCACCGCAAATCCGGGACAAGTTTCAATAGCTTTTAAATAACAAGCCTGGAAAATAAAATAATGCGCATTGATTAGTGACTACGTGTATTTATTTTATTTACTTATTGTTACAGCTGTTTAGGCCTAAAACTTAAACTACTAAATACAATTCATTACTTAGTTATACTTAATATTCTGCCGGAATGCCAAATGATTCCAATCAGCGTGACAAACGGACGAGTCTGGGAGTCACTCTTTTAAGGGAGGTTGGAAAGGACGCGTTTCCAACCCTCCAGTGCCCCCAGCATAAGGTAACAAAATTAGGAACATATAATTTTGAATTATATTGGCACACATGTATTTAGATATTGGAAATAGCCCCGCAACTTCATTTAGTAATGATGCTGTCAAAATGCACGAAGCTTCCGATCAGCACATCTCAACATATAATGGGAGGTTGAAAAGGACTTGTTTCCAATCTCCCCTGTTCCAACACTTGTTTGGCCTCATTTTCGTTACACATCGTATAATTCGCAAGTGATTCCGCAGTGAGTAGCAGAAAATATCGGCTGAAAGAAGCGAATTCCAGCGAAATTAGTGGTTGGAAAGGTCTGGAATTGCAGGTGGCGACCGATTTCCTTTTCCTTGGGACCGGATGTATTATATTTTGCTGCTTCTGCTATTTCAATTCCCTTTTCGCGCTCCAGTATAAGATATCTCATGCAAAAATAAAAAGAGAAAAAAAACGTTTTTCTTATTGGAAGGGTTTTACAGTGTCCCAGTAAACTTTTTTTAAAAGTGTTCAAGTTATTACTACTTTGTATGTGATTAGAAAGTTCATTGACATATTTTTGGCCTTTGTAAAATATATTTTGCTTGTCCACTTCTGTTTTGAAAAGAGGTAATCTAAAATTATTATTTCCCTGATTGATGAATGCGCATCTTTTACATATATAAACTTTTCGGTTAGGTATGTTGGTAATCTACCGTGCTTGATATTAAATACAAATTATATGCTGTGGTAGAATATAAGGTGTTTTACACTCAACCAGTTTAGTGCTTCTGTCATGTTATTAATGGGAGTATCATACCTCATGTTTAGTATAAATCTCATAGCTTTATTTAACTTGTAGCTTATCTACTTGTGTTGCATCAGCAATAAAGAATATTGCAGGTCAATATATGAAATACCGCTCTATGATAGATTTATACACTCTCAGCTTGTATTTACTATTGATAAATTTGCCTGACTTTGCAAAAACCAATTTTCTTGCCTATTTTGGCAACTATATAATCAAAATGATCATTAGCTTTTAATTTGTTATCAATCTGCACCCCTAAGTACTTGAAAGTTTTAACTTCGTTAATGTTTGAGTTCATTATTTTTAGCTCGATGTTATAAGATTATTTCTTCATTGCTCTGGATATGACCATAAAATTGGTTTTATTAACATTAAGTTTTAGCTTATTGTTACAAAGCCACCTGTATACTGATTTCAAGTCTTCCTGCATTTTGCATGATATCCGTTTCACTTACTTCGAGTAATGGGTCATCCGCAAACAGCCTTATTTTACTATGTTTTAACGCCGAAGATATATCATTTATATATACGTTAAATAGGAGCGGGCCAAAACCGATCCTTGTGGCAATCTACTTTCTGTCATTACCTCATCCGAGACAACCCACTGAATGGCTGTTTTTTGTCTTCGGTTAGCTAAAAGGCTCTGACCCCACTGCAGCTCGTTGTTCGAATTCCAATTTTATCCAATTTTGTAATCATTATATTTCAGTCTATAGCTCCAAATTCTCTCTTTAAGTCGATAAAAACCACTAGTGCAATTTTATTTTGATTTAGTTTTTCTTTCCAACTCGATCTTACGTAATTTAAAGCCGTTTCACAAGAGTGTCCTTCTCTGAAACCGATTTGTTCTTTAATTAGTATTTTATTTATTTCCAAGTAACTCACAAGCTGATTTTTACTACTGTTTCTAGAATTTTTTCGATATTCGGCTACGCGTTGATCGGCCTAAGATCTTCTGCCATTATTGAATTTGTAAATATTTTATTGGTACTATTGTTGATATTTTCCATGCGTCGGGCACTATTCCCTCTAATAATGATTTATTTATGATATCCGCATAGAAATTCCCATGTATCACACCGAATTTTTAATTACTTCTTCTCATAGTAAGTTTGCCCCTCCGATTTTATTTTTTAACCTATTAGCTACCAATATGGCACCATCAACCATAACTTCTTGAAATTTCAAACACGTGCTAACCGTGTTTTGCGATTTCTCGATTTATGTCAACAACACTATTAACAAAAAAGGAACTCAATGCATTAGCTAAATCTTCTGGTATTTATACTGTAACGAATTTAGGGAAATTCCGCTTATTTGAAACCTTCTGCTAACGTTCGAATCGCTGAACTGTTGAATAAATCACCCCAATGTTCAGTATTGCAAACTAGTCGTTATTTAGATTACTTCGGGAGTACTTCATAATTATACTTCACAACAAATGACGTGTTTAAATAAAAACTGATACGTTATTACTCAGCTTGGGCTGCTTTTATACTCTCGGTTTCCTCGTTCACCCACTAGTAATTTCACAAACAGTTGTAGCTCATGCTCGGTTAGTTACCAACTATATACATGTATATCTGTAGCCCACGCCTCTCCCATAGCTATATGCGTGTGTATGTGTGAGTAACTACTTCGGCTGATGACTACATCTGTGTGTGTAGGTATCTCTTCGTTGCCTTGTACATAAGTGTGGCTAGCTTTAATGTGTACATGTACATTAGACTGGGTTGGTCCCCATACAAAAAAAAGTTGCTAATTCCCATGGTGCAATTAAATTTATTCAATTCAATTTATTTAACACATTTGTACAAGTGAGACTATTGTCTCTTAAAGTGCATCGATATTTGGATATGTGTACAATATAATAATGTGAGTATAACATTATTTATATTAATATAAAAGAAATAACAGAAATAGACAATGTAGATTCGAGAAAATAGCTAGAATAGAGTTTTTCGTATATCAAAAAATTCAGACAAAGCCAATTTAAAGCGCGATGCATTGGGCTCATTTTTAATAAAATTAGGTAATGAGTTCCATATTTTGATGAATGTCCGCCCCTAAATTTAAAGATTATGTTGAGAAATACAGCCGAAAAGGTTTTTTCGTTGTAACTTGGTTATTTGACGTCCGATTTTTAAAATCTATATGTCATTATTTTTGCCTTGAGAAGCTTCACATTTCCGTTTAATGTCCTTTTAAGCTGTGAAGTCGTTTTCACATGATTAGGTCAGTTAACAAAATTTTATCCACCCTAATGTATGCTTTTTTCCTTACCAAACGAAAGTACTTAAAAATTCAAGAAAATATTGCTTTGAAACCATATTACTAAAATAATAAACAAAGAAGTTATAGCACTTTCAATATTTATTGCAACTGTTATTTTACCTGATTCTTATTAACTATACTTAGTAAGCTGGGTTGATTTGCATGGACGAAAGTTAACCCATATCGCGCCACCGATTTTTCGATAGGTTTTGGGCTCAGGAAAAAAAGTTCCACTAAGCATACCCAAAAAAATTATTTTCGAGCCTGCAAAATTTGAGTTTTTTGACTTTTTTTCTTTGATTTTTAAGGTTTTTTTCATGACCTACTTAAACAATTTTCCTTTGATTTTAAAATTTTCATGAATACCCTGTCCGACTCAAAATTGTCTGCTAAAAACTTTGGCGATAACAGTTTTTTGAGAAAAAAAATATTTTTTTGATTTTGAGGAGTGTTTTGGTGAAAAAGTTTATTTTTTGCCATTTTTTTAAGGGTTTCTTCAGAAACGTGCAAAAGTATTGCCGATGAAAACGAATTTGTCTCATTGTACCCATCCCACTTAAAATTATGCGATAAAAACGTTGGCATTAACAGTTTTTTAAAAAAAGTAATATTTTTTTTGTTTTTGGGACTTGTTTTGGTCGAAATCGATTTTTTCATTTTCAAGGCTGCAAATCATTTTTTATGTATTTGTTTCCGTTAGACCCACCAATAAGTATACCAAAATGATCAGGGGACGAGCTAAGTTGATTTAGCCATGTCCGTCCGTCTGTCCGTTTGTTTGAACGCAAGCTAGTCCCTCAATTTTTGAGATATCTTGATGAAATTTGGTAAGCAGGCATATTTTGATGGGGGATTTGACATATGTCGGAATCGACTGGATCGGACCACTATAGCATATACCTCCCATACAATCGATTGTTCAATTATTTATTTATTTATTTATTTATCATTAATCAAACACACAACCTTAGGTTAATTTACAAGCTTAAAACTAACTTAAAAATAACATTAAAAAATAAACTTGACAAGTGAAGATGTTTAACAGGTTTGTTTAACAGAGAATAACAAGTCTGAGGATGTAATAAAATGCAAAAAAGAAGAATGTAAGAGAAAGTTCACATTGCCTTTTTATTGATGAAAATAGTTTATGAGCTCATTATTGAAGCGCAGCGCATTTTGTATGGCTTTAAGTTTTTGGGGCAGAGCGTTCCAAAGGCGAACAGCGCAGACAAAAAATTGACGTTCAGTAATTAGGCAGTTGTACTTCATAGTAGTTAAGTTGAACGATCGAGGTGATCTGTTAAATTTAAGGCGGTCCATGAGATATTCAGGTTCTCGAGATGCGATGATCTTATGAAGCAGTGTTAGGCACTTTAATTGTAACAGGTTATCGAATTTAATAGAAAAAATCCGCTTGGCGAAAATGGAGATGTGCTCGTAACGCCCAACACTATACACATATCTGGCTATATTATTATAGAGGACATTTAGTTTACTACGACACAAGCTATCGCAATTGGCATAAAGTTCACATCCATACAATAAGGTGGGTAACAGATATGTTTTAGCTAACAGCAGTCGAATTTTCACTGGGGTAAAGTGTTGGGTAGTCCAAAGTGAGCGAAGCATGACATAAACCTTGCCTATTGCTCTATAAATGTGGTTATGATTTTCTTATAGATTACTATGCACTGTGATTTATTTGGGTTTAAAAGTAGGCCATTATCACTTGTCCACTTGTTTACATGTTCTAAGTCAGTGTTAAGATAACTAATACAACTATTAACAGATAAAAGAGGACAACTGACATATAATTGCACATCGTCTGCGTAAACATGAATATCACAATACCTCAACACACTTTGAAGGTCATTAACATACAACACAAACAATAACGGGCCAAGAATCGAGCCTTGAGGAACACCCTTGGAGAGCGGTAGATAATTTGATATGTAGCTCCCATTGCACACAGCTTGCGATCGCTCACTGAGGTAGGAGTCTATTAAATTTAAAGTAGGAGGTGAAAAATTGAACAAGTTTTTTAACTTTAGAGTATGAAGATTGTGGTTTACATTGTCGAATGCTTTGGAGTGGTCCAGGAGCGTTAGAAAAGTAACAAGGTTGTTGTTAATGTTTAGCCTGATGTCATCAGAGACTTTAATTAAAGCAGTGGTGCAGCCTCTACGGCTTCTAAAGCCAGACTGGTTACGATTTAAAAGTGAGTTTCGGGTCAGAAATGAGTTTATCTGGTTATGCATTATACGTTCAAGGACTTTGGACAGGAATGGCAATTTATCGATGGGTCTGTACTCTCCGTTGGGTTTCTTCATCGGAATGATCTTCGCAACTTTCCAACAATCAGGGAACACGGACGTGGTCAATATAGTGTTAAAAACATAGGTAACAAACGGTAAAATTTTAGGGAGTAAACATTTAAAAAATTTTGGATGAATTCCGTCTAGACCAGTAGCATTGGACTTTACACCAAGGACAAACTCAACGACTGCACAGTCATCAACGTTCGAAAAAAGAGAATTCGGGTATCGCACCACACAAATAATCGCCATACCTTTCATGGCATAAGTTACTGTCACAGCTAGATGATTGAACAAATTGCTCATTTAATTTATTTACGTCTACATTTTCAAAGATATCGTTACATTTGCTACCGATGCCAATATCCCGAATGTAATTCCAAGTCTTCTTCGACCCCATTGCTGTACTAAACTGATACTCATAGTATTTCAGCTTTTGCAGCTTTATAGCCTTGGTAACTTCTTTTCTGCGCCCCTTGAAAACATTGTATGTTACAGTACATTTAAATCGTTTCCATTTCCGATAAGCTATGTTGCGCTTTTGGATAAGCCTCTTTATGTAGTTGTTGAACCAAGGCCGTTTACGATTTTTTGAGTGTTTCACTACAATAGGCACATGTTGGTCAAAAAGTGAAGCGATATTATTTTGAAGAAAACGGATCTGCTCGTGTATTTAAAATATAAACAGTTTCCCAAGGAATACTATCAACAGCTTCTTCGAGTTGCACATGATTAATATGCATGAAATCCGGGTAGGAATAGGCAACTGCTTCACATGTGCGGTCGAAGTCAAATGATATAAAAATTAGGTCATGATTGGAGAAGTTTGGGACTGAAAGCTGGTCGTAGAGTTGAATATTCGATAGTTCATTTACAAAAAATATATCTAAAAGAGTACTGCTAGTTTGAGTGAAATGTGTTGGCGTTATGGTATTTACTGGGAAAAGTGCAAGGGTTTGCATAGCTAAAGAAAATTTGTTTTCACGAAGCAGGTCACTATTGAAATCTCCAACAACTACAATATTGTTATAATTTAAGGTACAGTCGTGGATTTCTTCTAAAAAGCTATCAAAAGCAACGTATTTGTTTGGCCTGTACACACAACCTATTAGTATTTTGTCATGATGGGAATTTATTTCAACAAAAATGTACTCTATTTAATGTCCTTTTAAGCTGTGAAGTCGTTTTCACATGATTAGGTCAGTTAACAAAATTTTATCCACCCTAATGTATGCTTTTTTCCTTACCAAACGAAAGTACTTAAAAATTCAAGAAAATATTGCTTTGAAACCATATTACTAAAATAATAAACAAAGAAGTTATAGCACTTTCAATATTTATTGCAACTGTTATTTTACCTGATTCTTATTAACTATACTTAGTAAGCTGGGTTGATTTGCATGGACGAAAGTTAACCCATATCGCGCCACCGATTTTTCGATAGGTTTTGGGCTCAGGAAAAAAAGTTCCACTAAGCATACCCAAAAAAATTATTTTCGAGCCTGCAAAATTTGAGTTTTTTGACTTTTTTTCTTTGATTTTTAAGGTTTTTTTCATGACCTACTTAAACAATTTTCCTTTGATTTTAAAATTTTCATGAATACCCTGTCCGACTCAAAATTGTCTGCTAAAAACTTTGGCGATAACAGTTTTTTGAGAAAAAAAAATATTTTTTTGATTTTGAGGAGTGTTTTGGTGAAAAAGTTTATTTTTTGCCATTTTTTTAAGGGTTTCTTCAGAAACGTGCAAAAGTATTGCCGATGAAAATGAATTTGTCTCATTGTCCCCATCCCACTTAAAATTATGCGATAAAAACGTTGGCATTAACAGTTTTTTAAAAAAAGTAATATTTTTTTTGTTTTTGGGACTTGTTTTGGTCGAAATCGATTTTTTCATTTTCAAGGCTGCA
This sequence comes from Eurosta solidaginis, assembly GCF_040869045.1. Classification (NCBI taxonomy): domain Eukaryota; kingdom Metazoa; phylum Arthropoda; class Insecta; order Diptera; family Tephritidae; genus Eurosta; species Eurosta solidaginis. The sequence continues at coordinate 120,441,931 of NC_090321.1, forward strand.
AATCATTTTTTATGTATTTGTTTCCGTTAGACCCACCAATAAGTATACCAAAATGATCAGGGGACGAGCTAAGTTGATTTAGCCATGTCCGTCCGTCTGTCCGTTTGTTTGAACGCAAACTAGTCCCTCAATTTTTGAGATATCTTGATGAAATTTGGTAAGCAGGCATATTTTGATGGGGGATTTGACATATGTCGGAATCGACTGGATCGGACCACTATAGCATATACCTCCCATACAATCGATTGTTCAATTATTTATTTATTTATTTATTTATCATTAATCAAACACACAACCTTAGGTTAATTTACAAGCTTAAAACTAACTTAAAAATAACATTAAAAAATAAACTTGACAAGTGAAGATGCTTAACAGGTTTGTTTAACAGAGAATAACAAGTCTGAGGATGTAATAAAATGCAAAAAAGAAGAATGTAAGAGAAAGTGCACATTGCCTTTTTATTGATGAAAATAGTTTATGAGCTCATTATTGAAGCGCAGCGCATTTTGTATGGCTTTAAGTTTTTGGGGCAGAGCGTTCCAAAGGCGAACAGCGCAGACAAAAAATTGACGTTCAGTAATTAGGCAGTTGTACTTCATAGTAGTTAAGTTGAACGATCGAGGTGATCTGTTAAATTTAAGGCGGTCCATGAGATATTCAGGTTCTCGAGATGCGGTGATCTTATGAAGCAGTGTTAGGCACTTTAATTGTAACAGGTTATCGAATTTAATAGAAAAAATCCGCTTGGCGAAAATGGAGATGTGCTCGTAACGCCCAACACTATACACATATCTGGCTATATTATTATAGAGGACATTTAGTTTACTACGACACAAGCTATCGCAATTGGCATAAAGTTCACATCCATACAATAAGGTGGGTAACAGATATGTTTTAGCTAACAGCAGTCGAATTTTCACTGGGGTAAAGTGTTGGGTAGTCCAAAGTGAGCGAAGCATGACATAAACCTTGCCTATTGCTCTATAAATGTGGTTATGATTTTCTTATAGATTACTATGCACTGTGATTTATTTGGGTTTAAAAGTAGGCCATTATCACTTGTCCACTTGTTTACATGTTCTAAGTCAGTGTTAAGATAACTAATACAACTATTAACAGATAAAAGAGGACAACTGACATATAATTGCACATCGTCTGCGTAAACATGAATATCACAATACCTCAACACACTTTGAAGGTCATTAACATACAACACAAACAATAACGGGCCAAGAATCGAGCCTTGAGGAACACCCTTGGAGAGCGGTAGATAATTTGATATGTAGCTCCCATTGCACACAGCTTGCGATCGCTCACTGAGGTAGGAGTCTATTAAATTTAAAGTAGGAGGTGAAAAATTGAACAAGTTTTTTAACTTTAGAGTATGAAGATTGTGGTTTACATTGTCGAATGCTTTGGAGTGGTCCAGGAGCGTTAGAAAAGTAACAAGGTTGTTGTTAATGTTTAGCCTGATGTCATCAGAGACTTTAATTAAAGCAGTGGTGCAGCCTCTACGGCTTCTAAAGCCAGACTGGTTACGATTTAAAAGTGAGTTTCGGGTCAGAAATGAGTTTATCTGGTTATGCATTATACGTTCAAGGACTTTGGACAGGAATGGCAATTTATCGATGGGTCTGTACTCTCCGTTGGGTTTCTTCATCGGAATGATCTTCGCAACTTTCCAACAATCAGGGAACACGGACGTGGTCAATATAGTGTTAAAAACATAGGTAACAAACGGTAAAATTTTAGGGAGTAGACATTTAAAAAATTTTGGATGAATTCCGTCTAGACCAGTAGCATTGGACTTTACACCAAGGACAAACTCAACGACTGCACAGTCATCAACGTTCGAAAAAAGAGAATTCGGGTATCGCACCACACAAATAATCGCCATACCTTTCATGGCATAAGTTACTGTCACAGCTAGATGATTGAACAAATTGCTCATTTAATTTATTTACGTCTACATTTTCAAAGATATCGTTACATTTGCTACCGATGCCAATATCCCGAATGTAATTCCAAGTCTTCTTCGACCCCATTGCTGTACTAAACTGATACTCATAGTATTTCAGCTTTTGCAGCTTTATAGCCTTGGTAACTTCTTTTCTGCGCCCCTTGAAAACATTGTATGTTACAGTACATTTAAATCGTTTCCATTTCCGATAAGCTATGTTGCGCTTTTGGATAAGCCTCTTTATGTAGTTGTTGAACCAAGGCCGTTTACGATTTTTTGAGTGTTTCACTACAATAGGCACATGTTGGTCAAAAAGTGAAGCGATATTATTTTGAAGAAAACGGATCTGCTCGTGTATTTAAAATATAAACAGTTTCCCAAGGAATACTATCAACAGCTTCTTCGAGTTGCACATGATTAATATGCATGAAATCCGGGTAGGAATAGGCAACTGCTTCACATGTGCGGTCGAAGTCAAATGATATAAAAATTAGGTCATGATTGGAGAAGTTTGGGACTGAAAGCTGGTCGTAGAGTTGAATATTCGATAGTTCATTTACAAAAAATATATCTAAAAGAGTACTGCTAGTTTGAGTGAAATGTGTTGGCGTTATGGTATTTACTGGGAAAAGTGCAAGGGTTTGCATAGCTAAAGAAAATTTGTTTTCACGAAGCAGGTCACTATTGAAATCTCCAACAACTACAATATTGTTATAATTTAAGGTACAGTCGTGGATTTCTTCTAAAAAGCTATCAAAAGCAACGTATTTGTTTGGCCTGTACACACAACCTATTAGTATTTTGTCATGATGGGAATTTATTTCAACAAAAATGTACTCTATTTAATGTCCTTTTAAGCTGTGAAGTCGTTTTCACATGATTAGGTCAGTTAACAAAATTTTATCCACCCTAATGTATGCTTTTTTCCTTACCAAACGAAAGTACTTAAAAATTCAAGAAAATATTGCTTTGAAACCATATTACTAAAATAATAAACAAAGAAGTTATAGCACTTTCAATATTTATTGCAACTGTTATTTTACCTGATTCTTATTAACTATACTTAGTAAGCTGGGTTGATTTGCATGGACGAAAGTTAACCCATATCGCGCCACCGATTTTTCGATAGGTTTTGGGCTCAGGAAAAAAAGTTCCACTAAGCATACCCAAAAAAATTATTTTCGAGCCTGCAAAATTTGAGTTTTTTGACTTTTTTTCTTTGATTTTTAAGGTTTTTTTCATGACCTACTTAAACAATTTTCCTTTGATTTTAAAATTTTCATGAATACCCTGTCCGACTCAAAATTGTCTGCTAAAAACTTTGGCGATAACAGTTTTTTGAGAAAAAAAAATATTTTTTTGATTTTGAGGAGTGTTTTGGTGAAAAAGTTTATTTTTTGCCATTTTTTTAAGGGTTTCTTCAGAAACGTGCAAAAGTATTGCCGATGAAAATGAATTTGTCTCATTGTCCCCATCCCACTTAAAATTATGCGATAAAAACGTTGGCATTAACAGTTTTTTAAAAAAAGTAATATTTTTTTTGTTTTTGGGACTTGTTTTGGTCGAAATCGATTTTTTCATTTTCAAGGCTGCAAATCATTTTTTATGTATTTGTTTCCGTTAGACCCACCAATAAGTATACCAAAATGATCAGGGGACGAGCTAAGTTGATTTAGCCATGTCCGTCCGTCTGTCCGTTTGTTTGAACGCAAACTAGTCCCTCAATTTTTGAGATATCTTGATGAAATTTGGTAAGCAGGCATATTTTGATGGGGGATTTGACATATGTCGGAATCGACTGGATCGGACCACTATAGCATATACCTCCCATACAATCGATTGTTCAATTATTTATTTATTTATTTATTTATCATTAATCAAACACACAACCTTAGGTTAATTTACAAGCTTAAAACTAACTTAAAAATAACATTAAAAAATAAACTTGACAAGTGAAGATGCTTAACAGGTTTGTTTAACAGAGAATAACAAGTCTGAGGATGTAATAAAATGCAAAAAAGAAGAATGTAAGAGAAAGTGCACATTGCCTTTTTATTGATGAAAATAGTTTATGAGCTCATTATTGAAGCGCAGCGCATTTTGTATGGCTTTAAGTTTTTGGGGCAGAGCGTTCCAAAGGCGAACAGCGCAGACAAAAAATTGACGTTCAGTAATTAGGCAGTTGTACTTCATAGTAGTTAAGTTGAACGATCGAGGTGATCTGTTAAATTTAAGGCGGTCCATGAGATATTCAGGTTCTCGAGATGCGGTGATCTTATGAAGCAGTGTTAGGCACTTTAATTGTAACAGGTTATCGAATTTAATAGAAAAAATCCGCTTGGCGAAAATGGAGATGTGCTCGTAACGCCCAACACTATACACATATCTGGCTATATTATTATAGAGGACATTTAGTTTACTACGACACAAGCTATCGCAATTGGCATAAAGTTCACATCCATACAATAAGGTGGGTAACAGATATGTTTTAGCTAACAGCAGTCGAATTTTCACTGGGGTAAAGTGTTGGGTAGTCCAAAGTGAGCGAAGCATGACATAAACCTTGCCTATTGCTCTATAAATGTGGTTATAATTTTCTTATAGATTACTATGCACTGTGATTTATTTGGGTTTAAAAGTAGGCCATTATCACTTGTCCACTTGTTTACATGTTCTAAGTCAGTGTTAAGATAACTAATACAACTATTAACAGATAAAAGAGGACAACTGACATATAATTGCACATCGTCTGCGTAAACATGAATATCACAATACCTCAACACACTTTGAAGGTCATTAACATACAACACAAACAATAACGGGCCAAGAATCGAGCCTTGAGGAACACCCTTGGAGAGCGGTAGATAATTTGATATGTAGCTCCCATTGCACACAGCTTGCGATCGCTCACTGAGGTAGGAGTTTATTAAATTTAAAGTAGGAGGTGAAAAATTGAACAAGTTTTTTAACTTTAGAGTATGAAGATTGTGGTTTACAGTGTCGAATGCTTTGGAGTGGTCCAGGAGCGTTAGAAAAGTAACAAGGTTGTTGTTAATGTTTAGCCTGATGTCATCAGAGACTTTAATTAAAGCAGTGGTGCAGCCTCTACGGCTTCTAAAGCCAGACTGGTTACGATTTAAAAGTGAGTTTCGGGTCAGAAATGAGTTTATCTGGTTATGCATTATACGTTCAAGGACTTTGGACAGGAATGGCAATTTAGCGATGGGTCTGTACTCTCCGTTGGGTTTCTTCATCGGAATGATCTTCGCAACTTTCCAACAATCAGGGAACACGGACGTGGTCAATATAGTGTTAAAAACATAGGTAACAAACGGTAAAATTTTAGGGAGTAGACATTTAAAAAATTTTGGATGAATTCCGTCTAGACCAGTAGCATTGGACTTTACACCAAGGACAGACTCAACGACTGCACAGTCATCAACGTTCGAAAAAAGAGAATTCGGGTATCGCACCACACAAATAATCGCCATACCTTTCATGGCATAAGTTACTGTCACAGCTAGATGATTGAACAAATTGCTCATTTAATTTATTTACGTCTACATTTTCAAAGATATCGTTACATTTGCTACCGATGCCAATATCCCGAATGTATTTCCAAGTCTTCTTCGACCCCATTGCTGTACTAAACTGATACTCATAGTATTTCAGCTTTTGCAGCTTTATAGCCTTGGTAACTTCTTTTCTGCGCCCCTTGAAAACATTGTATGTTACAGTACATTTAAATCGTTTCCATTTCCGATAAGCTATGTTGCGCTTTTGGATAAGCCTCTTTATGTAGTTGTTGAACCAAGGCCGTTTACGATTTTTTGAGTGTTTCACTACAATAGGCACATGTTGGTCAAAAAGTGAAGCGATATTATTTTGAAGAAAACGGATCTGCTCGTGTATTTAAAATATAAACAGTTTCCCAAGGAATACTATCAACAGCTTCTTCGAGCTGCACATGATTAATATGCATGAAATCCGGGTAGGAATAGGCAACTGCTTCACATGTGCGGTCGAAGTCAAATGATATAAAAATTAGGTCATGATTGGAGAAGTTTGGGACTAAAAGCTGGTCGTAGAGTTGAATATTCGATAGTTCATTAACAAAAAATATATCTAAAAGAGTACTGCTAGTTTGAGTGAAATGTGTTGGCGTTATGGTATTTACTGGGAAAAGTGCAAGGGTTTGCATAGCTAAAGAAAATTTGTTTTCACGAAGCAGGTCACTATTGAAATCTCCAACAACTACAATATTATTATAATTTAAGGTACAGTCGTGGATTTCTTCTAAAAAGCTATCAAAAGCAACGTATTTGTTTGGCCTGTACACACAACCTATTAGTATTTTGTCATGATGGGAATTTATTTCAACAAAAATGTACTCTATAGAAGTAAAGGGTTCAGATGTACAAACAGTTTTACAACATAATCCATGTTTAACAAATACAGCAACCCCACCACCATGCCCGATTCTATCTGCACGAAAAAGTTTATATTCGTCAACGCAGAACACTGCATCACTGTGCCACTGAGAGAACCAGGTCTCGGAAACGCACACAACATCTATTTCTGATGACTCAAAAATATGCCGAAACTCGTATATTTTAGGTGATAGGCTTTGTGCATTAATATGACATATTTTTAATCCGTTTCTTTGCTTGCCTACCTAGTACACGTATCATATTGTATGTGCTGTCATATCCCTTAAGAGGGTTTTCGCCATTTCTGCCTCATTTTAATAGCTAGCATCATCAAATTTTACCACAAGCTTACGTATTGGGCATAGATGGTTGTCTGAAAAAATCGTCAAGATCGGACATATTTATAATAAAAATCCCATACAACCGACTCTTCAGGTAATAGGATTTTCATCATTTTTTTCGAAATCGATTTTTAGTCAGAAGTCAGAGTTTGTATTCAGAAGTCAGAGTCTGACTTTTCACCTCGTATAACAGCTGTTATACTAACTTTCTAAAAAAAAGAATTCAGCCCTTCAAATAAGGGAAAAGAGCGGACCACGCCCACATTTTTACTTTTTTAATTTGCTGAACGCGTTAACAAAAAAATAAAATTTCGAAATGTAGAATTTCGAACTTTGAACTTCGTAAGCCGATATCTATTTTTTGGAGGCTAAATTCGAAAAACGGAGATAGTACTTTGTTTACTTAAGCCTCAATCTCTACAAAAAAGTGGGTTTTTTCCAATACCCAGAAAAAAAGTTGCTTTTGTCGCATATCGTTATCTATATATTAGATTATGGAGGGAATACTTCTCTGCTCTCCTAAATGGAGGCAGCAGTTCACCGCGCAGAGATGAAGAACCCGATCCCGCAATCGATGATGATAGAATATATGTCCCCGCCTGATTATGACGAAGTTAGAATAGCAATAACCAGATTGAAAAACAACAAGGCCGTGGGCGCTGATGGATTGCCTGCGGAGCTATTCAAGTTCGGCGGCGAGGAGTTGGTAAGGCGCATACAGCAGCTTCTTAGCAAAATATGGGCGGACGAAAGCATGCACGACGGTTGGAATCTAAGTGTTTTTTGCCCAGTCCACAAGAAGGGGGATACTGCAAAATGCACCAACTATCGTGGAATCAGCCTTCTTAATATCGCATATAAGGTCCTTTTTCAAGTGTATTGTGCGAAAGATTGAGGCCCACCGTGAACCGACACACATCACCTCTGCGTCGACTTTAAAGCGGCCTTCGACAGAACGAAAAGGAGTTGCCTATATGCCGCTATGTCTGAATTTGGTTCCCCCGCAAAGTTCGGCCATTTCGTCTAGAAATTCACTGTTGGAAGACTTTGACGAAACTGTACGATATTAAAATCATATATAACAGTTGGCTAAATAAATGTGGCGATTTTCTAGCTGAGTGCGTATGCACAGGAACTTAATTGTATCGATGGCGGGTACGCTAATCTCTTCAGATGGTATTGAAGAGTGTACACCAAGCAGAACTCCACCTCCGACTCTGTTCAGGCAATCATTTCTATATATTTGGTAAACATTACCGAGGATCTCTGACTTACAAGTCATGGGGTTTCAGCCAAGCCTCAGTAAAAGCAATTATATCGTAGCTCAAGTTAAATTATTTTAAAAACAGTTTAATTAAATTGGTGTTTAAGCCTCTAACGTTATGGTAAAATATATCCAAAGCAGGTTTTACGATCAGTTTTTTTGACTCAGTGTTATTAAGAGGGATCTTTGCTATATTTGGAATCCTCTTATTCCGCCTATATTCAAAATCCCGCACAAGTGCCCCAGGGGCCAAAAATCGTGACACAAGATAGTATCAAAAATGTTCAAAGGGTATATCTAATCCAAAGGAAGATACATTTCTTTCATAACTAAAATTAAATTTCCGAATTTTTACGTGGTCGGTTTTCCTTTTTGAGGAGATATACGACTTCAGATCCTCCTTAGTAGTCTCCCTCTCGAATCTTGACACGAATATGGATTTTCAGGAGGGATTACAACCAACTTCCTTGTTCCAGGCTCGGCCGTCTGAGAACGGTTTGCAGGTTTAATATTTTTTTAGCTGCTGGTTTTGTTGGAGGTGCCTTTGATCCACTTCCGTGGATCTGCATTTGGAGCACGACCAACACACACCCTTGTTATCGTTGATCGCGTCACATACCCTTGCCGTCAAACTAGCGCACTTCATATGAGCAAGCTCATCACAAAGCCAGCACGACACGAAACGCTCGGTATCACCTTTCACTTGGCAGTCAACAAAATTCCAAGATATTATAAGGTAAAGAATGTCACTTAAAGGTGATTTAGTTAATTTGGTTAAAAAAAGTAAAAATTGGTTAAACAGACGGAGACAATATGTATGAGCAGTTTAAGATCACTATTAAATTACGCTTAACAGCACACAATGCAAACAGCTGTGACAGTGAGAAGAAAATGAAACAAATGTGCACGAGCAAATAACAACAATTGAAAACTGAAAATAAATAAACGCTAATCAACTGCAACAACAAATATGCAAGGTGACTCGACAAAAATGAATGTATATATACACTTTATCAATTAGATATATTTAAGATAAAATGAGCAAAGAAAAGCAAAATTTTAAATTGCTGAATACAGTAGACACGGTGTTTACACTTATTTTTTAGCACAATAATTATTAAGACAAACAAATTTAGTGATTTTAAACAAAATAAGGCACAGTAAAAATCCACAACTTCACAGCTTGACGATTACACATTGGAATATTAGTTTAACCCATTAAGCCCGGCACGTTGCGTCTGCGCAACATTTACGGCTTCGCATATGTTTCACAGGTTTTTTTGAAAAACATCTAAAACTTAATAAAAATAGACTTACTTAAAATGTGTTGTACTTATATTTGAATGTAGTAAAGATTTATACACATTTATTTTAGTTTGAATATCCGCAATTATTTGACGGTCTTTTGTTGAATTATTAAAAAATACTTTCGATTTAAAAGTTTAAAAAGTCTCCTTGTTACCCGTATTTTGTCTAAACAAATTGCCTGAAAGTAAATTTTGCAAATTTTATATTGCAACATATAGCATATATATGCAATTAAAAGTGTACGTTGCGCAACTGCAACGTTAGGACTTGACGCTAATCATATTTTCAACCAACAGCATTCAGCCATGTGAGCAGCTGATATTATTTTTTTACATTTTCTGTCAAGAAAAAGTGTGACGCTTTTTCTTTGAAAACTTTTTTCTAAAAGAAGTTTATCTAAAGAGATATAGAAAATATAGTTAAATCAGAACGAGGAGGATGAAGTCGTAAATAATATAAAAAATGAGCTTCCGTTCAAATGATATTACTGCTGTAGACTGAAGATGCAGTTAGTCACACAGAAGATGTGGACGAATATGTACAGCTGCTTTCAGATCAAGCCGAGAAATTTCTTGAGGAAGTTTTTGGGGAAGTAGATAGTGCAGTGGAAATTATTTGCTTATTCAATGACGACAATGATCGAATCGAAGAAAACCAACTTGGAGAGTTGGCTCCTGAGCAAATCGTCATGCCAGAAAAAGCTAAGTCGCGTAAGTCCTCCAAATATGAATTTTCACAACAGTCTATTGACTCTTTAATTGAATATTATGGAACCTTGTTTGAAAAACTGGGTAAATACATATATAACAAAAAATAGTGGAGCAATTTGTAACGGTCTCAATTTTTTTTTGTAGTGATACTACATTGTTTAGGTCCGAGACCTAAATATTTCGGCCCACCCTCGTAAATCAACGTAGACAGATAGTTTAGCTTATATATATATGTATATGCACCAGACCTGTTAAATAATGATTACTAATGGTAATGATTAGCCGTTCTATTGATTATTTTCTTTAAACGCCATTTAATGATTACTTGCAATTATTTTCAATTTTTAATGATTACTTTTCCAAAAAATCACGATTTTTTATGATTATTACAAAAAATAAAAAAAAACCAAAAATAATCAAAAATCAAAAATAATCAAAAGTAATTGATCATTTTTATTTTTTTAAATTTTTTTTTTAATTTTTAATGCAACAGGCGAATAGTATATGAACGTTGATTCAAACATATTCTCAGGTAAGTATATACACATTATAGGCTTACGCCGATCAGTTTATCGGCGGCGGCGGCGTAGGCTCTATTATATACCGGCGACGGCGCGCCGGCGTACGCCGGTGTTCTTACATTAAGAAGCTTGATTTTTTTATTAAAAAAAAAAATAATAATATTTAGGAAAGGTATTCGGAAAGATCCGGGGTTTTTGCCTCAAAATCTCGCAGATCGTTCAAAAATGTTCAACAGTAGCTCCTTGCGGAGGGATTGTCCCTCGTTCGCTTCGAACCTAACCCCGGTCTTTGGAATTGGTACTGCTGCGTCCGCTGAAAAGAAATAGAGATAGATAAAATGGTCAACCTTTTGTCTGTATATCTCGTGCAAAGCGTAGTTTCACCTGGGGTTAACTCCTAATAATCGTCACGAACACAATTTCTTTAAATCATTTGTGGCTCCTTGGCGGCCACGCACAAAGGCAACTTACGGTTGCTATTAATGGTTTATTAATAATCATGCCTTTCGTGGCACAGATCGCCTCCCGTTTTTTCGACTGTTTTTAAGAACAACAATTCACGATATGCAAACAGTAGCAATCCCTACCACCAGTCGCTACCACGCCTCCTGACCAGGCATACTAAACCAACGAACCGATATCATTTCGTTACAATAATTAACGTTAATAAACGAAACAAAGTCATTTCATTTCGTTTATTAACGTTAAGAACGTCAAATTAACGAAATGATTTTGTTTCGTTTTCTGTCATATCAAAACGAAATCAAATCGTTTATGTTGACGGATAAACAAAATGGATCGAAAGGTCTAATTAATTGTTGATGATGATGATGATGATGATGATGATTATTAATTTCAAACTATGCTGGCAAAGCAAAAAAAAGTCATTTCGTTTCGTTTATTAACGTTAAGAACGTCAAATTAACGAAATGATTTTGTTTCGTTTTCTGCCATATCAAAACGAAATCAAATCGTTTATGTTGACGGATAAACAAAATGGATCGAAAGGTCTAATTAATTGTTGATGATGATGATGATGATGATTATTAATTTCAAACTATGCTGGCAAAGCTGATTGATGGCGGAGTCATCAAAGGTGAAAGCATTAGCCAAGCTGATTGCAACTTTTCTCATGAATTTCGACAGAACGAACATTTCTCAGAATATTTTTGACATTACCACCAATGAATTACACAAACAAATTACATGGAGTTTGTGTGTATGTCCGCTCGCTGTTACCACCTTACGGCTTCACCATGGCTATAGCATTGCCAGCACAATTCAAACATAAAGTATCACGTTTTTGTTAACGTTTTTAACGTTAACGAAAGCTTTTCCTTTCGGTTAAAAACGAGATACAATTTAACTTGATAATTTCTTTATCGATAATATTTCGAAGTGTTTCAACGGAAACGGTGGAAATTTTTTGATAAACGATTAGCTTAACGTTAAGGTGCATCCCTGCTCCTGACCCTCACACAGAAGCTATAGAACAGCGACTCGAACTCATACCTTCGTCGACGTCACTTTCCTAGAATATCTAGGTGTAGCTCCGAAGACTTTCTAACGGATGGTTTGTCGCGCTATGCTGCTAGCTACACTAGAGAAACACCTTGAGACGTTAAGGAGTTACTATTCGGACAAGGATGCCGCCCTCGAAATCATAAGCAGTCTAAGTGGATGTCATTGCGTAACTCATGGGTGAGAATCGTATAATCTCCGGCACATCTACATAAATAAAATTTTTAAAATGTAGACCAAAGTTTGCACACGTTTGTGTTCACAACATTGATTTCAATAGTCTTCGTTAAATCAAAACGATATTTTAGAATGGAAGTCGACCGATTTTAAGTTGAAATATGTTAACTGCTGTTTTCCGGCCTTATGATATAATAGCTCATTATGGATGACCGCGTAGCTTCATTTTTCAGACTAGTTCGACTGTCCACTACGTTAGGGTAGTAGCACACACGGTCATTATTTCAACTGTCTTGGGAAAGCTTTTGCTTCACCACTTTGAGTGTTCTGCTTTTTTTTAACAACTTGAGGACAATTTGAAAACATGTTCGCCTTGGGTCATTTTATTTGAGTTCATTGTTCATTATTAATTTTTTGAAAAAAATATGCAAAGTGAGCATATAAATTTATTATATAACTTTTCTTTTAGTCTTTTGTTTTAATAACTTGGTGAATTGGGTGATGCAAAGTCCGTGTTAAGCTGACATCGAAAGCGTGTGTTTGTTTAAATAACTTTTGAACAGTTAGAAAGAGTTAAATTTCGTAATTAGTTTCAGTGTGATGCGCATCCGATGATACAACTTTCGACCATATCCGACCAATTTTCGACAGTATTAAACGAGTAGAAAATATAGTCACGCGCCGGGCGCCGACGCCGCCGCCACCGCGCCGATATTTTTGATATCAGGCGACGGCGTGCGAAAAACAAAAAATCGGCGGCGGCGGTGGCGGTGGCGGTGGCGTTTATCGGCGGCGTATATCTCTAATACACATGTGCATTATTACACTCATTATATAAAATAATGATGGTTTCATCCTTAAGTCAAGCCAATTTTGTTTTGTATCCAAAATTAATATATCCGCTATTCTGGATTAAGTCATGACTATGCACTGATTGTTTTGTAATCAAAGTTTATCATATTATTCGCGCAGCTGTTTCGATTATACCTTTTAAATCTCTTCAAAGCCTTTTCTCCCGGGAGTGGGATTTGACCCCGCACTCCTACTCAATGCTACGCGGAAGCAAGTATTCCACTCGTGTCGTCGTCGACAAGCTGTTCTTACTTGTTACATTGTTATATTTCTTCGCGGGACAATCAACCACTGCCTGCCGGTATGGTGTCGTGTCGTTTATAATGTGTAAGTACTTTGAAATAATCGTATCGGTGGCGGTATCGTGCCGGTGTCGCGTCGGTGTCAGTCAATGTGCAAAACGCACAGGTATATCGCTAGCGCTTATTTAGACATATAGGTACATACATACCCACCTACAAATTATCGTGTCTATAGATGTATCCGACGAATACCTTGCGGGGGAGTGCGTATTGTTTTACGACAAAACAATATGTTTAAGTAATACTACTTAGGTTGATAGCTTCACTTCCAACTGGAGCGATCCTCTAAGCTGTCATTCATCATCATGATCAGTTGTCTAACCAAATGTTGTTATATCCCAGAAAAATTTATTAAAATATGTCCATGTACATTAAATTGAAACTTCTTTTTATTTCCTTATGATTACGTCTAGGATATTTCCTATAAAATTTTAAGTTATGCATAGTGATCCATATTTTTTTTGCTAACAATGGAAAATCCAAACACATTTGTTTGCCTATCATACATTACTTTTTCGACATGGTTGGATACTTTCCAAGAATATATATATACTTGTAAAAGTCTATAACAGCGGTCAACTGATAATACGGGTCCTAAAAGACTTGGCTTGACCTCAGCATTAATAATCCGAAGGCGGAAAACAAAAATGTTGAGTCGTTCAAAAGATATTAACGAAAAAAATGCTTATTTATGATAAAGCTCTCTAAATGGGAAGAAGAACACTCACATAGTGGCGATGATATGAAGAGATTTAAAAGGTATAATCGAAACAGCTGTCGCCTTGTCCGTCCTGATGTCACGTTGTTTAAATTTTTCCCAAATTATTAAATAAATTATAAATTAAAAATTGCTTCAAATAAATGTTTTCATACATTTGGAGCAATAGACAACATTGGTGTTGTTGTTGTTGTTCTATAAATAGAACAAAAACAACACCAAGTTTCTTTGAAAACCGCCTTACCAACGCATAACTTTACCATATGGTGCCATACGAAGTATGGACCATGAATAAAGAAAATATGCAAAGAAGGCAATTGGGATAAGGTTTACAAGAACTAAGGTATGACGTAGCAGAATGCGTTTGTAACACTTCAACCATCGTAGGAGTGCGGGTTCAAATCACACTCCAGGGAGAAAAGGCTTTGAAGAGATTTACAAGGTATAATCGAAACAGCTGCCGCCTTGACCGTTCTGATGTTATGTTGTTTATATTTTTCCCAAATTATTAAGTAAACTAATGACATTTCATAGAGTCCACCCAGCTTTAAAGTCGTATATGCTAGATGGTGCTCCCTTGGAGCGTATATCTGTAGTATGTGACCTAGGTGTTCTTTTTGATGCGAAGCTGAGCTTTAACATGCATATCTCATCTACTATAAATAAAGCATAAGGTGTACTTGGATATATTAAAAGATGGGCTAAAGAATTTGACGATGCTTATCTAACCAAGACCCTTTACACATCATTGGTATGCCCAATGCTAGAGTATTATTCCTGTATTTGGTCTCCGGGATAAAAAAATCATATAGATCGAATTGAATCGGTACAGAAGCAGTTTCTAATCTTCGCATTACGTGGTCTTAACTGGGTATCAAATTCTCATCTCCCGCTTTATAGAAATAGACTTCGTCTCATTAGTTTACCAACTTTAGAGAATAGAAGAACATTACTCGGGGTAATGTTCCTCCATAAACTGATTATCGGAGAGATAGACTCCACTGACCTTGTGAGCAGACTAAATTTTTCTGTTCCTGTGAGAACTTCGAGACACTATGTTCTCTTTCATTTACCCATTCTTCGGCGAAATTTTGCCAAATTTGGCCCTCTTCGCAATTGGTGCTCGCGCTATAATGAACTGTACAACTGTATTAGTTTTGGTTATTCGGTTGCTGCTATCCGTAAGGAAATACCCTCACGTCTGGCATGATATTTTTCAAAGATTTTTAATAAAATGTCAATTTTTATTCCAATATTAATTTTGATTTAGATATTGATAAAAATTAAAATTTAACTTAACTAAGTTTATTGTTCATAATTTTGTTTTTAGTTTAAAGTTTATTTTTACACTTATGTTTTTTTTTTCTTATTATTTGTACAGTATCTTGTATCCAGTAGTCGACCGCTTTGTGTATGTGTTGACTTTAATATTGTCACGGATATTAGCATCACTAAGCTATACCATCACTAAGGCGATGCTAAGGCCATGCTAAGCGGTATTTGCGTCAATAATCAAATCATGTATACACATATATAAAGCAGGCGAGAGATGTCACACACAGATGCATTTACTTATACGCCTATGTGTGTGAGTAAGAAGTAATTCAGTTTGATTTGAGTTTCGATTAAGACGATATCTAGCGAGCAATAGCAGTATTATTTTGAAAGTCAGCTATCAGTTTGGTTATTAAGCCAGCTAATTGCAAAGTATAAGTGTTATTGTGAAGTACTTTAATAAAGGCCATTTTTCCATTATTCAATATTGGAGTTATTTGTTCAACAGTTTAGTGATACGAACTTAGCAAAAAGGCAAATAAGAGGATTTGCAAGCAAATTCGTTACAATATAGTAAATAATAATAAAAATAAGTATACCATTCGCCCTATAAGTTGCATGTATATATTCGCCTCGATAAGCGCTCGCGATTCACTATTACATCCTTTAATGTACTTGTATATAGAAATTATCCCGTGCATGCAACAAACGAGAAATTTTCTTCCAACAAAGCGGAAAATGATCAAAAAATAATTAAAAATAATCATTTTTTTTTTTTTTTGATTTTTTTCAATAATCCGAAAAAATCATGATTTTTTTATTTCTATTCTAATGGTAATCATTTAGTAATTGCTTTTTCGGAAAACAATTGAAATAATCATTGGCTATTAAAATAGGCTTCTAATTAATTGATTAATAATGCTAATTCAAATTTAACAGGTCTGATATGCACTAACACAAACACGGCCCTGTGTTTGCCGCTATGAGCTTTTAGAACCGGAGCCTTGTTAAGGGGAAACTTAACGAAGGCTCTTGTACTGAGGGTTCAGCGCCTTTTTTAAATTGATTAATTTTTTGTTTGATCACGACCGTCATCGGGAGCAGTTCTAGCCATCCAGCGTCAAGGTAAGAGTTACACCACTATTCACATATCCGAAACACAATTTAATTGTTACATACTGATTTTAGAAATAATAAAATCACCATTTGATTCTTCATTTATTAAAACCGTGTTTTTCATTTTTCTTTTCACTGCGTTCAACTTTCCATTGGCGATTACGTGGGAGATTCGAGAAATTAATAACTAATCCAATTATAGTCCACAAACCACACAGCGATTCAACAAAACCCCAAGTTGGAAAACGAAAAACGCTATGGAAGGTAAAAAACATTAGCAAACAAATCTGCAGCCATTTGGAAGTCACAACAAAAGCAAAGCGGTCGTTTTTCCAGAAGAAATTTAACGAACTTAATTATGGTACGTGGTTTTTAAATTCGGGCACGTGTGTGATTTCCTTTTTGATTTAAAAATTAAATTTAAAAATTAAAAATAATAAAGTGACAAGTTTATTATTTAACGCGTACAGTGACACTTCCCTTGACGCGCAATAACAGCGGTGATCACTTATATTGTGCATGACGTGCACATACACACATAATCAAAACAATATTCTAAAAATCAAACAGGAACGATACCCACAAGTGAAAGTTCCTCCGGTCACAGTAACGTCGTAATTCCGGCGCATTCCGCAAATTCGTACGTCGCGGCGATTGCACTTGCAACCCATGGAACACCTTAAATAATCCTAGCGCTGACGTACAACAACAACAAATACGCGAAGTGAAACGTAACGTGCAACGAAACTCTAGTGCTGTACCATATCGCGTTGCCAATACTGCCGCTTTCCTTTAAAACACACATAGTTGTCTCGAAGTTGTACTTTAATAAAACTTTTACAGGACTCACTTTGGCTGCCAATTCGGCATTTTGCCAACCACACTTTTTATGTTTGTTTTTAAAATTGTTAGTAAGCCTTTGTTTCAAAGAGCTTAACGTTGTTTCTGGGTGGTCAGATCAGTCTGTTTTTCTACTTTCACACTGTTTTTTAAACTTGCGCACAAGTGAAAAAATATTCGTTAAATTTTACGGCAATATTAACAGGTCGTTTCTTTTCAAACTACGTAGCAGTTGTGCCACATGGAGGGTGTTGCACTTTAATCACTTTTAACACCTTACACCTTACACAAATAACACTTGGGTTCGTGCATATACCCACTTACATATACTATTTAAATATAGAGGCACGATTTCAATAACACTTCCGCGACACAGCGAGTGCAGCAACTCAGTCCCTAGGAGCTTGATCAGTCACCTCATACACAACTCTCTGCAAAGGCAAATTTCATTAAATACTTTGTGTTTAATAATTTCTATATTCATTTAATAACAAAATGAAGAGCTATATCCGCCAGGCAGATGAAGTGGCAGAGTTTGAGGTAGATTATAATGCCATGCCCACAACTGAGCACAATAAACACTCCTTAAAACTTCAAACGGAGGAGCTAAAAGCCTTGTGGGAAAAGACAAAACGGGCATATGACGAGCTCCTGAGTTCATCAGACCTCGAAACAACGGACATATCAGCAGTTAAAAAGAAACATAAAGCCACTTATTTCAGTTTCTTAAAATGCCAAGCGGCGATAGTTGAGCTAGCTGAAAACATAGAAAAGTTAGAGAAAGAAACAGATTCCGAGGGTCGCGAATATAGCGTACGCCTGCCTCCTTGTGACACAGATGTCTTTAGAGGAGATTATATTTCATGGCCGTCCTACAGGGACATGCTCAGCTCCATATACGTACTTAACAACCGCCTTACCGCAATCGGAAAGTTGTATCACCTCAACCAAAAGACATAAGGGGTGGCGAAAGAAATAGTGGGACGATGTCCACTAACAAATGATGGGTTCCAAACAGCTGCTATGAAAACAAGCGTATATTGGTCAATGCACAATTGAAAATTTTGTTTAATTTAAATGAAATTGAGAGCGAATGCGGTAGCTCGATTAAAAACTGCAACGAGATATAAAATATTGCATCTCAGCGTTTCAGTGTCATCAAATTGACATATCCAGCTGGGATGCAATCTTAACAAATGTATGCTCCACTAAACTGCCTGAAACTACATTGGCTTTGTGGGAGCAAACAATAGAGAACAAAACTGAAATTTCGAAATGGGTTGATATGGACCAATTCCTGACGAATAGATTCCAAACATTGGAAACAGTCACAGGGTTGAAAGGCAGTAACTTTTGAGGTGAACTGTGCTCCATACTTGCCAATACGGACATTGCATCAACTCGCCGATGACGTGGAGCACACGCATCTAATGGCAGCAGACATTTTAAGGAATTATAAGTACGTAGACGGCGTACTCGCCGGCGGCCATAATATTGATACCGCAATAAAGGCAAGAGATAAAATAACCGAGGCATTACAATCAGCAGGATTTCCATTACGAAAATGGACGTCAAACTACAAGAAAATTCTACAGGGCATACCGAAACAATATTTGCTGAGAACTTTTTAGAATTCGAAGATACCAGCATTGTGAAAGCACTGGGCATAAGGTGGAATGCGCACGCTGATAATTTCTATTTTACGGCGAAACAAATAGAAGATTATAGCGCCACTACAAAGCGAAGCATACCCTCAGAGATTGCTAAGCTTTTCGACCCTCTTGGCTGGCTGGCACCAGTGATAATAGTCGCCAAAATCGTTATGCAACCACACTAGATCGCTGGCAAGCACTCACGCAGGAATACATGCGGATCAACAATCTGCGCATTCCGAGGTGGGTTCATTTTACGGATAGAGACAAAGTCGAAATACATGGATTTAGCGATGCCTCGGAAAAGCATGCGCAGCTACTGTTTTTCTTAGAGTTCAAGAAAAAGGTCGAATCCACACCAACCTGCTTATGGCGAAAACAAGGGTAGCCCCAGTTAAAACTTCATTCATTTCATTACCACGACTAGAGCTCTGCGGTGACGTCCATCTTGTCGAAATAACATACTCGGTGATTGAAAACCTAAACCTTGCAAATCGAGAAGTGCTCCTCTGGACAGACTCAACGATAGTTCTCGCATGGATCCGGAAGCCACCATGCTCGTGGTCTACCTTCGTAGGAATAAAGATTTGGCGGCACGTCGACTCAGCGTCAAACCCGACAGACTTAACAAGCAGAGGACTGCCAGCGTCGGATTTAATAAACAACTCCATGTGGTGGCAGGGCCCTTCCTGGCCGCAAGAAGACCACGAAAACTGGCCAGCGCAAGAAGACGATTATAATACGAACATCGAGGAAAAAAGAGTACGAATTCATGCAACGACCCAACAAACTAATTCTAAAATTCCTGACAGGTTCTCCGATCTGTCTTGAGCTTTACGAGTAATTTCCTATATTTTCCGATTTTTTAAAGGAACCCACCCGAAGACAAAATCCTCCGGAAAACCAAAGTCAAAATCACTTTCTCCACTCGAAATCGATGAAACAACTCAGCATTTAATAATTATCTCTCAGAATCAATATTACCGCGAAGAGTACCATACAGGGCAACTCGGCACATCCTATGACCTCGCCTACAACGAACGCCATCATATTATTCTCCATTACTCCTGCAGATTCACTGGTTTATTGGTCCAATTTATCCATTCTATCTCACTGCACGGGGAAAATCAGCTGACGTTACGCCTCATCCGCACTCTATATTGGATTCCCCGCGTCAAAAATATGATTAAGTTATTGTAGCAATGCTCGCCCCACCTAATAGCCGCGACCGATCACAAATTGTCATCAATATCCTCTAACGGGAGTCCAAGGAAACTTGCCGTTTCAACAGGGGTGGACCATAAGGAAAGGGGTGTTAGAGGCGTTGGTTCCACATTACAATTAAAGAGATGGTTGGTGTCATGTGGGGACACATTGCAAGCAGGGCATACATTTTGTATGTCGGGGTTGATTCTGGATAGGTAAGAGTTTAACCTGTTATAGTATCCAGAACGAAGTTGAGCAAGAGTGACACGCGTTTCCCTGGGGAGTATGCGTTCCTCTTCTGCGAGTTCTGAATATTTTTCTTCAAGTACTGGATTCACCGGGCAATTCCCGACATAAAGGTCCGACGCCTGTCTATGGAGTTCACCAAGAACCTGCTTGTTTTCCCGCTTCATACGGCTGGGTTCTCAGGTGCCGTATTTCCTCAAAATGCTTACGGAGATGACTCCTTAGGCCCCTAGGAGGTGCTGGTTCGTCAATCAGATGTCTGTTGGGATGCCCAGGTTTCTGGGTATTCAACAAAAACTGTTTGGTCAGCATCTCATTTCTCTCCCTGATGGGGAGTATTCTCGCCTCATTATGCAGATGGTGTTCTGGGGACATAAGAAGACAGCCCGTGGCGATTCTGAGAGCAGTATTTTGGCAGGCCTGTAGTTTCTTCCAGTGGGTGGTTTTTAGGCTTGGCGACCATATGGGTGACGCGTAGCACGTAATCGGCTGGCTAATTGCTTTGTATGTGGTCAAGAGCGTTTCTTTATCTTTTCCCCAGGTACTGCCAGCAAGGGATTTGAGGATTTTATTACGGCTCTGAATTCTTGGAACAATTGCGGTTGCGTGCGCACCAAAATGTAGATCCTGATCAAACGTCACACCCAAGATTTTGGGGTGTAGGACAGTCGGTAGCGTAGTGCCATCGACGTGGATGTTCAATATGGTCGACATTTGGGGCGTCCATGTTGTAAATAAGGTCGCGGAAGATTTAGTCGGTGACAATGCCAGGTTTCGCGAGGCGAAAAAACTGGAGAGATCAGGGAGATAGCCGTTTATTTTATTGCATAGCTCATCGATATTTGGCCCTGGGCCTGTGGCCATTACTGTGCAGTCATCGGCGTAGGAAACGATTGTGACTCCTTCCGGTGGTGAAGGTAGCTTAGATATGTAGAAATTAAACAAAAGCGGGGATAGGACACCACCCTGTGGCACCCCTTGTTTAATTCTCCTTTGTTTTGATGTTTCGTTTCTGAATTGCACCGATGCCTGCCGACCACCCAGATAATTTGCGGTCCACCTTTTAAGACAAGGGGGAAGGGTGGACCCTTCCAGGTCTTGCAGTAACGAGCCATGGTTGACCGTATCAAAATCTTTTGATAGGTCTAACGCTACGAGTACTGTTCTATGGTGGGGATATTGATTCAAACCGCAATTTATCTGGGTGCTAATGACATTTAGCGCGGAGGTAGTGCTATGGAGTTTTCTGAAGCCATGCTGATGAGGGGCTAGCTGCAAATGTGCTTGGAAATAAGGGAGCAAAATGGCTTCAAGCGTCTTTGCCACTGGCGATAGGAGAGATATCGGACGATATGACTCACCTACGTTAGCTGGTTTCCCAGGCTTTAGTAGCGGTACCACCTTGGCCATTTTCCATTTCTCGGGTATGACAAAGGTGGAAAGAGACAGGTTGAAGACATGCGCTAAATATTTGAAACCCTCCTTCCCTAGGTTTTTAAGCATCGGCATGGCTATGCCGTCTGGGGCCACTGCTTTGGATGGTTTAGCGCGACCAATGGCGTCCTCAACCTCTCTAGCGGTGATGGTAATTGGTGACGCGCTGAGTTTGTGTTCATGTGCGTGTCTATTGGATCTCCGTCTATCTTTGTCGACCGTAGGATGCATTATATATTGTCGGCAGAAAGCGCTCGCGCATAAGTCTGTCATCCACAATTGCAAGGTCTGCAAAATCTACAAAAAGTGTTCGCAAACGCAACTCATGGGAATACTTCCTAAGGAACTTACCACGTTTTGGAGGGCGTTTACCAATACCGGGGTGGACTTCTGCGGACCGTTCGACATCAAGTCATACAGCGGTAGAAGATGTCGGACTTCAAAGGGCTATGTCTGCCTATTCGTCTGCTTCTCCACCAAGGCCATCCACCTTAAACCGACGAGCGATCTTTCCACCGGATCCTTCCTAGCCGCCTTCTCCAAGTTTGCCGCCAGACGGGGCTGTCCAAAAAACATATATTCTGATAATGGTACTAACTTCGCGGGGGCTTCGCGATCGTTAAGATCAGAATTTAAAGCACATCTGCAAGAAACAAAAGATCGTACCATCTCAAGATATAGCTACCAAGACTTGACTTGGCATTTCAATACCCACCGGCGCTCCTCATCTGTGGGAAGCTGGGGTTAAAAATTTTAAAATCCAATTCAAAAAGATCGCTCTGGATCACAAATACACCTTTGAGGAGTGTGGCACCTTAATGTTCCGAGTAGAGGCGTACCTCAAGGCCCCTAAGTCCTGCGTCCAACGAATCTTCTGACCTGGAACCGCTTAACCCCGGTCATTTCCTCGTTGGGGGCATCTGTTAGCTCCTCCCGAACTGGACACTACAGAGACCCCGGCCTCCATCGTAAATCGATGGCAGAAACACCAAACCTTTTGCAAAAGGTGGAAGGCAGAGTATTTAACTGAGATACAAAAGCGGGTAAAGTGGCAACGATCGCAACCCAATCTCAAGCTAGGGGACTTAGTAGTCATTAGGGAAGACAACCTACAACCGAACGAGTGGAGAGGGTCGTTAAATTGCACCCTGGACCCGATGACCGCGTTCGCGTAATCGACCTGGACAACACGCCCCATCGCTAGGTTGGTGATATTACCAGCGCCCAGCGGCCCCTTCAGGGGCCCACATTCCACTGAGAAAACTCACTCCTTATTATCCACTCCGAAGTGCCGAATCATAAAAATAATAAAATTTCCATAATACAAATTATAAGCCCGCAGGTTCTCCCCTTTTAGAATCTGTCACAAAATTATAAACCCGCAGATTCATTCCGTCAGAATCCGCCAACAAAAAGCTGAATTCATCTGAAGAACTGTCAGTTTTATTGCAAGGTATACAAAAAAATGCAATCCTAAATTAATTATCTATCTATTTATGTTCAAAATGTCAGCCTAGAAATCATAAAACTACAAGTTTTCTGAGTATCTATATTCATTCCTGTGCCATCACTAGGCAGATATCTTTGACTTTGAGTTGTTTCTCTCATTCTCGGCCCACTCAGCAACAACAAACTGCCACCACAGTCTACCAGACAGCAGCATCACCTAATACACAAAAAACAACAAATATTTTATTGAAAACTTCACAATCGGGTGTGGTGATGACACCGGTACGTCAACAACAGGGATCAAACACTACTTGCGCTTATCCACCACCATTGGTTGCAACATCAACAGCAACCTACTTTATTAATTATACAAAATGTACAAATGTACAGTTCACTATACAACCGGCCTGACAAGCTGCTATAAAAGGTTAAAAATGAATGAAAAGTGTTGAGACGTTGATGAGTGAATTTCGTATGTGCCTTTATTCAAATATTTCAGCTTATTTATATTAAATTTTTCTAAACATATTCTTACATATATATTTACATTTAAGCATACATACTTACATGCATATCTACCTTAAGCATACATACTTACATACCTACATACAACTCGACACAAAATATGTACCTACACATCTGTGTTGAGCTGCGACTTCTATGGGAAATGCATACCTTGCAAACTTGCCGGAATTCAAATTTGCTTGGTTGCGTGTTGTACACACCTGTTTTAATGGCTATGTCGGCATTAATTATCAAATGCATATTTATGTGTTGATGAACATTTAGACTATTTTTGTAGCAGGGTAGTATATTAGACTGATTTAAATATTTGGGATTAAATTGTTGGCTGCTTACACTACACTGCACAATAGCAGCATCTTCAAGCGCAATTGCAACAACAACAAATGGGACCGCAACAAATCGTATTACAGCATAAAACACAACCTCAACAACACATTATAACAACTCCGCAAGCGGGGACAGGTCAACCACAGCAAATACAGATACAACAGGGTACGTCAACGGTTTGTTTGCTACACACTACTCACATTGTTCAAGTGACACAACAAGCCCAACAGCAGTAACAACAACCCTGCAAAAATCATTGGATCATGTGGTCCATTTGTGTCATACTGGAGTACTTACCATTATACTCCACTGTAATGCAGCAATGGACCAACTCATGTTTCTACACGAACATATTGTAAGCCGATCATTGCTCGTTTTTAACGATTGTAATTACTACACGATGTTTATTGGACAGTGGGTACTCCATGGATTACTCTGATGTAATGCGGAGCTGGAGTATATGGTCCGGTCCTAGGACATCGCTATGTTAATTGGACCATATTTTTTGTATGAATTGTGGTTAATTTTGGAGCACTCGCTTGGTCCATAGCGAGTACTCCATATATGCATGCATGGAGTACTCGCGATTTTTGCAGGGAACCGCAACAGGAACCACAGCCAAAACGGCTCCTCTCATTATCGAACGAGCATGTACATAAGGCGTACGAAATGTTTCGTAAAGCGAATCGAGTCTCACGTCCCAAACAAAGCACATATACTGGGCTTCATAGCAGGGGGCTCCATATCTGACATGTATGTCCTTTCTGTGATGTATCGTGACCTGGCGCAAACCATTTTTGTTAATGTAATGGGGTTGGGAAATGCTGCTGGTGTGCCAGTCTTTCGTAGTATATCATAAAACTTTGATGCCATTTGACCTTTGGGGAAAAACCTTTGCCGAATATACCGGAATGAAATATGTTTTGGCACAGCTGTGGAATCAGCTTGTCACTTGGACCTGCTGTTAAATGTTAGGGATCAACACACATTACCTGAATATATGAGGTGAGCAATATAAACCCACAACTTTCTGCACCTAAATGACGTCAGCCATTCCTCATCTTACCAAGTTGCAATACAAGTAAATGAATATTAAGCCTGAGTGCGGATTGTATTTTAAGTCTAGAAATGAATACATAAGTATGTGCGTATGAACTCCCCTGCCTTTCTTCAACTGTTTACAACGAAATAAAGAATCCCCATATATTTAACAAACGCACATAATCCTTTATTTAATTTAACTTAGTTTATTTACTCATCACTATTGAAATTGATTTCCTTAAAATTGCGCGTTTCAAGATCTACAACAGCAATATTTTTCTTTAATAATTTGGGAAAAATTTAAACAACATGACGCCAGGACGGACAACGCGACAGCTGTTTCGATTATACCTTGTAAATCTCTCCAAAGCCTTTTCTCCCGGGAGTGGGATTTGAACCCGCACTCCTACGATGGTTGAAGTGTTACAAACGCATTTAGCCACGTCATGCCTTAGTTGTTGTAAACCTTATCGCAATTGCCTTCTTTGCATATTTTCTTTATTCATAGTCCATACTTCGTATGGCATCATATGGTAAAGTTATGCGTTGGTAAGGCGGTTTTCAAAGAAACTTGGTGTTGTTTTTGTTCTATTTTATAGAACTACAACGAATTAACCAATGTTGTCAATCTGTATGAGTTTTTAAGCGGGGATTACCCTTATTGCTTTAAATATATGAAAATACTAGCCTTTACCCGCGGCCCCGTCCGCATGGTGCAAATGAAATATATGGGTTATTCACGTTAGCCTGCTTATCAAGTTATCTGTTTAAAAAATTTTTTCTGTCTAATGCATTTTATTTTTGTAATTGAGTAAAAAAAATCTAAATGTACTGATAACCTGATAGGATTCCCAAATGATCCCGAAATTATCCAGAGAAAGCCACGAAATGACCCCGACGATATCGCGGACGGATCCCGAAAACCGTCCAGAAATGACCTCGGAAGGGTCCCCAAATTATCCCAAAATGGTCCCGAAATGACCCTGATGGACCCGGCAAACCATCAAGAAATGATGCCGGAAGGGTCCCAAATGATCCCGAAATAATACAGAAAAAGTCATGAAATGACCCCTAAAGGGTTCCCAAATAATCCCGAAAAAGTTCCGAAATTACCCCGATGGGTTCCCGTACAGATCACGAAAACTATCCAGAAATGATGCCGGTAGGTACCCCAAATGATCCCGAAATAGTCCTGAAATGACTCCGTCCGGATCCCGAAAACTATCCAGAAATGATGCCGGAAAATGATCCCGCAATAGTCCCGAAATGACCCCGTCGGAATCCCGGACAGATCCCGAAAACCAACCCGAAATAATACCGAAAGGGCCCAAATGATCCCGTATTAGTCGCGAAAAAGTCCCGAAACGACCCCGACGGGATCCCAGACGGATCTCGAAAACCATCCAGAAATGATGGCGGAAGATACCCCAAATGATCCATAAATAGCTCCGAAATGGATTCCCAAATGATCACGAAAACCATCCAGAATCGCTGCGGAAGGGTCTCCAAAAGTTCCCGGAATAGTCCCAAAAAACCCGAAATGACGACAAAACAATTCTAGACTTATCCAGAGAACCACACAGAAATGATCACGGAAGGGTACCAAAATGATCCCGAAATAGTCCCGGAAAAGTTCCGAAATGATCCTGACGGGCTCCCGGACGGATCTCAAAAACCATCCAGAAAATATCCAGGAAGGGTTCCTAAATTATCCTGACATAGTCTAGAAAAAGTTCCGAAATGACTCCGAGGGGATCCACGACGGATCGCGAAAACCATACAGAAATGATCCCGGAAGGGTCCCAAAACTATGCTGAAAAAGTAACAAAAATATCTCGAAATTACTCCTACGGCATCACGGACGGATCCAGAAATGACCTCGGAAGGGTCCCCAAATGATCCCATAATGGTCCCGAAATGACCCTGATGGACTCGGCAAACCATCAAGAAATGATGCCGGAAGGGTTCCTAAATGATCCCGAAATAATACAGAAGTCATGAAATGACCCCTAAAAGGTTCCCAAATGATCCCGAAAAAGATCCGAAATTACCCCGATGGGTTCCCGTACAGATCCCGAAAACTATCCAGAAATGATGCCGGAAAGGTCCTCAAATAATCCCCCTAACAATCCCGAAATGACCCTGACGGGATCCCGGACGGATCCCGAAAACCATCTAGAAATGTTGCCAGAAAATACCCCAAATGATCCCGAAATAGTCCCGACATCACCCCGTCGGGATCCCGGACGGATCCTGAAAACTATCCAGATATGATGCCCGAAAGGTCCTCAAATGATCCCCTAATAGTCAAGAAATAACCCCGACGGGATCCCGGACGGATCCCGAAAACCATCCAGAAATGATGCCGAAAGGTCCCCAAATGATCCCGTATTAGTTGAGAAAAAGTCCCGAAATGGCCCGACGAAAACCCGAACGGATCCTGAAATTCCTCAAGAAATGATGCCGGAAAGTGCACCAAATAATCCCCTAATAGTCCCGAAATTACCCTGACGGGATACCG
This sequence comes from Eurosta solidaginis, assembly GCF_040869045.1. Lineage (NCBI taxonomy): Eukaryota > Metazoa > Arthropoda > Insecta > Diptera > Tephritidae > Eurosta > Eurosta solidaginis. The sequence continues at coordinate 120,469,667 of NC_090321.1, forward strand.
GACGGATACCGAAAACCATCCAGAAATGATACCGAAAGGGTCCCCTAATGTTCCCGTATTAATCGAGAAAAAGTCCCGAAATGACCCCGACGGGATGCCGGTCGAATCCCGAAAACCATCCAGAAATGATGCCGGAAGGGACCCAAAATGATCCCGAAAAGGTCCTCAAATGATCCCCTAATAATCCCGAAATTACTCTGACGGGTTCCATGAAGGATCCCGGAAACTATTCAGAAATGATGCCGGTAAGGTCCTCAAATGATCCCCTAATAATCCCGAAATGACTCTGACGGGATCCACGAACGATCCCGGAAACTATTCAGAAATGATGCCGGTAAGGTTCCCAAATGATCCCCAAATAGTTCCGAAATGACCCTGACGGAATCCCGAAACGCATTAGCCGCGAAAAATTCCCGAAATGACGCCGACGGGATCCCGAAAACCATCTAGAAATGATGCCGGAAGGTAACCCAAATGATGCCGAAAAAGTCCTGAAATTACCCCCACGGGATCCCGAACGAATCCCGAAAACCATACAGAAATGCTGCCGGAAGGGACCCCAAATGATTCCGAAAAAGTCCCGAAATGACCCCGACGGGATCCCGGACGGATCCCGAAAACCATCCAGAAATGATGCCGGAAGGGACCCCAAATGATCCCGAAATGACCCCGACGGGATCCCGGACGGATACCGAAAAGCATCCAGAAATGATGCCGGTAGGTACCCCAAATGATCCCGAAATAGTCCTGAAATGACTCCGCCCGGATCCCGAAAACTATCCAGAAATTATGCCGGAAATGTCCTCAAATGATCCCCTAATAATTCCGAAATGACCCCGTCGGGATCCCGAAAACTATCAAGAAATAATGCCGGAAAGGTCCTCAAATGATCCCCTAACAGTCCCGAAATGACCCTGACGGGATCCCGAAAACCATCCAGAAATGATGACGGAAGATACCCCAAATGATCCCTAAATAGCCCCGAAATGGCCGCGACGGGATCCCGGACGGATCCCGAAAACCATCCACAAATGATGCCGAAAGGGACCAAAAATGACCCCGAAAAAGTCCCGTAATGATCCCGGACACCATCAAGAATTTATCTCTCAAGGGTACGCAAATGATCCCGAAAATACCCCGACGGGATGCCGGACGGATCCCGAAACCCATCTAGAAATGATGCCGGATCACCTAATAGTCCCGAAATGACCCCGACGGGATTCCGGACGGATCCCGAAAACCATCCAAAATGATAGAGAAAGGGTCCCCAAATGATTCCGTATCAGCTGAGAAAAAGTCCCGAAATGACCCCGACGGGATCCCGGACTAATCCCGAAAACCATCCAGAAACGATGCCGGAAGGGAACCCAAATGATCCCGAAAAAGTCCCGAAATCACCCCGACGTGATCCCGAACGGATACCGAAAACCGTTCAGAAATGGTGCAGGAAAGGTCCTCAAATGATCACCTAATAGTCCCGAAATAACCCTGATGGGATCCCGGACGGATCCCGGAAAATATCCAGAAATGATGCCGGAAAGGTTCCCAAATGATGCCCAAATAGTGCCGAAATGACCCTGACGGGATCCGGGACTGATCCCGAAAACCCTCCAGAAAAGATGTCGAAGGGGTCTCAAATGATCCCGTATTAGTGGCGAAAAAATCTCGAAATGACCCCGACGTGATCCCGGACTGATCCAGAAAACCATCTAGAAATGATGCCGGAAGGTACCCCCAAATAATCCCGAAAAGTCCTGAAATGACCCCAACGGGATCCCGGTCTAATCCCGAAAACCATCCAGAAATGATGCCGGAAGGGAACCCAAATGATCCCGAAAAAGTCCCGAAATGACACCGACGGGATCCCGAACGGTACCGAAAGCCATCCAAAAATGATACCGGAAAGGTCCTCAATTGATCACCTAATAGTCCCGAAATGACCCTGACGGGATCCCGGACGGATCCCGAAAACCACCCAGAAATGATGCAGTAAGGGTCCCCAAATGATCCCGTATTATTCGAGAAAAAGTCCCGAAATGACCCCGACGGGACCCTGGACGGATCCCGAACACCATCTAGAAATGATGCCGGAAAGGTCCTCAAATGATTCCGTATTAGCCAAGAAAAAGTCCCGAAGTGACCCCGACGGGATCCCAAACTAATCCCGAAAACCATCCAGAAACGATGCCGGAAGGGAACCCAAATGATCCCGAAATTACCCCGACGGGATCCCGAACGGATACCGAAAACCATTCAGAAATTGTGCAGGAAAGGTCCTCAAATGATCACCTAATAGTCCCAAAATAACCCTGACGGGATCCCGGACGGATCCCGGAAAATATCCAGAAATGATGCCGGAAAGGTTCCCAAATGATGCCCCAATAGTGCCGAAATGACCCTGACAGGATCCGGGACTGATCCCGAAAACCCTCCAGAAATGATGTCGAAAGGGTCCTCAAATGATCCCGTATTAGTGGCGAAAAAATCTCGAAATGACCCCGACGTGATCCCGAACGGATCCAGAAAATCATCTAGAAATGATGCCGGAAGGTACCCCAAATAATCCCGAAAAGGTCCTGAAATTACCCCAACGGGATCCCGGACTAATCCCGAAAACCATCCAGAAATGATGCCGGAAGGGAACCCAAATGATCCCGAAAGTCCCGAAATTACCCCGACGGGATCCCGAACGGATACCGAAAGCCATCCAAAAATGATACCGGAAAGGTCCTCAAATGATCACCTGATAGTCCCGAAATAACCCTGACGGGATCTCGGACGGATCCCGAAAACCATCCAGAAATGATGCCGAAAGGGTCCCCAAATGATCCCATATTAGTCGAGAAAAAGTCCCGAAATAACCCCGACGGCATTCCGGACGGATCCCGAAAACCATCTAGAAATGATGCCGGAAAGTACCCCAAATGATCCCGAAATAGTCCCGAAAAAGTCCCGAAATTACCCTGATGGAGTCCCGTACAGATCCTAAAATCCATCCAGAAGTGATGCCGGAAGGGTCCCCAAATGATCCCGTATTAGTCGAGAAAAAGTCCCGAAATAACCCCGACGGGATTGAAAACCATCCAGAAATGATGCCGAAAGGGTCCCCAAATGATCCCGTATTAGTCGAGAAAAAGTCCCGAAATAACCCCGACGGCATTCCGGACGGATCCCGAAAACCATCTAGAAATGATGCCGGAAAGTACCCCAAATGATCCCGAAATAGTTCCGAAATGACCCCGACGGGATCCCGGACGGATCCCGAAAACCATCCAGAAATTATGCCAAAAGGGACCACATATGATCCCGAATAAGTCCCGAAATGACCCCGACGGGTTCCCGAACGGATACCGAAACCCATCCAGAAATGATGCCGCTAGGTACCCAATATGATCCCGACGGGATCCCGAACGGATACCGAAACCCATCCAGAAATGATGCCGCTAGTTACCCAATATGATCCCGACAGGATCCTGGACGGATACCGAAACCCATCCAGAAATGATGCCGCTAGGTACCCCAAATGATCCCGAAACGACCCATCGCGATCGCGAAAACTATCATTAAATTATGCCGGAAAGGTCCTCAAATTATCCCCTAATAGTACCCTGACGGGATCCCGGACGGATACCAAGAACCATCCAGAAATGATGCCGAAAGGGTCCCCAAATGATCCCGCATTAGTCGAGAAAAAGTCCCGAAATTACCCCAACGGGATCCCGGACGGATCCCGAAAACCATCCAGAAATGATTACGGATGGGACCCAAAATGACCCTGAAAAAGTCCCATAGTGATCCCGGAAACCATAAAGATTTTATCTCAAAGGTACGCAAATGATCCCGAAAATACCCCGACAGGATCCCGGACGGATCCCGAAATGACCCCGACGGGATCCCGGACGGATCCCGCAAACCATCCAGAAATGATGCCGGTAGGGTTTCGATATGACCCTAACGGGATTACAAATAAGGTGAAGCTAATTATAAAACCATGTTAATAAGGCAGCAGGCGCGTTGGAGCGAATGAAGAGTTACATAGAAACATACAGGTAAAGCTAATAAAAGCGTGCTAATAAAAACAATTGAAGGAGGGCGGGAGGAGGAGAGGACCACTGATCGTTTTTCCAAAATTGTTTAGATCTCGATCTGTATGTGCCAGATACCAAAAACTATTGATTTTGGAGAAAATTTATATTGAGTTATAACAATTTATAGATTTTACACCAGAGGAGGAGAGAAGGGGGATGGGGACGGAGGGTGTCACTGCTCATTTTGTAAGCCCTCGACTTATTTGACCTATTGAGTTGTAATATTGGTGAAGGTCAGTAAAGGTAAAATTATAATGTGTAAAAATTATTAAAAAGTAATTGTTCGAAGGGGTCGTGGAAACCCCATCCCCCTTTCCATGTTCGAAAAAAATTTCGCCAGCAGACTATTATCTGTGTCCCAAATTTCATCAAAATCCGTATAGCCGTCCTGGCGTGATTCAGTCACAAAGACGAAAAAATACAATAATTAAATTATAACTATTCATAAGGGGTGGGGACCTCCCCCCTTTTCAACAAAATATAGCTAGTAGATCCTTCTAGACTATTGGCTATATGCGTGCCAAATTTCATCAAAATCGGTCCAGCCGTTCTTGCGTGATTGAGTCACAAAGACAAACGTCTGGACAAACATCCAAACATCCAAACTTTGCCATTTATAATATACTAGCCTTTACCCGCGGCCCCCGTCCGCAAGGAGAAATTTAAATATATGGGCTATTCGCGTTAGCCTGCTTATTATCTGTTTAAAATTTTGTTTTCTGTCTAATGCATTTTATTTTTGTAATTGAGTAAAAAAAAGAACTGAATGAGCTGATAACCTGATAGGATCCCAATTGATCACGAAATTATCCAGAAAAAGCTACGAAATGACCCGCACGCTATCGCGGACGGATCCCGAAAACCATCCAGAAATGCCCCAAAAGCGTCTCCAAAAGTTCCCCGAATAGTCCCAAAAAAACCCGAAATGACAGCGACACGATTCTAGACGTATCCAGAGACCCACACAGAAATGATCCCTGAAGGTGTTCCAAAATGATCCCGAAAACGTTCCGAAATGACCCTGACGGGCTCCCGGGCGGATCTTAAAAGCCATCCAGAAAATATCCAGGAAGGGTCCCTAAATTATCCCGACATACTCCAGAAAAAGTTCCGAAATGGCTCCGAGGGGATCCACGACAGATCGCGAAAACCATACAGAAATGATTCCGGAAGGATCCCAAAATGATCCCGAAATAGTCCGGAAATGACCCAGATGGGATCCCGCACAGATCCAGAAATGATCCCGGAAGGGTGCAAAACTATCCCGGAAAAGTAATATAAAATCCCGAAATGGCTCCTACGGCATCCCGGACGGATCCAGGAATGATCTCGTAAGGGTCCCCAAATGATCCCAAAATAGTCCCGAAATGAACCTGATGGATCCGGCAAACCATCAAGAAATTATGCCGAAAGGGTCCCAAAATGATCCCGAAATAATACAGAAAAAGTCACGAAACGACCCCTAGAGGATCCCCAAATGATCTCGCATTATCCCCGAAAAGGTCCCGAAATAACCCTGACAGGATCCCGGACAAATCCCGAAAACCATCCATAAATGATGCCGGAAGGAATCCCAAATGATTCCGAAAAAGTCCCGCATTGATTCCGACGGGATCCCGAACGGATACCGAAAATCATCCAGAAGTGATGCCGGAAAAGTTCTCAAATGATCACCTAATAGTCCCGAAATTACCCTTAAGGGGTCATGGACGGATCCCATAAACCATCCAGAAATGATCCCGATATAGACCCGAAGAAGTCCCGAAATGACCCTGACGGGATCTCGAACGCACCCCTAAATGACCCCGACGGGATGGAGGACGAATCCCAAAAACCATCCAGAAATGATGTCGGAAGGGACCCCAATGATCCCGAAAAAGTCCCGCAATTATTCCGACGGGATCCTGAACGGATACCAAAAACCATCCAGAAGTGATGCCGGAAAGGTCCTCAAATGCTCACCTAATAGTCCCAAAATTACCCTGACGGCATCCCGGACAAATCCCGAAATCCATCCAGAAATGATCTTGGGAAGGTCCAAAATGATCCCGAAATAGTCTCGGAAAAGTCCCGAAATTACCCTGACGGGTTCCCGGACGAATCCCGAAAGCCATCCTTAAATGATCCCGAAAAAGCCCCGAAATTACCCTGACGGGATCCCGAAAGGATTCCGAAAACTATCCAGAAATGATGCCGGAAAGGTCCTCAAATTATCCCCTAATAGTCCCGAAATGACCGTGACGGGATCCCGAACGGATCCCGACAACTATCCAGAAATGATGCCGAAAGGGTCCGCAAATGATCCCGTATTAGTAGAGAAAAAGTCCCGAAATAACCCCGACGGGATCCCGGACGGATCCCCAAAACCAGCCAGAAATGATGCCGAAAGGGTTCCCAAATGTTCCCGTATTAGTCGCGAAAGTCCCGAAATGAACCCGACGGGATCCCGGACAAATCCCGAAAACCATCCAGAATATATGCCGGAAGAGCCCCCAAATGATCCCGAAAAAGTCCCCAAATTACCCCTACGAGATCCGGGACGGATCCCGAAAACCATCCAGAAATGTTGCCGGAAGAGCCCCCAAATGATCCCGAAAAAGTCCCCAAATAACCCCGACGAGATCCCGGACGGATCCCGAAAACCATCGAGAATTGATGCCGAAAGGGTTCCCAAATGATCCCGTATTAGTCGCGAAAAAGTCCCGAAATAACCCCGACGGGATCCCGGACGAATCCCGAAAACCATCCAGAAATGATGCCGGATGAGCCCCAAAATGATCCCGAAAAAGTCCCCAAATGACCCGACATACTCCAGAAAAGGTTCCGAAATGGCTCCGAGGGAATCAACGACGGATCGCGAAAACCATACAGAAATGATTCCGGAAGGATCCCAAAATGATCCCGAAATAGTCCGGAAATGACCCAGATGGGATACCGCACAGATCCAGAAATGATCCCGGAAGGGTCCAAAAACTATCCCGGAAAAGGAACAAAAAATCCCGAAATGGCTCCTACGGCATTCCGGACGGATCCAGAAATGATCTCGGAAGGGTCCCCAAATGATCCCAAAATGGTCCCGAAATGACCCTGATGGATCCGGCAAACCATCAAGAAATTATGCTGGAAGGGTCCCCAAATGATCCCGAAATAAAACAGAAAAAGTCACGAAACGATCCCAAGAGGATCCCCAAATGATCCCGTATTAGCCCCAAAAAAGTCCCAAAATGACCCTGACGGGATCCCGAAAGGATTCCGAAAACAATACAGAAATGATGCCGGAAAGGTCCTCAAATGATCCCCTAATAGTTTCGAAATTACCGTGACGGGATCCCGAAAGGATTCCAAAAACTATCCAGAAATGATGCCGGAAAGGTCCTCAAATGATCCCTTAATAGTTCCGAAATGACCGTGACGGGATCCCGAACGGATCCCGACAACTATCCAGAAATTATGCCGAAATGGTCCGCAAATGATCCCGTATTAGTCGAAAAAAAGTCCCGAAAGGACCACGACGGGATCCCGGACGAATCCCAAAAACCATCCAGAAATGATGCCGGTAGGTATCCCAAATGATCCCGAAATAGTCCCGAAATGACCTCGTCGGCATCCCGGACGGATCCCGAAATGATATCGGAAGGGTCCCCAAATGATCCCAAAATGGTCCCGAAATGACCCTGATGGATCCGGCAAACCATCAAGAAATTATGCCGGAAGGGTCCCCAAATGATCCCGAAATAAAACAGAAAAAGTCACTAAACGACCCCTAGAGGATCCCCAAATGATCCCGTATTAGCCCCAAAAAAGTCCCAAAATGACCCTGACGGGATCCCGAAAGGATTCCGAAAACAATAGAGAAATGATGCCGGAAAGGTCCTCAAATGATCCCCTAATAGTCCAGAAATGATGCCGAAAGGGTCCGCAAATGATCCCGTATTAGTCGAAAAAAAGTCCCGAAAGGACCACGACGGGATCCCGGACGAATCCCAAAAACCATCCAGAAATGATGCCGGTAGGTATCCCAAATGATCCCGAAATAGTCCCGAAATGACCTCGTCGGCATCCCGGACGGATCCCGAAAATTATCCAGAAATGATGCCGGAAAGGTTCCCAAATGATCCCCTAATAATCCCGAAATTACCCTATTGGGATCCCGGACGGATCCCGAAAACCATCCAGAAATGATTCCGAAAGGGTTCCCAAATGATCCCGTATTAGTCGCGAAAAAGTCCCGAAACGACCCCCACGGGATCCCGGACGGATCCCGAAAACCATCCAGAAATGATGCCGAAGGGGTTCCCAAATGATCCCGTATTAGTCGGGAAAAAGTCCCGAAATGCCCCCGACGGGATCCCGGACGGATCCCGAAAACCATCCAGAAATGATGCCGGATGAGCCCCAAAATGATCCCGAAAAAGTCCCCAAATGACCCCGACGAGATCCCGGACGGATCCCGAAAACCATCCAGAAATGATGCCGGAAGAGCCCCCAAATGATCCCGAAAAAGTCCCCAAATGACCCCGACGATATCCCGGACGGATCCCGAAAACCATCCAGAAATGATGCCGGAAGAGCCCTCAAATGATCCCGAAAAAGTCCCCATATGACCCCGACGAGATCCCGCACGGATCCCGAAAACCATCCAGAAATGATGCCGGAAGGGTCCCCAAATGATCGCGAAATAGTCCCGAAATGATTCCGGAATAGTCCCGAAAATGTTCCAAAATAACCCCGACGGGATTCCGGACGGATCCCGTAAACTATACAGAAATGATCCCGGAAGGGTCCCAAAATGATCCCGAAATAGTCCCGAAAAAGTCCCGAAATTACCCCGGCGTAATCCCAGACCGATCCCGAAAACCATCCAGAAATGATCCCGGAAGGGTCTCGGTATGACCCTTACGGGATTACAAATAAGGTGAAGCTAATTATAAAACCATGTTAATAAGGCAGCAGGCGCATTGGAGCGAATAAAAAGTTAGATAGAAACATACAGGTAAAGCTAATAAAAGCGTGCTAATAAAAACAATTGATGGAGGGCGGATGGCGGGAGTAGAGGAGAGGACCACTGATCGTTCCTCCAAAATTGTCTAGATCTCGTTCTGTATGTACCAGATACCAAAAACTATTGATTTAGGAGAAAATTTAAATTGAGTTATAACAATTTATGGATTTTACACCAGAGGGGGAGATAAAGGGGGGCGGGCGGAGGGTGTCACTGCTTACTTTGTAAGCCCTCGACTTATTTGACCCCTTGAGTCTGTGATATTGGTGAAGGCCAGTATACGTAAAGTTATAATGTGTAAAAATTATGAAAAATAATTTCTCGAAGGGTCGTGGGACCCCCACCCCTCTTTCCATGTTCGAAAAAAATTTCGCTAGTAGACTACTGTCTGTGTCCCAAATTTCATCAAAATCCGTGTAGCCATTCTGGCGTGATTCAGTCGCAAAGACGAAAAAATATAATAATTAAATTATAACTGTTCCTAGGGGGCGGGGACCACGCCCCTTTTGAAAAATATATAGCTAGTAGATCCTTCTAGACTATTGGCTATATGTGTGCAAAATTTCATCCAAATCGGTCCAGCCGTTCTTGCGTTATTGAGTCACAAAGACAAACGTCTGGACAAACATCCAAACATCCAAACATCCAAACATCCAAACATCCAAACATCCAAACATCCAAACATCCAAACATCTAAACATCCAAACATCCAAACATCTTAACATCCAAACTTTCCCATTTATAATATATATTAGATATTAGATTAGATATTAGATTAGATTTATAATATATATTAGATTAGATTTAAAAAATTTTCCGAAATTATTAAATAAATTATAAATTAAAAATTGCTTCAACTAAATGTTTTCATAAATTTGAAGGAATAAGGGTAATCCCCGCTTAAAAACTCATACAAATAGACAACAATGGTTAATTCGTTGTAGTTCTATATATAGAACAAAAACAACACCAAGTTTCTTTGAAAACCGCCTTACGAACGCATAACTTTACCATATGGTGTCATACGAAGTATGGACTATGAATAAAGAAAATATGCAAAGAAGGCAATTGGGATAAGGCTTACAACAATTAAGGCATGATATGGCTGAATGCGTTTGTAACACTTCAACCATCGTAGTGCGGGTTCAAATCCCACTGCCGGGAGAAAAGGCTTTGAAGAGATTTACAAAGTATAATCGAAACAGCTGTCGCGTTGTCCGTCGTGACGTCATGTTGTGTGGTCTTAACTGGGAATCAAATTCTCATCTCCCGCCTTATAGAAATAGACTTCTTCTCATAAGTTTACCAACTTTACAGAATAGAAGAACGTTACTCGGGGTAATGTTCCTTCATAAACTGATTATCGGAGAGATAGACTCCACTGACGTTGTGAGCAGACTAAATGTTTCCGTTCCTGTGAGAACTTCGAGACGCTATGTTCTTTTTCATTTACCCATTCTTCGGCGAAATTTTGCCAAATTTAGCCCTCTTCGCAATTGGTGCGCACGTTATAATGAACTGTACAACTGTATTAGTTTTGAGTATTCGGTTGCTGCTATCCATAAGGAAATACTCTCACGTCTGGCCTGATATTTTTCAAAGATTTTTATTAAAATGTCAATTTTTATTTGAATATTAATTTTGATTTAGATATTGATTAAAATTAAAATTTAAATTAATTAATTTTATTGTTTATAACTTTTTTTTAATTTTTTTTTTTATTATTTTATTTTGTTGTTACACTTGTTTTTTTTTTTGTCTTATTATTTGTACTGTATCTTGTATCCAGCAGTCGACCGCTTTGTGTATGTGTTGACTTTAATATAGTAAATAAAAATAAAAATAAAAAATAAATATACCACTCGCCCTATATGTTGCATATATATATTCGCCTCGATAAACGCTCACAATTCACTATTGCATCCTTAAATGTACTTGTATGTAGAAATTATCCCGTGCATGCAACAAACGAGAATTTTTCTTTCAACAAAGCGGAAAAATAATAAAAAAAATCAAAAATAATCAAAAGTAATAACTTTTTTTTGTGATTTTTTTCAATAATCCGAAAAAATCATGATTTTTTTTTTTATTTCCTTTCTAATGGTAATCTAATGGCATCATTTTTTCGAAAAACAATTGAAATAATCATTGGTCATTAAAATAGGCATCTAATTAATTGATTACTAATTTATTTATTTATTTAAAATTATAGTCGACTCAAAAAACAGAGCGGTCGACTGCTAAACATTTTAAGTATAATATATATATAGTATATATAAGATTAATATCAGTATCCCCAGTGGCGGGTCATCGTGAGGAGCTCAAAAGGGAGCTTAAGCGAGGTGCTCAGAAAGGAGATTGGTGCCCATAAGGGGGTTGACGCGACGTGGTCATAAAGGATCCCGATGCCCAGTATGGGGACCGCTCGAACCGGTTGAAGTACCGATGTATCCAATCCATCCTTATACGATCGTGCCTGTTTTCCACGGAAGAAATAGTAATTCCAGCTTTTTAAAAACTAAATTATCTTGTATCTCTTAGTTTAGATAGGCGAGTATTACATTACGTATAGTGGCAAAAGTACATTCAATAGTGATACAGCTATGCAAGTCATTGTAGTGCGAGCACCAGTTAATCAGAGGATTATTTTTAGTTTCGACGACAAAGGGGTAAATAAAAAGAAACGTAGTGTTTGGATACTCTAGGAGGAACTGCAAAAAACAATCGTCTGAGAAGGTCAGCAGAATCAATTTCTCCAATAATGAGCTTATGGATGAACAACCAGTAATATTCTCCGTCTTTCCAGAGTGGGTAAGCTAAGAAGTAGAAGTCTATTTCTGTATGGTGGAAGGTGGAGACTTGAGTCCCAGTGAAGGCCATGTAATGCGAATATCAAAAATTGCTTTTGAACTGACTCAAGACGCTTTATATGCTTTTGACAAACAGGCCACCAAACGCATGAGCAATACTCGAGTATTGGACGGACCAGCGATGTGTAAAGAATCTTAGTGAGATACGGATCATCGAACTCTTTAGCCCATCTTTTAACGAACCCAAGTACTCCCAATGCTTTGTTGGCAATAGATGAAATATGCATGTTGAAACTCAGTTTCGGATCAAAAAGAACACCTAGATCATTTACACTAGATATACGCTCCAAAGGGGTACCATCTATTACATACGGTTTCAAAACTGGTTTCACTCGGTGAAATGTCATATGCTTACATTTAGAGCAATTTAAAGCTAGTAAATTTGTTGTGCACCAACAATGGAACGAGTCTAAGTCGGCCTGAAGATGATCCAAGGAACTCAAATCGGTAGGACAGTATGTGTAGCAAAGTTGTACATCATATGGGAATGTAATATTATCTGTGGCAAGTCGCTTATGAATAGGGTAAAGAACAAAGGGCATAGATGACTTCCCTGAGGTACCCCGGAGGAAATTCCAAACGATTCCGAGAGATTGCACTTGAAAAGAACTTTTTGGGTCCGGTTAGAAAGATAGCTTTTCAGCCACATTAATAGGTCAAACGGAAAGCCCAGTAAATCAAGCTTATGTATAAGTAAATCATGGTTGACGGTATCGAATGCTTTGCTGAAATCAGTATAGATGGCATCCATTTGCTTCCATGACTTCCATAACTAAAGAAGCAAGTTTGTAGTGGTTGGACTTTGACGAATGAAGCCGTGTTGGCATGGAGATAAAAGGGAAGAGCACTGATACTGAAGTTGACTGGTAACAATTTGTTCAAAAACTTTAGGAATAGCCGAGAGTTTAGCAATACCTCTGTAGTTCTCAACTTTTGACCTACTACCTTTTTTATATAGGGGTATAATAAAAGACTGTTTCCAAAGTGACGGGACTGACGAAGATCCCAGAGATAGCTCAAATAATTTTAAAATAGGCCCATATATGTTTTTAGCGCAGTACTTAAGCACATAACTAGGAACACCACCTGGTCCCAGAGAAAAGTTGAACTTCAAAGGTTGAAGACTCTGAAGAACAATATTACCATCAATAGCAGGATTCCTAATGGAATTCGAGCTATATAAGCGATAGGGGTATTGACCGGAGTGAAAACCATTGGATGAATACGTGGACTTAAAGAACTCAGAAAATAGTTCAGCAACGTCGTCATCAGTGCAAGCTTTTTTACAACCAAAGGTTAATGAGGAAGGATACCCAAAAGTTTTCCGTTTTGAATTTACGAAACTGTAAAACTTTTTTGGATTTTCAAAAAATTTAGCTTTACAACAACTTAAGTAATCTTTATAACAAAGCTGATTAAGCCGGTGAAAGTTAGAACGAGCTATTAGGTATTTAGAGAAGTTTGCAGATGTTCCAGTTTTCTTGAATCTCTTATAAAGCCTAGACTTGATGTTATTAAGTCTGATAGGTTGAACTGGCCGGTCCATGAGGACCTCACATAGACTGATTGAGTCCGTAGTGTTTATTAAGTCTGATAAGTTGCCTTGAAAACCAAGGCGGCTTATTCGAACACAGGGTATAGCGAGTAGGAATACAGGCTAGTTCCGTAAAAAAATATCTTATGAGCCGACCTTCAAATTTAAACAATGCGGTAGCATACCAGACGGTTCCAATGAATTCAAAAATTCAACTGAATAATTCACTGCGGCATCTTGATTGATTGCGCTATCCTCCGACTTGTATGTTGTCACCACACCTGGCAATTTTTTCATAATGTGATGATTGATTCCATTGACATGTACATTTTTTTGTGCCAGTATTGCGCTTTCTCTCAACCAATCGTGATTCATGTAATTTTGAACAATATTTGGAAACACTCGTTCAATTAATTCTTCTTTTGATTGGATAATTGTACAACATTTGTTTTGTCGATTGGAATTTTGTCATTTTCGATCTCTAGCAATTGCTTCGAGAACTGCTCTGCAGACTGATCATTGTGCAACTGAACACGCATGTTTATGTGTAATGTTAATTTTTTCACGTATCGCCACAAAAGGGAAGACTTCAAACATGCATTGATCTCATCTGCCGGAAATTAAAGCACCGCCTTCGGTTTCCACGTAAATCTTGCATGGTTCGACTTAATGCTTCCAATGATTTTTTGTTTGCCATTGTACACTCATCCCATAGAATGACTGCTGCTTGTTGCAAAACTTTTGCCATCGCTGTATTTTTGGATATGTTACAGGTTGGAGTTTCAACCACCTGTATATTCAATGGCAATTTTAAAGCTGAATGAGCTGTTCGTCCTCCATCCAATAAAGTTGCAGCAATTCCAGAAGAAGCTAGTGCCAAAGCAATTTTCTGTTGCGGTCGAATAGTTGCTAAAATCAATGAAATCACAAATGTTTTTCCGGTGCCACCAGGTACATCCAAAAAATATAATCCACCAGTGTTATCAGAAACAGCTTGCATGATTTTGTCATATATATCCGTTTGTTGATTGTTCAAATGGCTATCAGATTTCGTAGTCGTAAATTTGCAAGTTGAATGGCAACAGTCAACGATCCTGTATATTCGTTTTCCCAATAAGTGATTTCTCGTCGTGAAAGAAGATTGAACACGTTGCGCCGAACCGTTGTTTGTTGGGATAGTTGTGTAAGGAAGAGATATTGTAAATTTTCAGTAAGGAAGCGACCATTTGAAAAGAACCAGTTGAAATTTGCGGAATGTCGGGTTTTGATTTCGAGAAATCTAAAATATTGACCGAAATAATGCATCAGCGTTTCGTCGTAAAAAACGCGATGAACTCGATACTCTTGAATTCTGGTTGCCAAAATCCCAGCCAAAAATGAATTTGCCGATGCGAAATGTATGACATCTTCATCAGAATGCAGTCGCTCAGCAATTTCCAAGATTATTTCAACTGTATTCATAGTTGTTTCTGAAGAAAAGCAACGCAATTCTATTACAATGTTGTTTCTTTGACACAACAAAATCACACTTAATAAATTTAGTGGGACATTACTCACCAAATTGAAGCACAGCATATACCGAATTTACTTAAATCCAGTTCATTTTTTTCACAGTTTTTATGAAAAAAAAAAACACAAATGACTTCTTTATATGCAAATAAGCACCATCTATTGGTATGAAACGTAGCCGTAGCTTGGTGTGATACATCTCATGAACCGCTCGACCAAACTCAATCAAACTTTACAGAAACCATCTACATGATAGCCTAAATGTACCGTAGAAACTTGGTTGAATTTGGTGGAGCCGGTCTCAAGTTATAAAGTAACACCAAAAATGTGCACTTGTTTTTATATATAGACAATTTCAAAAAATAAGATTAAAAAAACACACTTAAGAGGATTAGCCTGATTTTAGTGGGCCACTTGAGGGCAGTGCGCTGTCAAAATTTCAATATAATCAGTAAAAACTGCTAATTTTTGTAAAAGACTTTTCATTAGTTTAAGGAAAACCTTTTCTTCACTTTTTTTAATCAAGACTATTTGATTGAATAAGAGTTGTAAAGTTGTGGATGTCCTATTACTACACGATCAAAAAAAGAACCATGCTACAACTTATCCAAACATATTGGAGCATTACTCAAAAATACATTTGACGAATATACTGTTAACAAGTAAGGAAGGCTAAGTTCGGGTGTAACCGAACATTACATACTCAGCTGACAAACATAAATAGGGAAAACAAAATAAGGGAAAATCACCATGTAGGAAAATGAACTTAGGGTAACCGTGGAATGTGTTTGTATGACATGGGTATCAAATAGAAGGTATTAAAGAGTGGTCCTTAGTTCTATAGGTGGCCGCCTTTTCAGTCATCTGTCATAGGTGATAGATAGTTGCCAGAAGTATGTTGCCAATGACCATTGTGTGGGAGTTGTCACATGACTCCCCCGCTGGCGCAGCCGATCAGGAATTTTTATTCGTCTCCCTGATCCAGTTTGTTTCATTGGTGCCTGTGACTGTATTTGATCTTGCTTTTGACAATTTAACTCGTAGTTTGGCTAGTCCGTTTGTTTCTCAGTAAATGCGGGCTCCAGACGATCTATCGCCACGATTTTGTTTTCTCCATTGATATTGAGTTTAAAAAAATGTTTTTTTCCATGTTTTTGTACTTCGAATGGGCCACAGTATGGAGCTTGTAGTGGTGTTTTATGGCCATCGACTCGCACAAATATATACTTGGCATTCGGAAGATCCGGATGTATGAAAATTGATGGTGAATCGTGGAAGGAGGTTTCGCGAGGTCTGATGTTGTTCATTTTGTTTGAATGAGTTGATAAAATCGCTGCCTTTCGTACACTTCGTCGGCTCATTGAAAATTTTGGTATTGTGAGAGTTTTTCCATTTCAGCTGGCGATGCAATCGGGTCGTCTTTCACAACCGAGCGTAGTCCGAGTAAAATGAGAGGTAACTCTTTGATCCAGTCGGGATTTTCCAGTTTAGCTTTTAATGAGGATTTTAATAAGCGATGCCAACGTTCGATAATACCATTTGCTTTCGGGTTGTATGCTGCCGTTCGCAAGTGTTTTACCCCAAGTAATCGATTCAGCTCATTGAACAAAGTGGACTCGAACTGTCGGCCTTGATCAGTCGTTATTCTTTTTGGTACACCAAATCGGGAGATCCACCCTTATACTAATGCGTCTGCGACTGTTTCGGCGGAGATGGGGAGGGCTTCGGGCCCACGGCTGGCTCGGTCGATGCACGTTAGTAAATACGTGAAGCCTTCAGATTCGGGTAGGGGCCCTACTAGGTCGATCTTGATGTGTTCAAATCGGTCACATGTGATATCGTAATGTTCAATGGGTGATCTGTTGTTGTTGTTGTAGCAATGCTCGGCCCACCTAATAGCCGCGACCGATCACAAATTGTCATCAATATCCTCTAACGGGAGTCCAAGGAAACTTGCCGTTTCAACAGGGGTGGATCATAGGGAAAGGGGTGTTAGAGGCGTTGGTTCCATATTACAATTGAAGAGATGGTTGGTGTCATGTGGGGACACATTGCAAGCGGGGCATACATTTTGTATGTCGGGGTTGATTCTGGATAGGTAAGAGTTTAACCTGTTACAGTATCCAGAACGAAGTTGAGCAAGAGTGACACGCGTTTCCCTGGGGAGTATGCGTTCCTCATCCGCAAGTTTTGGATAATTTTAGTTAAGTACTGGATTCACCGGGCAATTCCCGGCATAAAGGTCCGACGCCTGTTTATGGAGTTCACCAAGGACCTGCTTGTGTTTTTTCACTTCATACGGCTGGGTTCTCAGGTGTCGTATTTCCTCAAAATGCTTACGGAGATGACTCCTTAAGCCCCTAGGCGGTGCTGGTTCATCAATCAGATGTCTGTTGGGATGCCCAGGTTTCTGGGTATTCAACAGGAACTGTTTGGTCAGCATCTCATTTCTCTCCCTGATGGGGAGTATTCTCGCCTCATTATGCAGATGGTGTTCTGGGGACATAAGAAGACAGCCCGTGGCGATTCTGAGAGCAGTATTTTGGCAGGCCTGTAGTTTCTTCCAGTGGGTGATTTTTAGGCTTGGCGACCATATGGGTGACGCGTAGCACGTAATCGGCTGGCTAATTGCTTTGTATGTAGTCATGAGCGTTTCTTTTTCTTTTCCCCAAGTACTGCCAGCGAGGGATTTGAGGATTTTGTTACGACTCTGAATTCTCGGAACAATTGCGGCTGCGTGCTCACCAAAATGTAGATCCTGATCAAACGTCACACCCAAGATTTTGGGGTGTCGGACAGTCGGTAGCGTAGTGCCATCGACGTGGATGTTCAAAATGGTCGACATTTGGGGCCTCCATGTTGTAAATAAGGTCGCGGAAGATTTAGTCGGTGATAATGCCAGGTTTCGCGAGGCGAAAAACTGGAGAGATCAGGGAGGTAGCCGTTTATTTTATTGCATAGCGCATCGATCTTTGGGCCTGGGCCTGTGGCCATTATTGTGCAGTCATCGGCGTAGGAAACGATTGTGACTCCTTCCGGTGGTGAAGGTAGCTTAGATATGTAGAAATTAAACAAAAGTGGGGATAGGACACCACCCTGTGGCACCCCCTGTTTAATTCTCCTTGGTTTTGATGTTTCGTTTCTAAATTGCACCGATGCCTGCCGACCACCCAGATAATTTGCGGTCCACCTTTTAAGACATGGGGGAAGGGTAGACCCTTCCAGGTCCTGCAGTAACGAGCCATGGTTGACCGTATCAAAAGCTTTTGATAGGTCTAGCGCTACGAGTACTGTTCTATGGTGGGGGTATTGATTTAAACCGCAATTTATCTGGGTGCCAATGGCATTTAGCGCGGTGGTAGTGCTATGGAGTTTTCTGAAGCCATGCTGATGAGGGCCTAGCTGCAAATTTGCTTGGAAATAAGGGAGCAAAATGGCTTCAACGGTCTTTGCCACTGGCGATAGGAGAGATATCGGACGATACGACTCACCTATGTTAGCTGGTTTCCCAGGCTTTAGACCACCTTGGCCATTTTCCATTTCTCAGGTATGACAAAGGTAGAAAGAGACAGATTGAAGACATGCGCTAAATATTTGAACCCCTCTTTCCCTAGGTTTTTAAGCGTCGGCATGGCTATGCCGTCTGGGCCCACTGCTTTGGATGGTTTAGCACGACCAATGGCGTCCTCAACCTCTTTAGCGGTGATGGTGATTGGTGGCGCGCTGAATTTGTGTTTATGTGCGCGTCTATTGGCTCTTCGTCTATCTTTGTCGACCGTAGGATGCATTATACATATATTGTTGGCAGAAAGCGCTCGCGCATTTTTTCGCGTCCGACAGCACTTTGTCGCCAAAGGCGATGGAAACTTTGTCTTTGTGCTTAGTCGGATTCGATAGGGACTTTACGGTGGACCAAAGTTTACCCACACCGGTAGAGAGGTTACAACCTCTTAGGTGCTCCTCCCATTTCGCCCGCTTGTGTTCATCTACAAGCAATCTGATGCGTTGGTTTATATCCCTTATTTGGGGGTCGCCTGGGTCAAGCTGTCTTATAAGGGGCGTTCTCTCGCTAAGTTTGCGGCCTCCGCCGGGAAGTTGGGCCGGATTTCGGGAATTCTCCCGGCGGGAATGAAATGTGCCGAGGCGGATTTAATGACCTTACGGAAGGCACGCTCCCCTTGGCGGGCATCAGTCGGGATAGGGAGGGCAGCTAGGCGGCTGTCTGTAAAGGATTTATATTCTTCCCACTTTCCTTTTTTGAAGTTTATGAAAGTGCATTTTTCAGTGACGATGAAGTCGGCGTTATGCTCAAGCGAAATAAGTATGGGCAGGTGGTCGGAGGCCAATGTTACCATCGGCTGCCAGTTGACGCAGTTTAAGAGTTCTGCGCTCACGATTGAGATATCTGGCGAGCTGTGACAGCTTCCTACCATACGTGTGGGGGCGTCTCCGTTTATTGTGCAGAACTTCGTTTCTTCTATTTGATCCGCCAACATCTCACCCCTACTGTCCGCCCGCAAGTTTGAATGCCATAGATCATGATGGGCATTGAAATCGCCTAAGATAATGCGATTGTTGCCAGTGAGTAAGGCCCTGATATTAGGGCGGTATCCACTGGGGCAACAGGTGGCAGGAGGGATGTAGATGTTGATGATTTCTAGGTTTGCATCGCCTGACCGGACAGATAGGCCTTGACGTCAATGGCGGATAAAAAGGGGGGGGGGGGGGGGGGGCCATCGCCCCCCCAGACCTACCTGAATAAATATTGGGCGTGCTTAATTTGCCAGAAATTTAAATGCATTTTTTAGATTTCCGTAAAATTGAGATTGAATGAAATATTTCTTATCTTCTTTGTCTGCTTGTCTAGCGAAAAAAGGTAAATAATAAAAAAGTGAGTTTTGCTTTTTCCGCTTATTGCCGCAGATATGCCATGGTTTGTGAATAAAATAGTTGAAACATGGTGACCATAAAAAAATTCTTCATATCACCAACCAACTTCATTTTTTTTATAAAAGTTCCGGAACACACCTAATATGTCGTTTCATTTATGCAATATCAGAGCCACTGATGACCTGATACGAAACTTGTATTCTCTCTCAATTCGTTTCCAGGAATGGGGCTCGAAATCAGCTGTCTGTATTCAATTGTAAACAAAAATTCTTCATATCACCAACCAACTTCATTTTTTTTTATAAAAGTTCCGGAACACACCTAATATGTCGTTTCATTTATGCAATATCAGAGCCACTGATGACCTGATACGAAACTTGTATTCTCTCTCAATTCGTTTCCAGGAATGGGACTCGAAATCAGCTGTCTGTTCATTCAATTGTAAACAAAAATTCTTCATATCACCAACCAACTTCATTTTTTTTTATAAAAGTTCCGGTACACACCTAATATGTCGTTTCATTTATGCAATATCAGAGCCACTGATGACCTGATACGAAACTTTTATTCTCTCTCAATTCGTTTCCAGGAATGGGGCTCGAAATCAGCTGTCTGTTCATTCAATTGTAAACAAAAGTTCATTCGCTGTAAACAAAAGTTCATTCGTTTCCAAGAATGGGGTCTGAAGTCAAATTATTCATCTCTTTTTTTCCTTTTATGATTGCTGCAATAGATATAGATTCAAAATAACTCCACTTAGTTAAAGCCACAAGTGAAACTCTCTTATCAGAAAGAACTAGCTTCTACCTTTGAGCTGTATAAAATCATTTCTTGATTGTTTTTTGTTCGAATTCTTTCAATTAGTTGAGCTAATTTGAGTGCTTAAAGATAAATTCGATACGTTTATTTGTAATTATGTCAAAATTGTGTTCTGAAGTTAATCATTAATTTATATTACTGACTTCCATGGCAAAAATGGATTTTGAGCTTTCGGCCATGATCGCCCCCCCCCCCTCATCTGGAGACCTGTATCCGCCCCTGCTTGACGTTCTAAGACATTGTCCCTGCGGTCGATGCCAGGATCAAATATACAATATTGCACAGAGTGGTGTATGACAAACGCGTGACCGCCTCCATTTCCGCTCTCGCGGTCTTTCCTGTGGACGTTATACCCAGAGCAGGTCTGCAATGCAGATCTTGCTGTGAGTTTAGTCTCTTGAATCGCAGCAATGGGGATGTTGTGCCGCGTCATGAAATCGACTATCTCCGTAATCTTCCCAGTTAGTCCATTACGGTTTAACTGCAGAATTCTGAAGTGCATAAGGGGAGACGTCGCCACTCTGGGAGTAAGTGACGGGTGACTACGCCTGGGTTGGGGAAGGCTAGGACGCAATTGCTGTTGTGGCCCTAGGACTGGGCGTCCTTGGGCAAGCATTGGGGTACCCGGATGATTTGGGTTTGCGACCTGGCAACATGGCGCGATGAAACCCGTCGGGGGGTTGCCGTCGCGGAGACCAGAACATCTAGGGAAGTGGCACCACCCAAGGCAGGAGCTGCATTGGGCGGATGTCGCAAACATATATATTCTGTGCTGGCAAACGGTGCAAACGGAGGTAGGGACTAAGAGTCTGTTTCCCTGACCTACACGATTGCTGCCGGAAAAGAGGGGGAGAGAAGACGGGGGCAGGGGCTGTTGCTCAGCATTGCTTTCGACTCTACAACGAAGATTGTAGTTATGAGTGGTAGCAGCTGTTTGAGTTGTTGGCGCCGTGAGGCGCGAGCAGCAGCGGGTACTTGTTGTTGCTTGCTGAGCAGCGGGGCTGCTGGAAGGTAGTGGGGGGCGCTTAGACGTAGACTACGGGACGCCCTTGGGCGTGAACGAACAGCAAGGAGCCACAAAAGATTTATAAAAGTTACGTGGACGTCGGGTTTTGGGATCAAGCCCAGAACAACCTGTCCGATGCAACCATCCCTTGCACGAGACACACTGAACAGAGTATGACCGTCCTAAAAAGATTCTTTTCCGGCAGATGCAGCAAAACCATTTCTCAGGACCGGGGTCAGGAGACGGACCCGGATTGGATTCGATGCCTTCCCGGAGTAAGAGAATATGGAGCAGTCCGGCTGCAAGGAGCTGCTGGGAGGATGACAATTTGTGGGAGGGACGAAACAAATTAGATGGGGTCACACTGAAATGACAGTCCTTGGTCGGGAAAAATCCCGAGTCGCTCCGGTACATAGAACCAACTGCCTTGGGAAGCGCAATGGGTGATCTCGTATGTCGATGTACCTTAACTTTTTGGCATTTTAAACAATTACGGACGAATTGTTTACAATCTTTGCGTAAATTGTCCCAGACAAATCGTTGCTGAACAAGTTTTGTTGTGCCGCGTACTCCGGGATGGTTCAGGTGGTGCAATTTGCCTATAACGAGATTTCGAAATTTGTTATGAACGAAAGGGCGAATATAATTACCAGAAACATCGCAGAATAGTTCTGCCTACGATCCAGGAATTTTTACTTGTTTGAGCCGGATACTGGTGTTTTTGTTTTTGAGCAATGTTTTGAGAGAGGTGTCGTTTTGTTGTTTAGCGGCCATTTCTTCGAAATTTATATCGCCTCCTCCGATTGTATCAATTCTTGATAGTAGATCTGGAACGACGTTATCTTTCCCTGGAACGTGGCGAATGTGTGTTGTGAATTCGATGATGTAACTTAATTGTGCTGCACGTCTTGGAATAATTTTTTCGCTGAATGTTGTGGACACGAATGACAATGGCTTATGATCGCAATGTCATTCGAATTCACGTCCCTGCAATAGGTACTCAAAGTACTTTATTGAGCGATAAATTGCTAATAATTCTCGGTCGTACGTTGGATACAGGATCTCTGCATTGCTTAACCGCTTCGAAAAAAATGCCAGTGGCTTGTGCTGACTATTCTCATCTTGATGAAACACTCCCCCAATAGCAGTAGAGCTGGCGTCGGTTGCCAGAATTAATTTAGAGTTTGCTGCTGGATGCACGAGTACCGACGCATTTGCCAGTTGTTTCTTGTATTTTTCAAAACTCTGCCTTGCGTCCTCAGTCCACACGAGAGCTGTTTTATGGTTTTTTTTTTTGTTATGTTTTATTAGTGTTTGTAATCGTTGTTGTGTCTCGGCAGCATCTTTGATGAACCGACGGTAGAAGTTAATCATCAACATAAATCGTTTTAAGTCTTTCGCAATCGTGGGTTCTTTGAAGGATAGTATTTTTTCCACCCTTTCTGGTACGGGCTTGATACCGTCAGGTGTTACTTCGTGTCCCCAAAAATTATATTTTGTTTACTGTAAAGATGCATATTCAGCGTTGATGCGAAGTCCGAATTCGCGCAACCGGCTGAATACGCCTCGGATATCTTGAACGTGTTGGTCGTACGACTCTGACGCGATGAATGTGTCATTCATGTAAGCGAAAACGTAGTCAAGTCCACGAAGCACTTCATCAATTAAACGCTGAAATGTTTGTGATGCATTTCGGATTCCGAAGGTCATAAAAACATATTCGAATAAGCCGAATAGGGGTTATGAAGGCAGTCTTCGGGATATGTGACTCTTCGATAGGAACTTGATGATATGCTTTTTTTAAGTCGATGCGGCTGAATATCTTTTTTCCATGCAGTATATTCGTAAAGTCTTGCACGTGGGGCACTGGATACTTTTCCGGCTTGGTACGGGCATTTAATTGGCGGTAGTCCCCACACGGCCGCCAGTCGCCATTGTTTTTCTGCGCCATGTGGAGTGGCGAAGCACAATTTGATTTAGAGGGTCTGCAAATTCCCAGTCGAAGCAGCTCGTTGAATTCCTTCTTCGCTGTCCGCAATTTTTCGGGTGATAGCCGCCTTGCTTTTGCAGTCACTGGAGGGCCAGCCGTTTCGATGAAGTGTGTTACGTTCGCCCTATCTTTTACCTGAAACGATGGCTTGTCGTCGAGCAAGTCTTTGAATTCTGTTAGCAGAAATGAACATTTGTTTGTTGAATCAATTATAGTTACCTGTTGCAAAGACGTTTCAAGAACTTCACACTTCGAAGACAACCCTGTCATTGGAACGATCAAACGTTTGCGTTTTATGTCAACAAGCAATCCATATTCGTTTAAAAAATCTGCTCCAATTATCGAAGTAGGGCAGTCGGCTATAGTGAAATTTCATGGAAGCTCGCGTCGTAATCCAAGGCTTACAGTTAAAAGACGTTTGCCATATGTTCGTATTGGCGAACCATTTGCCGCATAATATTGTGCGTACTCTTCTACTTTGGCATTGTTGTGCCTGCTACGTAACTTTTCGTTCATACGATGAGTTGGTCTCAGTATAGAGTGATCGGCGCCAGAATCTATTAAAAAGTCAGTGTCGGTTAGTTTGTCGTGGATAAACAGGCGTTTAGATGTCGTGCATAGCTTCGAAGCCTGTGTTGAAACTGCACACGTTAGTTTTTTTGTTTTGAATTGAACGAGCATGGTGAACGACAGTTTTTCGCATTGTCTCCCAGCTGCGGTGATACCAGCATACATCGCTATTATCGTCATCTTCTTTGTCGCTTCCCTTTTAGCTTGTTGACCGGCCCCGTTTTCGAGGCGGTGTGTGTCCTCGCCGAGTAGATCACTTTAGCGTTTCAATTGCGCTTAGCCGATTGGATAATTTGTCTAATTTTTGTTGGATTATTTTTAATGTTCGTTCCAATGGCGCGGTTTTTTCAACGCTGGAAATGGTTACTTTGTCTGAAACTTCCCACATTCCGTCGACGATATGTGCGAGGTCATCTAACTTATCTTTTGATGCAGCCAGCCAATACAGTTCTCGCTGTTTGTGAAAACTTTTTCATTCATAGATTGTTGATGAAATCATCGCCAACGTCTTTCGATGCGAGGGATTTAATTTTTTGTAACGCCTGCGATGGCATCATGTCACCTAGCGGCTCGTTGGAAATCAACTTCTCGAATTTTATTGTTGCCGATTCTGAGTACATTGATATGAGTTGTTGCTTCAGTTTATCGTATTTTTCGTCGTTGAATGATTCATGTAGCAATTGCCTCACTTCCAGAGCTACTTTGCTTGATAAGTTTGCGACAGTGTGCAAGAATTTTGATTTATTTGAATTTGATGTTATTTGGTTTGCCGAGGAGATTCCATTCTGTCCTGACGACTGCTGTGCACTAATGGACAATGCTTCATTTAATTGAATTTTGAGCGATTCAATTTGTTCAGCAAGTTCTTCACTGGTAGGAATTTTTCTTTCATTAACGTTCAATATTTGATTTTAGCAAAATATTCTTTTGTCGGGGTCACCAGTTTTTGGTGCGCAAATGAAGAAGTGAACAACACGATATTCTACAACTGATTGATATATTTCAATATAAATTACAATACACAAATGTTCGTTGTTTATCGTGCACATGGCAGAATGAATAATAATAATGATAATAAGAACAGAACAGGAAGTGTCAGTCATCTGCCATAGGTGATAGATAGTTGCCAGACGTATGTTGCCAATGACCATTGTGTGGGAGCTGCCACATCGTTAATGAGTATTTTAAAAGGTAGTGGGCCTTAGTTCTATCGGTGGACGCCTTTTCGAGATATCGCCATAAAAGTGGACCAGGGGTGACTCTAGAATGTGTTTGTACGATATGGGTATCAAATGAAAGCTGTTAATGAGTATTTTAAAAGGGAGTGGGCCTTAGTTCTATAGGTGGACGCCTTTTCGAAATATCGCCATAAAGGTGGACCAGGGGTGACTCTAGAATTTGTTTGTACGATATGGGTATAAAATGAAAGGTGTTAATGAGTATTTTTAAAGGGAGTGGGCCTAAGTTCTATCGGTGGACGCCTTTTCGAGATATCGCCATAAACGTGGACCAGGGATGACTCTAAAATGCGTTTGTACAATATGGGTGGCCGATAAAAACAAAAACAATTGTTAATAAACAATGAGCACTTGGGAATGTCAAACAAGGTAATTGACAATAAACAAAAATCCAGCATTATCAGTGATTTGCACCAGATGGCGCAACACTGAATAAATATAGTTGGTAAAAAGGAATAGAAGTAGCAAATTTGCCAGTCAAACAAACCACCGCTGTATAGCTAAATGGTTAGCGCAGCATGCCTAAAGCGTACTGATGATGAAGGCTTAGCACCCTTCGTAATGGATCTATCTGCGCAGCTATGGCAGGTTGTCTGAAAAATTTTCTACTTACTATTCCAAAAACAAAATACAATTTTTCAAATTTAGAAAAATTAAAAAATAACAATAATTATCATTGGAAAAAAATTATTGTTCTGGCCTTGAGCTCGATTCGAACCTTGAATGATTTATCAATAGGCCGATAAAAACAAAAACAATTGTTAATAAACCATGAGCACTTGGGAATGTCAAACAAGGAATTGACAATAAACAAAAATCCAGCATTATCAGTGATTTGCACCAGATGGCGCAACACTGAATAAATATAGTTGGTAAAAAGGAATAGAAGTAGCAAATTTGCCAGTCAAACAAACCACCGCTGTATAGCTAAATGGTTAGCGCAGCATGCCTAAAGCGTACTGATGATGAAGGCTTAGCACCCTTCGAAATGGATCTATCTGCGCAGCTATGGCAGGTTGTCTGAAAAATTTTCTACTTACTATTCCAAAAGCAAAATACAACTTTTCAAATTTAGAAAAATTAAAAAATAACAATAATTATCATTGGAAAAAAATTATTGTTCTGGCCTTGAGCTCGATTCGAACCTTGAATGATTTATCAATAGGCCGATAAAAACAAAAACAATTGTTAATAAACTATGAGCACTTGGGAATGTCAAACAAGGTAATTGACAATAAACAAAAATCCAGCATTATCAGTGATTTACACCAGATGGCGCAACACTGAATAAATATAGTTGGTAAAAAGGAATAGAAGTAGCAAATTTGCCAGTCAAACAAACCACCGCTGTATAGCTAAATGGTTAGCGCAGCATGCCTAAAGCGTACTGATGATGAAGGCTTAGCACCCTTCGAAATAGATCTATCTGCGCAGCTATGGCAGGTTGTCTGAAAAATTTTCTACTTACTATTCCAAAAACAAAATACAATTTTTCAAATTTAGAAAAATTAAAAAATAACAATAATTATCATTGGAAAAAAATTATTGTTCTGGCCTTGAGCTCGATTCGAACCTTGAATGATTTATCAATAGGCCGATAAAAACAAAAACAATTGTTAATAAACCATGAGCACTTGGGAATGTCAAACAAGGTAATTGACAATAAACAAAATCCAGCATTATCAGTGATTTGTACCAGATGGCGCAACACTGAATAAATATAGTTGGTAAAAAGGAATAGAAGTAGCAAATTTGCCAGTCAAACAAACCACCGCTGTATAGCTAAATGGTTAGCGCAGCATGCCTAAAGCGTACTGATGATGAAGGCTTAGCACCCTTCGAAATGGATCTATCTGCGCAGCTATGGCAGGTTGTCTGAAAAATTTTCTACTTACTATTCCAAAAACAAAATACAATTTTTCAAATTTAGAAAAATTAAAAAATAACAATAATTATCATTGGAAACAAATTATTGTTCTGGCCTTGAGCTCGATTCGAACCTTGAATGATTTATCAATAGGCCGATAAAAACAAAAACAATTGTTAATAAAGCATGAGCACTTGGGAATGTCAAACAAAGTAATTGACAATAAACAAAAATCCAGCATTGTCGGTGATTTGCACCAGATGGCGCAACACTGAATAAATATAGTTGGTAAAAAGGAATAGAAATAGCAAATTTGCCAGTCAAACAAACCACCACTGTATAGCTAAATGGCTAGCGCAGCATGCCTAAAGCGTACTGATGATGAAGGCTTAGCACCCTTCGAGATGGATCTATCTGCGCAGCTATGGCAGGTTGTCAGAAAAATGTTCTACTTACTATTCCAAAAACAAAATACAATTTTTCAAATTTAGAAAAATTTAAAAATAACAATAATTATCATTGGAAAAAAATTATTGTTCTGGCCTTGGGCTCGATTCGAACCTTGAATGATTTATCAATAGGCCGATAAAAACAAAAACAATTGTTAATAAACCATGAGCACTTGGGAATGTCAAACAAGGTAATTGACAATAAACAAAAATCCAGCATTATCAGTGATTTACACCAGATGGCGCAACACTGAATAAATATAGTTGGTAAAAAGGAACAGAAGTAGCAAATTTGCCAGTCAAACGAACCACCGCTGTATAGCTAAATGGTTAGCGCAGCATGCCTAAAGCGTACTGATGATGAAGGCTTAGCACCCTTCGAAATAGATCTATCTGCGCAGCTATGGCAGGTTGTCTGAAAAATTTTCTACTTACTATTCCAAAAACAAAATACAATTTTTCAAATTTAGAAAAATTAAAAAATAACAATAATTATCATTGGAAAAAAATTATTGTTCTGGCCTTGAGCTCGATTCGAACCTTGAATGATTTATCAATAGGCCGATAAAAACAAAAACAATTGTTAATAAACCATGAGCACTTGGGAATGTCAAACAAGGTAATTGACAATAAACAAAATCCAGCATTATCAGTGATTTGTACCAGATGGCGCAACACTGAATAAATATAGTTGGTAAAAAGGAATAGAAGTAGCAAATTTGCCAGTCAAACAAACCACCGCTGTATAGCTAAATGGTTAGCGCAGCATGCCTAAAGCGTACTGATGATGAAGGCTTAGCACCCTTCGAAATGGATCTATCTGCGCAGCTATGGCAGGTTGTCTGAAAAATTTTCTACTTACTATTCCAAAAACAAAATACAATTTTTCAAATTTAGAAAAATTAAAAAATAACAATAATTATCATTGGAAACAAATTATTGTTCTGGCCTTGAGCTCGATTCGAACCTTGAATGATTTATCAATAGGCCGATAAAAACAAAAACAATTATTAATAAAGCATGAGCACTTGGGAATGTCAAACAAAGTAATTGACAATAAACAAAAATCCAGCATTGTCAGTGATTTGCACCAGATGGCGCAACACTGAATAAATATAGTTGGTAAAAAGGAATAGAAATAGCAAATTTGCCAGTCAAACAAACCACCACTGTATAGCTAAATGGCTAGCGCAGCATGCCTAAAGCGTACTGATGATGAAGGCTTAGCACCCTTCGAGATGGATCTATCTGCGCAGCTATGGCAGGTTGTCAGAAAAATGTTCTACTTACTATTCCAAAAACAAAATACAATTTTTCAAATTTAGAAAAATTTAAAAATAACAATAATTATCATTGGAAAAAAATTATTGTTCTGGCCTTGGGCTCGATTCGAACCTTGAATTTTTAGGTATCTTGATGAAATTTGATATGTAGGTTCCTGGGCACTCATCTCAGATCACTATTTAAAATGAACGAAATCGGACTATAACCACGCCCACTTTTTCGATATCGAAAATTTCGAAAAACCCAAAAAGTGCGATAATGCGTTACCAAAGACGGATAAAGCGATGAAACTTGGTAGGTGGGTTGACCTTATGACGTAGAATAGAAAATTAGTAAAACTTTTAGAAGAAGGTAATTTAAAAGTTGTGCAAGCTGTAATTTGGCAGTCGTTGAAGATATCATGATGACATTTGGCAAGAGCGTTACTCCTATTCCTATTGGTGTGCTAAATAAAAACTAGCAAAATCGGATGACGAACACGGCCACTTAAATTTTTTTTTTGTTTAAGTCAAATTATAACAAAAAATTGACATTATACATTATATAAGTAAATTATCTCAACATTCAACTCCAGTAATGATATGGTGCAACAAAATACAAAAATAAAAGAAAAGTTCAAAATGGGCGTGGCTCCGCCCTTTTTCATTTAATTTGTCTAGAATACTTTTAATGCCATAAGTCGAACAAAAATTAACCAATCCTTGTGAAATTTGGCGGGGGCATAGATTCTATGACGATAACTGTTTTCTGTGAAAATGGGCGAAATCAGTTGAAGCCACGCCCAGTTTTTATACACAGTCGACCGTCTGTCCTTTCGATCGGCCGTTAGCACGATAACTTGAGCAAAAATCGATATATCTTTACTAAACTTAGTTCACGTACTTATCTGAACTCCCTTTATCTTGGTATATAAAATGGCCGAAATCCGACTATGACCGCGCCCACTTTTTCGATATCGAAAATTACGAAAAATGAAAAAAAAAATGCCATAATTCTTTACCAACTATGAAAAAAGGGATGAAACATGTTAATTGGATTGGCCTATTATCGCAAAACATAACTTTAGAAAAAACTTTGTAAAATGGGTGTGACACCTTCCATATTAAGTAGAATAAAATGAAAAAGTTCTGCAGGGCGAAATCAAAAGCCCTTGAAATCTTGGCAGGAATGCTGTTCGTGGTATTACATATATAAATAAATTAGCGGTACCCGACAGATGATGTTCTGGGTCACCCTGGTCCACATTTTGGTCGATATCTCGAAGACGCCTTCACATATACAACTAAGGGCCAGTCCATTTTAAACCCCTCATTAATACCTTGTAACGTAACGTTACAATAACGTAACTCCCCCTGTATTTCCTTATTCACCTAAACCTGAACCTCCCTGTACTTATTTTGCTATAGCATAGCCAACAACCACTTCTTTTATAGCATATTCAACAACCAACTAAATTGCGAACCAACGAAAATCACAATAATGGTGCGTTGAATTCTCAACCAGTTTGCGTCACCACCCATATAAACACTGAATTTGCATTTTCGCAATTCAGTCCTCGCAGGTGAGCCAGCGGGAGTGGATGTCTTTTTAAAGACATATTTTTCCCTCCTGCTAGCTAGCTGAGTGGAAGGGGCGCCGTCATGGCGCGAGTCACCCTTCACTTAGGTAAGGACGACGGGGAGGATGCCTTGTGCTACTTTGCCCCCCGCGCCCTCCTAGGTGTTGAGTGGCCCGACGCCCTAATGACCATACAACCCCTCCCCCTCAGTCCTAGCTTTGGCTGGCTGAGCGGTAGGGGCGCCGTCATGGCGCGGGTCACCCTTCACTTAGGTAAGGACGACGGGGAGGATGCCTTGTGCTACTTTGCCCCCCGCGCCCTCCTAGGTGTTGAGCGGCCCGATGCCTTCATGACATTTCACCCCTTCCCCTCAGCTCTGGTTTCGGCCGTGAGCCGATGCGTGCGCACAGGGGCTACCGCTGTGCCGTTAAGGTGCACTTCCCCTCCGCCCACGGGTCGACCCACGGTGTATCGGCTGGTACAACCCCGCCCCCCTTACGCACCTTCTACTAGTGTGCAAGTAGGGAGGCGGGGGTGTCCAGCGGTGAAACCAGCACTAACCAGTCCTCGCAGTCTCTTCCGCAAGTGACTGACCCCGCGACTACCACAGCTGCCGAAGAAGAGCGACTAGAGATCCCGTTGCAGCCGACCGACCAATACCAGCCCGTTGGTACGCCTATCCGACCCCGCCCGGAACACGCCGCCGCTGTCCAGGTAAACCCCGTCGCCGGCCTATTCTCTCTCTCTCTCTCTCTCTCTCTCTGCCCTGGTACGCGCTCCGTAGCCCACCGCCGCTGCCGTCGCACCGTCGCCCCTCTGGTGCCACCGCTGCTACGACGACCGTTGGCCGTTCGCCATCCTACCGCCGTTAAGCCGCTGTCTCCGTCCCGCCGCTGCTACGACGACCGTTGGCCGTTCGCCATCCTACCGCCGTTAAGCCGCTGCATCCGTCACGCCGCTGCTACGACGACCGTTGGCTGTTCGCCACCCTACCGCCGTTGAGCCGCTGTATCCGTCCCGCCGCTGCTACGACGACCGTTGGCCGTTCGCCATCCTACCGCCGTTAAGCCGCTGTCTCCGTCCCGCCGCTGCTACGACGACCGTTGGCCGTTCGCCATCCTACCGCCGTTAAGCCGCTGCATCCGTCACGCCGCTGCTACGACGACCGTTGGCTGTTCGCCATCCTACCGCCGTTAAGCCGCTGCACCCGTCACGTCACTGCTACAACGACCGTTGGCCGCTCGCCATCCTACCGCCGTTAAGCCGCTGCATCACCGTCCATCCAGTTCGCTGGTGCCGTCACTTCGTCTATACCGCTACACCCATCCGTCCGCTAATACTGTCCGCCGTCCAGCCACTGCGCTCATACTACTGTACCAATCCGTCCGCTAATACTGTCCGCCTTCCGGCCGCCGCGCTGATCCCGCCGCTGCTCCCGGACAACCGTACCATCCCGCCCGCTACTGCACCGCCGCTAAACCACCGTACCGACCCATCCGCTACTACTACGCCTATTAGCCACCGCCTCCATCTTTGCACGGAAAGCTGCTGTCCGCCTAATATCCCCAGCCGTGTGTGCGTGCGTTCGTAACACATAAATATCGTGTATTTATTCAGTAGGGGTTTGTGGGACCTTTACTCGACTCTGGATTGACTGAGTGTTACCCCAGCCTTAGACAAAACCCACCTCATAAACTTTAATGTGATACCCAGAACAATAATTTTTTAATTATTTATTTAATTATTGTTATTTTTTAATTTTTCTAAATTTGAAGAATTGTATTTTGTTTTTGGAATAGTAAGTAGAAAATTTTTCAGACAACCAATTAAAAATGTCCCTCTTAGAAAACATAAGGCATAATTTTTTTAATTTCCAGCGAGTTACTCGCCCCTCGTAGCAGACTGATGGCTCTTATTATATTTATCCTCTTTGCTCATACTACTTAAAGTGCTGCGGATGTAAATCGAGTTAGATACGATACTTTTGGCAATAGATACACACAAGGAAAGAGCAAATTGACTAAATACATCGCACTGTATGTTTGTGGCGCTAATTGAAAAAAAATTTGCGTTGAAGAATTTACCATTAATTTCAGTCAGAAAAAGCAGATTTGTTAATGGACTCACCTTGGCCTCTTCCAATCTGCCTAATGCTTTGAGTAAGTTTCCCAAATCGCTGCGCACACAGTAAAGTTCCTATGAATATGGATTTTGTTAAGTGTATTTAAATATTTATCCTTCTGGTGTAGTTACCGGATTATACTGCAGTGCAGTAATGTATGCCTGTACTGCCGACTCCATGTCGCGCGCCGCAACCAAAGCAGCAGCCAAGTTTATATACCCGTCAATAAAATCAGGCTTCAATCTAACGGCTCGTCTATAGTTTTCTAATGCCTCTTGGAGTTGTCCACGCTCCTTGTACACATTTCCCAAGTTGCTGTAAAAACAAAAACCTCTAGTTTATAACCAAAAACCTTGGACAATAAATTTGTAAAGCAGCCAAATTTTTAAAACGCATCAGAAAAAATATATATTATTTCCATTTTATGTTTTTTCGTCCCACTTGGAACCAAACTCACTAAATGGGGTGTAGTTTTAAAGGTAGTAAAACGAGGTAGCGTTATGTAACTATAAAAAAATAAAAAATACAGGGAGCGATATACCTCCGAAGAGGTCATGCTTTGCGTCGTGTTACTTTGTTTTTTAGCAGTGTTCCGAAAAGCAAGTGCACACTTTATTTTCCTTGTGATTCGACGAGTTGCACATTTTCCTTTCGTTTTCTGCCACGACGCACAGTGGCGCCTCTGCCGCTAAAGCATGGCAAAAATCAAAAAAAATCATGAAATCGTTCGCTAAATCTAATACATGTTTCTAATAGATGGGATCAAGAATATACAACTTTTGTTTCACAGAAAATTATAGTTTACCAGGTAGAGCCGCTCAAAGTTGATCAATTTTCAACATTGGGGAAAAATTTGAAATTTTTCTTCTTTTTCGTTGTATTTAAATTGGTTTTGTGAGTAAAGAAGGCGTCCGATTGTCGTTTTCTTGTATAGCTATTAAAGATAATTTAATTTAGGATTGAAACAAAAAAAAATTTGTTTTTTTTTGGTAAAAGTTGGCGGATATACCTGCTTTTCGAAATGAATTTTTAGGCCCTTTTTAAAACTTTGATGGAAAAAATAAAAAAAAATTTAAAATATGTGCTCCGTCAAATTAACATTAGTTATTTGTGAAATATTCAGTTACCTAAATTCATAAAGTCTACCTGCGTCCATCTGCAACTTCACTTTTTACATCAAATAAAGTTAAACAACCTTGGGCATAAATACACGCCTGAACAGGTATATATAATTCAGTACGGCCGTAAGGTCGTTTTTGTTATTGCAACTTGTTAACAACATACGTTTTTTTAGTTACAAATGGTATACTTGAAATTAATTTTAATAATTTGAGTAGGTATATAAAGCTATCCATCATACAATGCACATTATCAATCGTCTTTTGGAGATTAGGGAACTAAGTATTCTGTTTACTTAAATAAAGTGAATAGTATTTTTAAATATAGTTCACAGTTTAATATTTAGTCAGATACACTCGAAGCCAATTCTAATATGTATCTAGAAAACTCGACAATATTTGCGGTGTTTAAATCTACAAAGTCAAGACGGGACTTCGTTGAGGCTATTATGAGAGAATTAGCGAGTGAAACAAGCATTAAAGAAAAGGAAGGCCTGGAAGAAAAAATTGGTTTACAATACATTATGATAGAAAGAAAATGGAAGGACGTCTATCGTAACAATTCAAAATTTCTAAGTAAGCATGAAAAGTGGCTAGCTGACAAAACTTTTATGGACGAAGAAACGCCTAGCACGTCAACCAATCCAACTAGAGGGAGACCAACAAAACCCATAGAAGAGTGTTCTACCTACGCAAGGAAAAGGAAGCTGTCTGATACCACAAAAGCTACGGCCACGACTCATCTTTCAGAAGCACTGGCTATTAAATATAAAAAAGACGAAGAAAACGTGAAGTCTCATATAACAGAAGCAGTTGCGGTAGCAAGTCCAGTGCGACTGATGAGGATCAAAAACAGCATTCCCACACCACCAAATGCGCTACCTAGGAAATACACTCCCGAAGAAGCTTTGGCGCTGTTTATAGATCTCGTTTTAACGAAGAAAAAATATATTATATTGCGTAAGTCATTACTGCAACGTAATGCGATATTTCACCTGGATACAAAAAAATTACTCAAGCCAAGAAAGAAGCAGTTCCTCTAAGTCCCAAAATAACCGAAGTATCAGCTGAAATTGAGCTACAAAACCTAATGGATCATACGCCTACATGACTCCTTCAAAGTTTTACTGAAGAAAAGTTGAAATCACTGCCAAAGGAGCTAGCCTTGATAACTAAGTGGGGCTGTGATGGATAAAGCGCAAATAAACAAAGAATAAATGTAGACGATGACCCAATTACAGATAGTAATATGTTTATGGCTTCTATTGTTCCATTACGACTAAAAGATGAAGCCTCAGAATATTGGAAAAATCCACATCTCTCATCAATTATATTGTGCCGCCCGATATTATTAAAATACGAGAAGGAGTCTTCGGAACTCATAAAATCCACAGTGAGTGATATAAAAAATCAAATTGCCAAGTTAGAACCAACAATAATTGAAATTGAAGAGGGGAATGTTATTACAATAAAGCATGATTTTCTTCTAACAATGGTCGATGGTAAAGTTTTGAACTTAATAACAAATACGACATCTAGAGTGAAATGTCCAATTTGTAAGAAAAGCCAAAAGGACTTTGAAAATCTTGATGATTCAATAACTGACGAACTAAATTATGAGTATGGAATATCTCCTTTGCATGCTAGGATAAGACGTATGGAATTTGTTTTGAAGCTGGCCTATACACTACCACAACAAGGAGAAGTTTTCGACGCCAATACAACATGTAAGGAGAAAGAAAACAGGATAAAAAAATAATTCAGGATGCATTCTATAAAGAGATTGGCCTTAGAGTTGACTGTCCAAAGTATGGATACGGATATACAAATGATGGTAACTCCTCAAGAAGATTTTTTGAAAACGATGCAGTGACTGCTCGCATAACAGGAGTTGATAGAGATATTGTGAAAAGATTGGTAGTAATTTTAAATATTTTAAACTGCCATGAAACAGTTAATGGAGCCAAATTTGGAGAATATGCATCTAAAACTACAGATATGCTGCATCAAAAGTATCCTGAGAAGAAACTTACACCAACGGTACATAAAATTTTAGCACATGGAAAAGATTTAAAACAGTACCAGTGCTTACCGGTAGGAGAATTATTTGAAGAAGCTCAAGAATCTAAGAACAAGGACTACAGAAGATATAGATGTATGAACACCTGCAAAGTATCACGAGTTAGACAAAACGAATATCATCTATGAGTTATATAAGAACACAAAATGATCTTACAGATGCGTATAGCTCAGAAATGGTTGCTTTGTTAGATATGTGTTCCAGTGACGATGACTATGTTAAGATAAAATAAGTTTCTCATTTCTTATCACAACAATGAAAAACAGATTTACTAATCAATTTTGTTACTTTACTGAAAAATAAGATATCTATGTACAAGTTAATTTTTTATTTCAAATAAAAGAATTAATTAATTTAGTAATTTATAAATATATACTTTTCGTTACTGCATTTATCTAAAGTTTATCAAATTTATTTTAAAGCTTAGGCACTTCGCCTTCAAACGAGTATTAAATTTTTATAGAAATCAATACGTCTATCGAGTTTGGTACAAATTGGTAAAGCTGTTACTAAGATCAAACTTTTTAGCACTCCCCTTTTCCAAAATTCGTTGGCTGTTTAATCTTGAGCTCAAATAAAATTTCATTGAACCACTTTCAATAACTTTTAGTTATTAATAAAATACATATTTGGCTTGTAAATTAAAAAAAAAAAACATGTAAAATTTTACGATGAATTTTGAGGCACCTTGTTATTGTGGCACCAAAAACGGACATTTAAGTTTTATAAGGGTATTGCCATTTAAAAGAAACAATACGTCTATCGATTTTGGTAGTTTTGATTACGTGACTACTTAGATACAACTTTTTATCATAAGTGGGAAGTACCACGCTATCTTATCAAAATCATTAGTTTTTCTTATTTAATGCTTAAATACGTCATTATAAGACAAATCTCATTTTATTTTTTTTATTTTTTACTAAAAACATTTTGTTTTTGCATTTTTCTAAAAATTTTCGAGTTTGATTTTTTTGAAGCACCCTGTGTCTGTGACATTCTGAGCTTTCACACAATAAAACCTCAAATAATTAGCTTTCTTTTGCATTTTAAATTTTTAAAATATCTTCATTGGTTCAAAAGTTATGATTTTTGCAAAGAAAAAACTCAAAAGGCGCCACTGTGCGACGGTGGGCATACAGTAGTAGTTTGGCCCAAATACGGTGCAGATATTGACAAAAACGTTTCTGACTTCAATGCCATCATTCACGCTATTCTGGAAAGACAGGTACCTAATATCAGCTCTTGGTATTTGGTTAGTCGATTAACCGAATTATACGAATATGTCATTAGTCGACTACCAGTATTCGAGTAGTCAAAACATTTAGACTATTCGGCTAACCACCCATTTACGGTTAGTCGAATAACCGCTCACTTGCGGTTAGTCGGTTAATGCAAATTTCGGTTACATAGGCAGCACGTATAAGTAGTGTCTGTGATATTTGCCAATTAATTTGACTGGTTTCTTTTAAATATTCAATAAAATATATTCGGAACTCAGAATTCAGTGAAAATTTTCTTTACAGTTTTGTGCAATAAAGTAAGACCCCAGATGAAAACTTACGAAATTTCATTTGATCAAAATTGGATTTATGGCAATCCCTTATGTTATTTAGCAGTCTGACGGTCAGCCACCAAATGCCTTATAATTTTGGTTGAACGTCAAATAGAATGACTCTTGAAAAAGAACCTTTAGAAATAATTTTATTTATTTCTATGGTGAAAGTTTAAAAACAAGTATGAAAATAAAATGGATAAGATATCATTGCCCTGCAACAATACTTCAAAAGCCAAATCTTCAGTTCAAAGTTTTCGTCATAACTTTCGCAAAAATTTCACTTTTCATTTCTCGTACTTTTTCTAATTTGCTTGAATATCTATCCTACCTTCTTATCCAGTTTAGAGAAGAGGAAAAATATACATATGTATGTATATCCTAACTTCTTAATTTAAGTTTTGTACAAAGCAGCATTCTTCTCCCTGTATTATCGCCAGACACGTTTCAATTATAATTTAAAGTGCTGCGAATATTGTATACGAGCTTACATACAATTATAAACGCAGTTTTTTTTACTCTAGACCCTAAAGAGCGCTTCTCAACAAATGGTATATTGGTAAACATTTTATTACTTTGAATATTTTATAATACTCTTTTAAGACTTTATCTATATCAGCAGGAACAAGAGGATATATAACTAAACCGCAGTAAAATAATCAACATACAAAAACAGAAACAAGTTGAACGTAGGTCAAAGCTGGTATAAACATTTAGCGCTTTGCAATGTTGTAAATATCTGATCGATGTTGTGCCCAACTTGTTGTTCTGCAATGTATAAATCGATTTGCGATTTAAGGTATGTTCGGTTTATTTCGGACTCAAGTAGGAAGTCACGATCAGTATTTTCTTCTGTGGCCGCCGAGTCAACCCCAGAAGTTCCATCTTTTAAATTATTTTTTTATTTATTTTTTGTTATTTATTTTTAAATTTATAGTTAATTTTTTTCATTTTTTTTATCTACATTAATCCGCTTTAATTCTTTTTAGTTTCCAAAATTTTCTTTCAGTTCTTAGCTTTGGTATTCTCAACGTTAGTAGCCCGATCAATTTTTCATTTCCACGTTAATTAATTATCTCTTATTTTAAATTTCCCATTTTTATTTTAATTAATTTTTTCGTATTTGTCATTTTTGAATTTCTTAATTTTTTTCAACCTTTCCTTCCTTAGATTTTCCAATTTTTTTTCTTAAATTCTTTTTACCCTTCCAGCCCAATCCTTATTTCCGTCTTTTGACAGGACAGGAACAGTCATGATACATGACCAGAGGATAGGGATTAGCCGAGTGTCCATGTCAGTGCTCCTTTGTTGAACTTCAACAGTTCGACAACGTGGTAACTGGCATGACACTTAGCTAGCGACGGACTTAGATAGGATATCGTGGCGAGCTGTTCAAGCTACCTTACCGGGAGTCCAGCATTCCCGGTAAGTCAGGCTTACAGTCGTCGCCACGATATTTGGGAGTAGGAGGTGTGGCATTCACACTTAGGAATAAGTTCTTGAACGTAAAGTGCCACACTTCCACGGACTGCACGATTGACCAGACTTCAAATAGATAGAGACTGACTAACCACCTTCGCTGAACCTTCGCCAAGGCAGCACCACAGACACCAGTACAAATACATTAAATTTCATTTGTTAACTTTTTTATTTCAAATTCAAAATTTTATATTTTTGAAGTTTCGAGGTTATTACAAATTTTTTTTTCGCTGATTATTTCTTGTAGGATTATTTCCAAACATCTTTTTTGAATTGTGTTTTTTTCGAAAATTTAATTTTTTTTTTTTGTTTGGATGTAAATTGCATTCGATGCATATTTCGATTATCGTTCTAGAGACTTAACATTTGCATTGCTTTTATTTTTGGGTTTTGAACCACACTTAGTACTTTCTTAGTTTGTTTCATAGTTGCCTTTAATGGTTTCGATCACCACGAACATACATACTTAGGGTGAGACAACCACAAAAATAAGGTTTGAATTTTGGTTTCAAGTAATTTTAATATTTTTTCCAATAGTTTTTTTTATTGGTTTACTTGGTTGTATTCATCCATACAGACTACGCTGTTTCGTTTACCTTTTTTTGGTTGCAATCTCAATTTTTTTAATTTGTTTGTAGACTTTTCCTGCTAATCAACTCATACAACGTCTACATCTAACTAGTTCACACACACAAACATAATGTTAGAGATTGGTTTTGCTTTTAGTTTAATTTTGTTTTCAGTTTTATCTCTGAGGTATTTTTTTTTTTTGGATTCTGGGTCAGACCCTTCAATCGTCAAACCTAGATCACTAGGTATCAAAAATATTATTTGCATTTAATTTTTGATATCTGAGTTATTTTGTTTTTGGTTTTATGTCATAACTTTTGGGTTGGACATTTAAGCCATAAAATTAAAAAAAGTTTTTATTGCTACTCATACACACACAAGCCAACATATAATTTGAATTCTCACTTTTGTAAGTCTTAAGTTTCTATTGTTTCGATTATCATATACATAATATATTTACACCCAAACACACATTGTTTTAATTCTCACACACATACACACGCATATAGCCCCTGAATTTAACTTCAGTTTTAATAAATTTTTTTATATACTTCAAAATTTTTGTTTTTGATATTGACGTGTAAGTTTTTTTTCTCCTCATACGCATAAACCCACAAATTACTTGAATTACCATACACATACATACATAAACACAAACATATTACTTAATAATTGGATTGAATTTTTATATACATATATTGTAATTTTAATATCTATTATTAAATATCCTCTATTTATATATTTTTTAATTGGGTTTTGGGTGAATTTGGACCTATTATTGAATTTATATTTACTCTTATTATTTGGATCTGCAAATACAAACAGATTGTTTTTATCGGAATATTTTCTTTGCGTCTCATTTTTTTCATTTTCGCATAATTTCTTTTTTTCTTCTTTTTTTACCATTTGGGTTGCGGTCGGGATATCGTGTTCTTGGAGGTATTAGGGTGTCCGGTACAAAACCTCTAGTTCGCTCTTTTTATTTTTCGATTGTTCTTGCGTTTGTTTTTTTTTTGGATTTTTGTTAAAATTTTTTGCCGCTGCAGACAGTGATTGTCTGACCAAGGCCAGGACAAACATACCGAGGAAAGACCTTTTAGGGGATTGGGATTTTTAGATTCCAATAGGCGTGTTACGAGGAGTCGTGCCAGGGCTCTTGAAAACCAGATTGCTGGTTCTCTTCTCACACAAATCGACACAGGGATTCCGCGGCCCATAGACTTTGTGCCTACGGATTATTTCAATAGGTGCGTGTCGCCTATTTTTAGAGCGTTTGGCCCTGAACGTCCGCTTAGAGTTTCTTTCGCGAACGGAGTGTCGTTTAACGAGACAGAGGATAGTTTGAATTTCTCGCAGAAAATCGATTTGGTGTACCAAATGTCCGATAGCGAGAACGTGGGTGCACAGGGGGGTGATGTTCAATCGCGAAACGCACCAGCAATCGTTCACGGCAGCTTAAATGCTCCTCGCACCGACGGTAATGAGCATGCAACCAATGTGGAACAGCTGAGCCGCATGATGGCGATGATGGCGCAACAACAAGATTTGGTGGTGCGAATGGCGGGTGAAGTGCGAAGCATCAAGACCAATGTCGATCATCTTGGTGGTCGCGTGGCAGAGATGGAGGCATGCAG
This sequence comes from Eurosta solidaginis, assembly GCF_040869045.1. Taxonomy (NCBI): domain Eukaryota; kingdom Metazoa; phylum Arthropoda; class Insecta; order Diptera; family Tephritidae; genus Eurosta; species Eurosta solidaginis. The sequence goes on from NC_090321.1 coordinate 120,510,896, forward strand.
TCACGCGGAGGGGCATCGGTCCGCTGTGACATCCACGCCCGAGCCACAGAACCGAAGGGGGGAAACTGCTACAAGCAACAGTATTCCGAGTGGCAGTCGGATTACGGAGCGAAATGGTAGTGACCCTCCAAGGTGGAAAAAGTTAGATTTGGAAAAATGGCACATCAAATTCGATGGTACCAATAAAGGCATAAGCGTCGAAACCTTCATTTTTCGGGTCGAACGAATACGGGAACAACATGCTATTTCCTACTTCTAGCTTTTTACGGAATTTCATTGTCTGGTTTCCGGTAGCGCCTTGAAGTGGTATTGGCAGGTCATCGAGGACCATGCGGATGAGCCCGACTTTGACTATTTCGAGCTGAAGGCCGAGTTGCTAAACCACTTCAAGTCTGCTGGGTCCGACTATGAAATCATCCGTGAAATCATGGAGAGGAAACAGCAGCCCACAGAAGCTTTCGACGACTTTTATAGCGAAGTCCATAACCTGACGTTCCGTTTGCGGAAGAGAATCCCTGAGAGGGAATTGGTTGGCATAATTAGGGGAAATCTTACACCGTACCTAGCCAACCTGACCTTCGCCATTAAAATGGACTCGTTGGCGGAGCTCAAAGCTGAATGTAAGAGAGCGGAAAAACTCATTATGGAAAATAAGAGCCGGTCCAGAGCAGTTAATGAGATAGGGTTCGAACAGCCGATATACTGGAAGAGAGAAAGATAGAAGCTTTTGGTAAGAAGCCTCAACGCCCACCCCAACACCAACCTCAATCCTTACCCCAACGCCAAACCACAGCCAATCCTAGTAGTGCTACTCCCTCTGTTAATCCGTCTACGTCCAAGTCTACCGTCAATTCATCTTGTGCATCACCCTTCCATTTAATGTTGTGTTTTTCGTGCGGTATGCCGGTGGATCACTTCGTGAAAAACCCGGCAGAAACACAAAAATCAAATAAATGTTTATTATCGTTCCACAATATGGTCCGTTTTGCTTGTGGTAGTGATTCGTCCTTTTGTGTTTTTAAGCCCAAGTAGGGAAACCTGAGACTGGTGACCGGGAACTCCAGCCAGGAGACAGGCAACCCGGCAACGCTCTAGCAAAAATATTAGAAAGAGTGGTAGGAAAGCGGGGAGAAGTCGAGAAGGCGGACGCAACTGAGAGGAAAAGAGAATTTAAAAAGTTTACACCAACGAAAATTAGAATATGAGGAAGCTAGGCGAAGAATCTTTTGTGAGTCGTCGAACAATGGCAGGAAGAAGAGTAGACATTTTAAGAAGATAGAGAAGATGAGAGATAAAAGGAAATTTTTTAAGAGGCTAAAAAGTAAATTTGTGGAGACCATAGTCACTGTGAAAGGTGATAACAGATTTTTTGCTAAAACCGAAATAGGAGGTCATGAGGTCTTGGCTCTTTTAGACTCAGGGGCGAGTGCAAGCTGCTTAGGAAAGGGCTCAGCTGCACTCCTGCGCGGTAAAGAGGCCTTGATTTTGCCGATCCAGGGCCGGAACATCCGGACCGCAAACGGGGAGGAAACCGCCGTGGTAGGGGTAGTAACGTTACCGGTATTGTGGGATAACACCACCAGAGAACTCGAATTTTTAATCGTTCCCGGCCTTCAACAAGAAGTCTATCTAGGCGTAGACTTCTGGCAGGCTTTCGGAATGAGTGTTATGAGTAGAGGTGTGAATGTTGCCAGTGTGGCGGAGCTCGTGCCCGTCGAGGGGGATCTTTCTTTTGATGCCGTGCAACATGTCCTGACGACAGAAGAAAACAACATGTTGGAGCGTGTGAAGGCCCAATTCCCGTCCTTCGCGGTACTGGGGTTAGGCCGGACAGACAAAGAGGAACACGTCATCGAGGTGGTGGACGAGAATCTGCCAGCAACGACATTATCCAATATCACCAGCCATACAAAAATTAATCTACGCAGAACTGGACCGAATTCTGAGCATGGGAGTAATAGAGGAATCAAACAGCAGTTGGAATTCGCCGGTTTCGCTCGTGAAAGGGTCTTTGCCTGGGCGCACGAAAGGTGAAAGAGAGGACAGTTAAAGATGCATACCCGTTACCCCACATCGATGGAATACTCAGCCGGCTACAAAACACGAGATATATCTCCGCAATTGACCTCAAGGACGCTTTCTGGCAGATTCCCCTAGAGAGAAAATCACGTGAGAAGACTGCCTTCACTGTCCCTGGCCGACCCCTATACCAATTCACTGTAATGCCTTTCGGGTTGTGCAACGCAGCACAACGTATGTGTCGTCTTATGGACAAGGTCATTCCGACCGCTTTACGTGAATGTGTTTTTGTTTATTTGGATGATTTGTTAGTGTGTTCTGAAGATTTTATGTCCCATATGTGTCTGTTAGAAAAGGTCGCTCGGTGTCTTCTGCGAGGCAAAGTTGACGATTAATGTAGAAAAGAGCAAGTTTGGTTTTAAGGAGGTAAGATATTTAGGGTACGTAGTCGGGGATGGTTGTATAAGGACAGATGCCAATAAAGTGGTGGCTGCGAGGGACTTTCCAGTTCCGAAAACCCCGAAGCAACTACGACTGTTCCTGGGCATGTCGGTCTGGTACCGACGTTTCATACAGGGCTACGCGACTATTGTAGCTCCGCTGCACGACCGCCTCAAGAACGACAAAATCAAAAAGTTTGCAATGACGAACGAAGCAACGAAATCATTTAAAATTTTAAAGCAGAGTTTGGTTTCTACACCGGTGCTCACACATCCTGACTTTAATCGTCGTTTTTATATTCAATGTGATGCGTGTACTGACGGAGTGGGAGGGGTTTTGTTTCAACTGGACGATGGCCAGAACGAAAGACCTATTGCCTACGTTTCGACAAAACTTAATAAAGCGCAGAAAAACTATAGCATTACAGAACTTGAATGCTACGCCGCCATCGTCAATGTCAAGAGATTCCGGGCTTACGTGGAGGGAACCCAGTTCACCATCATAACTGATCATGCCAGCCTCAAATGGCTCATGAATCAGAAAAATCTTTCTGTGAGGTTGGCAAGGTGGAGTGTGAAACTCCAGGGTTATGATTTCGATACACAACATCGGAAAGGTGCACAAAATCTGGTTCCTGACACACTCCCACAAATGCACATGGACGAAATACAGACGTGTGTCGCGAGTCACCGTGCTTCGAGTCGGAGGAGTATACGGAGTTGAAAAAGACGGTGACCGAGAACAAAGACGATCTTGGACAAGACCTGGAAGCTCTGGGTACCGTCGGAATTGCGACCTAGGCTGGTAGAGTCTTCTCACAGCTCACCAGCTGCTGGTCATGGTGGCATTAACAACACTATCCCGACTACGTCAAAAGTATTATTGACCAGGTATGGCTACAGACGTATACACATATATAAAAGATTGCGAAATTTGTAAAGTAAATAAAACTCAAAACGTTTTTAAACAACCGATGAGGGGTAAACAGAAGCTAACAGAACGACCTTTCCAACGTTTGTTCATAGATTTTATGGGTCCGTATCCTCGTCCGCGTTCTATTGAGGGTAATGTATGTTGTTTGTATGTTTAGATCATTTTCAATGTTCGTATTCTTAAAACCAATGACACGGCAACTTCAGCTGAGGTAGTCAAGTTTTTGGAAAAAGATGTTTTTCATGTTTTTGGCGTGCCCGAATAGGTACATTCGGACAACGGAAAACAGATTGTTTGTTTCTGAGATGTTCGGTAACTTTTTAGAGAAAAATGGCACAAAACATGTAAAAACAGCCTTTTATTCACCTCATGGTAACGCTGCAGAGAGGGTAAACCGATCTGTCCTACAGATCATTATATCATTTATAAGGGAATCAAAAGAATTGGGACAAATGTGTCAGTGATGCCGCATTTGCACTCCGCAGCGTTACACACGCAGCAATCAAGATGTCGCCGTACTACGCCACTTTCGGTATGCCTATGATACAGCATGCTGCATCATATGAACTATACCGAAAGTTGGCCGCGGTAAAGGATATTGATTGCGAGCTAGATGCTTCAAGTGACAAGCTGCAACTGATTAGGAATAAGATTATGAGAGAGCTGAAGTTGGCCCACGAGAGAAGTAAGAAAGTTTATGATACTAGAAGTAGGGACGTTAAATTTAAAATAGGACAAGTGGTATATCGCCGAAATTTCAAACAAAGCTCCCAAGTTGATAATTACAACGCTAAATTAGCTCTAAAACAAGTCAAATGTATTGTTTTAAACGTTATAGGAAATTCGATGTAAGAGCTTGGCGCCAACAATGGGAAAAAGATCGGCGTATACCACGCCAAAGACATTTTTGCAAAACAGTTTAATGTTTTTTGTAGTGCTAGTACTTTTGTTCCACGTTATTTATTTATTTATCGACGTATTTTATTTATTAACTTATTGACGTATGTGATTATTATATTAAATTATTTTTATTTTCCTGACTTTTTTATTTATTTGATTATTTCTGCATTTATTTAGATTTTTTTTAAATTTATTTATTTATTTTACATATTGGTTTTACTTGACTGTAAGATCTGTGATATTTTATTTAATCCTTTTATTTCATCTTATTTTTATTACCAGTGATATTTTATTTTATATTTTTTATTAAGTTTTATTATCTGTGATATTTTATTTACTATTAGCTACGTAAAGCAGTATCTGTGATATAGGATTAAGTAGATTGAGTAGTGGTATCAACCCAGTGTTAGTCTGTAGTTAACAGAATTAGGCAATGGCAGTGACGCTAGGCGCGGCATTGAGTCGTGGGTCGAGGCCACACGTTGGACGGGAAACAAAATGTTGCAGGCTGCGTTTGAATTTTTTTTTTACGCACACGCTCCATAGTGCAGGCACCATCGGCGGTTGCGAGCATGTAACGACAGTCTTTCATCATAAGCACTGGTTCGAGTGAATGGCAAGATGTATCTGTGACTACGTGTGATGTGTCCAGCTTCGTGTGTTGGCCGCAATGTTGCAACGTCGGTTGCTACAGCAAGATGGCAACATTGTGTCTGGAGTAGATAGGATGTTGCTGATGACGTAGCGACATAGCAGCCAAGACACGAACTAAATATCTGTATCTGTGTAGGTGTTAGTTTGTGTAAGCGGTTAAGTGTATGAATGTATGAGCGTGTCAATGAATCAGTGTGAGCGGTCAAGGAACGAATGCTATGTATCTATGTGTTTGTGTTGTTTTGTTAAGTATGTTAATGTTAGTTTGTATAAGCGTTTATGTGAGAACATGTGAGTGTACGATTGCGTGGACGCATAAACGAAAATACGGGAAAGCCGAGAAGAAAGTTGAACATGTATAGGTGAAAGTTGTCCGTTTCTGGATAACGTTCATTACCATGGTGGTGGCTATAAAAGGGCATCAAGTTAGGCAACGGGCAAACGTTTTCTTGTAACAGTGCCCAGTGCAAGTGAAGTGAAGTGCGGAAAAATAAAATAAAAAGGTGTGAAGTGCCAAGTAGTAATACCTTTTTAAAAGTTTAAAAGTTTTTAGTGCGCGTGATTTAAAACGTCAGGAAAGTTCCACGAAAAGTTTTAGAGCGTGGAGTGCCTAAAGGCTGAGAGGCCTTCACACCCCCTAGTCCGGCAGTTTGTTTATTTGGATCCCGCCATCAAAATTTATATTACCAGGTAAGTGTGAACTTTTTGCGTTTTACCTCTCTCTCCCAACCTGGCATGCCCCTGGGAAGTTGGCTTCTATATGGCCAAGTTGGAAACCAGCTAAAAGTAAACTTGAATTCTTGGCTCCACACCCCCATACACATATATATATATGTATGCAGGTGAGGAAATAAAGCAGGCAAACAAGTATGCATACGTCTATAGAGTAACCTTTGTTTCATGAATAATTTTTTTCACTAACAAATACATTTTTTGTTGTGTCTTTTTTGTGTCAAATCATTTTAAATTTGCGGAAATAGCACACTGGGCACCGGCATCGAAGGGGGCTAAAACACGGAATCGTTGGCGGCAAAACGGCCCGAATTAGCGACGGTCGACACCACAACAACAACTACCACAGATCCCACATTGGCAATAACTACTGACTTTCATACAAACGACACACGCAAATCAACAACAGAGCGATATTTGAAACACGCACATCGACACAGCTACCACTCCAAGTCCAAGGAAAGTCTATTAGGAATTAAAACAACCACAACCTCGTCTTCGCTGGCAACGCTAAGTTGAGATCAACAACACCAACATATTTTTTCTCCACAAACGCGAGTATCTTCCTCGGATCGGCGGAATTAGGCCAACAACAATAAAAACGATAACCTCTTATTGGTGGCACCGATTCCCAATTGCAGCATTGTGTTTTGTCAGCAGCAGCAATAACAACACACACTAAATTGCAATCAGCTAGCCACATTTATGCCACGAAACGCTACGGCAACATTTTTGTGACGGCAGCATCAACTACCAGAGGCAACAACAACAAAATCCACTAATTTCTATTTTTATATACATACTAGCAGACCAGGCAGACGTTGTTCTGCCCTAAATTTGGTCTATCTGCATACATCTTAATAAGCTCTTTCCGTCTAACTCTGCCTCCCCTCTCTTATATTTTTCTTAATCTTTTATTCACTCCTCCCTCCGTCTTTTTCGATTCATCTATCTCTATTTCGTCTCACTCTATCTCTTTCTCAGTCTCCTTCTCCTACACTCTTTTCTCTTCTCTCAAGTTCTTCTCATTCTCCTTCATCTCTTATTGCCAGTCCCAGAGGGTGGTCCTAATCCCAGTCCCAGTCCGTCTCTGGTCTAGTTCCCGGAAAAAAGGATCGTAAACACTAATACAGGCAAATTAATACACCAAATTTCAGGCAAATCGAATAGGACGTACATAGGTACATATATAGGTATGTGGGTATTATTATACTCAGTTGAGCAGAGCTCACAGAGTATATTAACTTTGATTGAATAACGGTTGGTTGTACAAGTATAAAGGAATCGAGATAGATATAGACTTCCATATATCAAAATCATCAGTATCGAAAAAAAATTCGATTGAGCCATGTCCGTCCGTCCGTCCGTCTGCCCGTTAACACGATAACTTGAGTAAATTTTGAGGTATCTTGATGAAATTTGGTATGTAGGTTTCTGAGCACTCATCTCAGGTCGCTATTTAAAATGAACGATATCGGACTATAACCACGCCCACTTTTTCGATATCGAAAATTTCGAAAAATCGAAAAATTGCGATAATTCATTACCAAATACGGATTAAGCGATGAAACTTGGTAGGTGAGTTTAACTTATGACGCAGAATAGAAAACTAGTAAAATTTTGGACAATGGGCGTGGCACCGCCCACTTTTAAAAGAAGGTAATTTAGAAGTTTTGCAAGCTGTAATTTGGCAGTCGTTGAAGATATCATGATGAAATTTGGTAGGAACGTTACTCTTATTACTATATCTCTGCTTAATAAAAATTAGCAAAATCGGAGAACGACCACGCCCCCTTTTTAAAAAAATTTTTTTGTAAACTCAAATTTTAAAAGAAAAGTTAATATCTTTACAGTATATAAGTAAATTATGTCAACATTCAACTCCAGTAATGATATGGTGCAACAAAATACAAAAATAAAAGAAAATTTCAAAATGGGCGTTGCACCGCCCTTTTTCATTTAATTTGTCTAGGATGCTTTTAATGCCATAAGTCGAACAAAAATTTACCAATCCTTGTGAAATTTGGTAGAGGCTTAGATTCTAGAACTGTTTTCTGTGAAAAAGGGCGAAATCGGTTGAAGCCACGCCCAGTTTTTATACACAGTCGACCGTCTGTCCTTCCGCTCGGCCGTTAACACGATAACTTGAGCAAAAATCGATATATCTTTACTAAACTCAGTTCACGCACTTATCTGAACTCACTTTGTATTGGCGTAAAAAATGGCCGAAATCCGACCACGCCCACTTTTTCGATATCGAAAATTACGAAAAATGAAAAAAATGCCATAATTATATACCAAATACGAAAAAAGGGATGAAACATGGTAATTGTATTGGTCTATTGACGCAAAATATAACTTTAGAAAAAAACTTGGTAAAATGGGTGTGACACCTTCCATATGGTAAGTAGAAGAAAATGAAAAAGTTTTGCAGGGCGAAATCAAAAGCCCTTGGAATCTTGGAAGGAATACTGTTCGTGGTATTACATATATAAATAAATTAGCGGTACCCGACAGATGATGTTCTGGATCACCCTGGTCCACATTTTGGTCGATATCTCGAAAACGCCTTCACATATACAACTAAGGGCCACTCCCTTTTAAAACCCTCATTGATACCTTTAATTTGATACCCATATAGTACAAACACTTTCTAGAGTCACCCCTGGTCCACGTTTATGGCGATATCCCGAAAAGGCGTCCACCCATAGAACTAAGGCCCACTCCCTTTTAAAACACTTATTAACACCTTTCGTTTGATACCCATATTGTACAAACTCATTCTAGAGTCAACCCTGGTCCACTTTTATAACGATATTCCGAAAAGGCGTCCACCTATAGAACTAAGGCTCACTCCCTTTTAAAATACTCATTAACACCTTTCATTTGATACCCATATAGTACAAACAAATTCTAGAGTCACCCCTGGTCCACCTTTATGGCGATATCTCGAAAAGGGGTCCACATATAGAACTAAGGCCCACGCCCTCTTAAAATACTCATTAACACCTTTCATTTGATACTCATATCGTACAAACAAATTCTAGAGTCACCATGGTCCATCTTTATGGCGATATCTCGAAAAGGCGACCATCTATAGAACTTAGGCCCACGCCCTTTTAAAATTATCATTAACACATTTCATTTGATACCCATATCGTATAAACAAATTCTAGAGTCACCCCTGGTCCACCTTTATGACGATATCCCTAAATGGCGGCCATCTATAGAACTATGGCCCACTTCCTCTTAAAATTCTCTTTAATACCTTCCATTTGATACACATGTCATACAAACACATTCCAGGGTTACCCTAGGTTCTTTTTACAACAATTTGATTTCCCCTTACTTTGTCTCCACAGCTCTCAACTGAGTATGTAATGTTCGGTTACACCCGAACTTAGCATTCATGTCTTTTTTTCGGCTTCGCATCTCTTATTTATCAGTTTTGCCGGGTTGATGCTAATAAATCGAACATTATAATGGAAATTACTTTAAAGCTCTCAGAAATAGTTTTCATTTGATATCCATAATACACACACATTGTACAGGTATTCGGGTCGACGTTTTGGCCTATACCTCAAGACCCTTGTCACTCAGCGATATAAAAATGACTCTGTACTAAAGCACACATCAACAGCTTTCATTTGCTATCCATATTACACACACCTTCTAGGGGTATCCGGGTCCACGTAAAGCACTCATCAACAGCTTTCATTTGATATCCAATTGTATAAAAACATTCTAGGGGTGCCCTGGTCCACGTTTTGGGCTATATCTCGAGAGCCTAATCACCAATAGGTATGAAAACTACCCTGTAGTAAAGCACCCAGCAACAGCCTTCATTTGATATCCATATTGTATAAACACATTCTAGGGGTGCCCGGGTCCACGTTTTGGCCTATATCTCGAGACCCAAGTCACCCAGGGGTACGAAAAATACTCAGTATCAAAGTACTCATAAACAGATTACATTTGATGCCCATATTGTACAAACACATTGATCTCAAGACCCTAGCCAGAACGGGATAAAAAGTATCGTATGTCCTGGTTATAAGCTACCTCTCCACCAATTTTCAACCAAATTGGTTCATCCGTTCTTGAGTTACCCGTAGTGTAACTAACACGACTTTATTTTATATAGTATTTTTCTAAAAAAAAATCATAACTCAAGAATGGCTAAACCGATTTGGGATTTCAAAGTCAACTAACCATCATCTCTCCTTCCTGTATCTTTCCTAAACATTTCATGGCAATCTTTCTATCCGTTCTCGAGTTATGGAGTGACAATCAAAATGTACACTTCTTTTTATATATAGAGATTAGAGTCCTGCATTAATGCATTCACACGTGAATGTACAATGAGACATACTCATACTGTCTCAGTATCCATTGTACTACACGCAATGTGTTTGCATTGCATGAGCAATAGTATGCAAAGAGAAGTTGTATGTACCCGCATTTTATCTGCGTTGTATATGTGCGCATTCATATTATTACCAAAGAAATTCATACATACACATGTCTCATCGAGAAGCACAATGAGATAAACGTTGTACAAGTTGTACCAATGAATATACGATGAGTACTAAGTACCTACTTGCTTTCGCTCTATAATGATGTGTGCATTTATGAAAACTTAAATATTTGCGTTCAAACTATGAAAAACGTAACAAAAAATATAGGTATTTTTAAGCGGCGAATGCAAAATTTTTTAATAAGAAATAAAAATACTAAATATCTTTTCTTAAGAGCTAATAAACGTTTGCCAATCAGCCATGCTGGAGAAATTTGCAATGTTTCCCGCCTTTCATACAAAAATTTCAAAAATTAACAAGACTTGAAAATATATATTGCGCCGTTATCCCTAATCACCATCAAAAATAAAACAGAAAAATAAAAACTTAGTGCTAATTATTACGCCCCAAATGTCGACCATATTGAACATCCACGTCGATGGCACTACGCTACCGACTGTCCTACACCCCAAAATCTTGGGTGTGACGTTTGATCAGGATCTACATTTTGGTGCGCACGCAACCGCAATTGTTCCAAGAATTCAGAGCCGTAATAAAATCCTCAAATCCCTTGCTGGCAGTACCTGGGGAAAAGATAAAGAAACGCTCTTGACCACATACAAAGCAATTAGCCAGCCGATTACGTGCTACGCGTCACCCATATGGTCGCCAAGCCTAAAAACCACCCACTGGAAGAAACTACAGGCCTGCCAAAATACTGCTCTCAGAATCGCCACGGGCTGTCTTCTTATGTCCCCAGAACACCATCTGCATAATGAGGCGAGAATACTCCCCATCAGGGAGAGAAATGAGATGCTGACCAAACAGTTTCTGTTGAATACCCAGAAACCTGGGCATCCCAACAGACATCTGATTGACGAACCAGCACCGCCTAGGGGCCTAAGGAGTCATCTCCGTAAGCATTTTGAGGAAATACGGCACCTGAGAACCCAGCCGTATGAAGCGGAAAAACACAAGCAGGTCCTTGGTGAACTCCATAGACAGGCGTCGGACCTTTATGTCGGGAATTGCTCGGTGAATCCAGTACTTGAAGAAAAATATCCAGAACTCGCAGAAGAGGAACGCATACTCCCCAGGGAAACGCGTGTCACTCTTGCTCAACTTCGTTCTGGATACTGTAACAGGTTAAACTCTTACCTATCCAGAATCAACCCCGACATACAAAATGTATGCCCTGCTTGCAATGTGTCCCCACATGACACCAACCATCTCTTTAATTGTAATGTGGAACCAACGCCTCTAACACCCCTTTCCTTATGGTCCACCCCTGTTGAAACGGCAAGTTTCCTTGGACTCCCGTTAGAGGATATTGATGACAATTTGTGATCGGTCGCGGCTATTAGGTGGGGCGAGCATTGCTACAACAACAACAACAACAACAACAACAAAAATTCAAAGATATTTTTTAATTTATGGTATATGCTAACACCTGCAAAATGTATACGAATGTGTATGTGTTTTTTTTTTCAAGTCCGTAATAAAAAAATGAAAAGCAATATGAAACAGACTTAAGAACGATATAATAAAAATTTTAAAACGCAATTTCAAAAAGAAATTGTTTGGAAACAATCCTAAGAAAATACAAAAAGACTCAAATTCGAAATTTGCAAAGTAAAAAAGTCACTACTGAAACTGAGTGTGTATCTCTTGGTGTGTGTGGTGCTGCCTTGGCGAAGGTTCCGTGAAGGCAGTGTGTTCGTCCGTATCTAAGCATCTACGTATCGTCCAGTCAATCAGCTCTGGGAAGTTGGCACCTTTTGTCACCATGTTTGTCCAGGAAAAAATTTCGTTTGTCCACCTTTTGTTAAAAAGTTATTAAAAAAAAAAAAAAATCGTGTGTGAAGTTGGCACCTCCATTTGCGAGTATTTAAAAAAACCAGATGCCATTCGTTTGTGCATCGTTTGTCCACGTTTGTCCAGGAAAAATTTTCGTTTGTCCACGTTCTGTTAAAAAGTTATTTCAAAAAAAAAAATTCTGTGTGAAGTTGGCACCTCCATTTGTGAGTATTTAAAAAAACCAGATGCCATTCGTTTGTCCACATTTGTCCAGGAAAAATTTTCGTTTGTCCACCTTTTGTTAAAAAGTTATAACAAAAATATTTTTTTTTCGAAAAAACCCAAAAAAATTTTTGTTTCGCTTTATTGTGCTAAATCGTATGTCCGTCGTTTGCCCATCGTTTGTCCATGAGAAATTTTCGTTTGTCCACCTTTTGTTTAAAAGTTATTTCAAAAAAACAAAAATCGTGTGTGAAGTTGGCACCTCCATTTACGAGTAATTAAAAAAACCAAATGCCATTCGTTTGTCCACGTTTGTCCGGGAAAAATTTTCGTTTGTCCACCTTTTGTTAAAAAGTTGGCACCTCCATTTACGAGTAATTAAAAAAACCAAATGCCATTCGTTTGTCCATCGTTTGTCCACGTTTTTCCAGGAAAAATTTTCGTTTGTCCACCTTTTGTTAAAAATTTATTTCAAAAAAACAAAAATTGTGTGTGAAGTTGGCACCTCCATTTACGAGTAATTAAAAAAACAAAATGCCATTCGTTTGTCCACGTTTGTCCAGGAAAAATTTTCGTTTGTCCACCTTGGTAAAAAAGTTATTTCAAAAAAACAAAAATCGTGTGTGAAGTTGGCACCTCCATTTACGAGTAATTAAAAAAACCAAACGCCATTCGTTTGTCCACGTTTATCCAGGAAAATTTTTCGTTTGTCCACCTTTTGTTAAAAAGTTATAACAAAAATATTTTTTTTTCGAAAAAACCCAAAAAAAAATTTGTTTCGCTTTATTGTGCTAAATCGTATGTCCGTCGTTTGCCCATCGTTTGTCCATGTTTGTTCAGGAGAAATTTTCGTTTGTCCACCTTTTGTTTAAAAGTTATTTCAAAAAAACAAAAATCGTGTGTGAAGTTGGCACCTCCATTTACGAATAATTAAAAAAACCAAATGCCATTCGTTTATCCATCGATTGTGCACGTTTGTCCAGGAAAAATTTTCGTTTGTACACCTTTTGTTAAAAAGTTATAACAAAAATATTTTTTTTTCGAAAAAACCCAAAAAATTTTTTGTTTCGCTTTATTGTGCTAAATCGTATGTCCGTCTTTGCCCATCGTTTGTCCATGTTTGTCCAGGAAAAATGTTCCTTTGTCCACCTTTTGTTAAAAAGTTATTTCAAAAAAACAAAAATCGTGTGTGAAGTTGGCACCTCCATTTACGAGTAATCAAAAAAACCAAATGCCGTTCGTTTGTCCATCGTTTGTCCACGTTTGTCCAGGAGAAATTTTCGTTTGTCCACCTTTTGTTAAAAAGTTATTAAAAAAAAAAAAAAATCGTGTGTGAAGTTGGCACCTCCATTTGCGAGTATTTAAACAGACCAAATGCCATTCGTTTGCCCATCGTTTGTCCACGTTTGTCCAGGAAAAATTTTCGTTTGTCCACCTTTTGTTAAAAACAGAACAGAACATTGCTGGATGTTGGACCAATGTATGTAGGGACATTTCCCCTGTTGGCTATCTGCAAATTGGTTTGCAGGATGTAACAAAACAGAGATGCGCCTCTCTCGTTCGTATCTGCTCCTCCCCACGCATTGTGGTGCGCATTTGCGTCTGCGCCTATGAACAACCGCCCTTTGCGCCCTCCCTCCTGTACTAGCCTTTTGCACTCCATCGGTGGAACCTCCGCAGCATTGGCCAGGTAGCAGGACGCCAGGATAAATGCCTGCTTATTCTTTTGCTCAACGGCCACCGCTACGAGATCCTCAGTGGTGTAATTAGGCAGCATATATGAATGCAGCTGTTTCCTTACCATTACTACAGCTCGCACCCGTCCTTCCGTTTGCGCGTAGTAAACGCCAAACCCGCGCGCGCTAAGTCCAGAAACCTTTCCTCCCGTGGCTCAAGCGGCTCCTGGATCAGCGCCACGTCAAACGAACCCTCCTCAAGGGTTAGGAGGAGTTCGCTCGAAGCCACTTTACTGTGTTGGAGGTTTATCTGTATAACTCGCAGCACCACTGGGCTGTTTGTCCCCCTCCAGCACCTTCATCTTGACGTCGTCGTCCTCCCCTTGCCCTTTTGTTCCTCTGTGCGAGTCATAGCACCATTTAGCGGTTGGTCCTCTTCTAGCACGTTCGTGACGTCGGGGACCTCCACCTGTCTTTTTTCCCTTAGGCTTTTGAGGTCCTTTTCGACTTCACCCACCTCTAGCGTGTTAGGGTTTTTATTCTCGGGACTTCTTTTCCTGAGTCGCATGTAAATTTTGCCAGTGCCAAAAGACATTTTGCCAAGCTGCGTGTACAAAATATCCTCCGCCTGCTTGTTTATTTGGAAGATGTAGAACTGACCATCCTCGGTAGGCCGAGATACAGTAAGTACCTTCCAATCCTGTGTCGGTATGTTCGGATTCTGATTCTGCAGAAGTCGCAGTGTATCCTCCGACTTCATCACGCATGGTATCCATACCTTAACTTTTGGTACCGTGGGGATTTGCGCTTTATCCACCACCCCAAACCGCGCGTTCGTGCCTTGCCTTTGGAGGTTTGGAACCACTTCCTCCAGCCACCGCAAGCTCGCGATGTTGTCGCACGCTATCATCTTCACACCATTATACCATCCCCCCGAATCTAAGGTTGGAAGGGGCTTACTTGGTTGTTCCCGCATCATCTTAAGCATTAAGCTAATAAGCTCCCTATCCACAGATCTCCACCTTTCAGTAGTCATTTGTCCGAAAGGACTGCTACGATCAACCAGCGCCACAGTCAGTGACTGCTTTGCCACATCACTCATCTTCTCGGGAAAAGCAGGAGTCTTAGTGTTATCTCCCTTTGGCACCTCCGAGAAAGCCAGAGAATTAGCGTTAACTCCCTTTAGCGCCTCCGAGAAAGCCGGAGTCTTAGCGTTATCTCCCTTTGGCTTATCTCCCACTTCCGTAATTGGAACTTCCCTCTGACTCGCAGTTTTCGAGGTAGTTGCTACCTCGTTATTGGAGCCCATCTGTCTTACAGCTTTGGGCCTACTTGTCTTGTCTATGCGATTGCCCTGCCTCACGGCTCTAGGACTGGGTCCTTTCTGCCTCTTGAAAGCAGGCTTGTCGCCTTCCGCCGAACGTTTCCTCTTCATTCTGACATTCGACGCTTCTTCCTCCTCGTAACGGTTGCAGAACCGAGGGTTTCTCGCAGCAAACCTTTTGAACTGCCTTCGACCTACTTCTACCGCTTCACGGGCCCATTCCAAGCGCTCGATCTCCACTCCTGTGGGGTCGACCACTGCTTCCAAGCGCTGTACAATTCTTAGTGCTGCACGGTACTGCGAGAGAGCTCTTTTACTTCCTCTGCTCCGTACCATTCTCCACTCTTCTACTCCGTTTTCATTTGTGTGCTTCTCCAACACGGAGTGCATTGAATCAGCACTACTCTCGCTCCCCGAGTCCGACGCATAGCTTAATTCGTATTTGTCGTCCTTGGATTGCGACTCAGTCCTCCTCTTTACATCGTCCTTATTACAGTCAGGTAATGACTCGTTCATCTTGGTCGTACGACCAGCTGCCCGACAAGGCGGGCACAGCGGTCCAGTATTATATACGGGGAAAGAACCGTCCGCCACAGCAGCGCCCCTTATTGTGGTAAGGCCATTAATACTTCCCGAGATGGCCCGGTATCGGGAAGGCTCCGTTCGAATACAGTCGAATTTATCCCCTGGCTGCAAATCGTCCAATAGGCACGGTCCGCATAACACCCTGGATTAGGGGGTTGACAGTTCTTGGTCACCGACATCCCGCCGCCCTCCTATGAGGCGAAACGGCGTAGATGTCAGTCATAAACAGCTCCGCCTCATAGTCGGGCGCTATGGAGTTCGGCTAAGCCCTCATACCAACGACAAGGTGCCTACCCTAGTGAGGGGGTAGACAAACGAAAATTTTTCCTGGACAAACATGGACAAACGATGGGCAAACGAATGGCATTTGGTTTTTTTAAATACTCGCAAATGGAGGTGCCAACTTCACACAGGATTTTTGTTTTTTGAAGTAACTTTTTAACAAAAGGTGGACAAACGAAAAATTTTCCTGGACAAACGTGGACAAACGAACGGCATTTAGTTTGTTTAAATACTCGCAAATAGAGGTGTCAACTTCACAAACGATTTTTTATTTTTTGTTTTTTTTTTTTTGAAATAACTCTTTAACAAAAGGTGGACAAACGAAAATTTTTCCTGGACAAACATGGACAAACGATGGGTAAACGATTGGCATTTGGTTTTTTTAAATACTCGCAAATGGAGGTGCCAACTTCACACACGATTTTTTTTTTTTTTTTTTTTTGAAATAACTTTTTAACAAAAGGTGGACAAACGAAAATTTCTCCTGGACAAGCATGGACAAACGATGGGCAAACGACGGACATACGATTTAGCACAATAAAGCGAAACAAAAAATTTTTTGGGTTTTTTCGAAAAAAAATGTTTTTGTTATAACTTTTTAACAAAAGGTGGACAAACGAAAATTTTTCCTGGACAAACGTGGACAAACGAATGGCCTTTGGCTTTTTTAAATACTCACAAATGGAGGTGCCAGCTTCACACAGGATTATTTTTTTTGGAAATAACTTTTTAACAAAAGGTGGACAAACGAAAATTTTTCCTGGACAAACGTTGGACAAACGATGGACAAACGAACGAATTCGTTTGTCCACATTTGTCCAGGAAAAATTTTCGTTTGTCCACCTTTTGTTAAAAAGTTATAACAAAAATATTTTTTTTTCGAAAAAACCCAAAAAAATTTTTGTTTCGCTTTATTGTGCTAAATCGTATGTCCGTCGTTTGCCCATCGTTTGTCCATGAGAAATTTTCGTTTGTCCACCTTTTGTTTAAAAGTTATTAAAAAAAAAAAAAAAATCGTGTGTGAAGTTGGCACCTCCATTTGCGAGTATTTAAACAGACCAAATGCCATTCGTTTGCCCATCGTTTGTCCACGTTTGTCCAGGAAAAATTTTCGTTTGTCCACCTTTTGTTAAAAACAGAACAGAACATTGCTGGATGTTGGACCAATGTATGTAGGGACATTTCCCCTGTTGGCTATCTGCAAATTGGTTTGCAGGATGTAACAAAACAGAGATGCGCCTCTCTCGTTCGTATCTGCTCCTCCCCACGCATTGTGGTGCGCATTTGCGTCTGCGCCTATGAACAACCGCCCTTTGCGCCCTCCCTCCTGTACTAGCCTTTTGCACTCCATCGGTGGAACCTCCGCAGCATTGGCCAGGTAGCAGGACGCCAGGATAAATGCCTGCTTATTCTTTTGCTCAACGGCCACCGCTACGAGATCCTCAGTGGTGTAATTAGGCAGCATATATGAATGCAGCTGTTTCCTTACCATTACTACAGCTCGCACCCGTCCTTCCGTTTGCGCGTAGTAAACGCCAAACCCGCGCGCGCTAAGTCCAGAAACCTTTCCTCCCGTGGCTCAAGCGGCTCCTGGATCAGCGCCACGTCAAACGAACCCTCCTCAAGGGTTAGGAGGAGTTCGCTCGAAGCCACTTTACTGTGTTGGAGGTTTATCTGTATAACTCGCAGCACCACTGGGCTGTTTGTCCCCCTCCAGCACCTTCATCTTGACGTCGTCGTCCTCCCCTTGCCCTTTTGTTCCTCTGTGCGAGTCATAGCACCATTTAGCGGTTGGTCCTCTTCTAGCACGTTCGTGACGTCGGGGACCTCCACCTGTCTTTTTTCCCTTAGGCTTTTGAGGTCCTTTTCGACTTCACCCACCTCTAGCGTGTTAGGGTTTTTATTCTCGGGACTTCTTTTCCTGAGTCGCATGTAAATTTTGCCAGTGCCAAAAGACATTTTGCCAAGCTGCGTGTACAAAATATCCTCCGCCTGCTTGTTTATTTGGAAGATGTAGAACTGACCATCCTCGGTAGGCCGAGATACAGTAAGTACCTTCCAATCCTGTGTCGGTATGTTCGGATTCTGATTCTGCAGAAGTCGCAGTGTATCCTCCGACTTCATCACGCATGGTATCCATACCTTAACTTTTGGTACCGTGGGGATTTGCGCTTTATCCACCACCCCAAACCGCGCGTTCGTGCCTTGCCTTTGGAGGTTTGGAACCACTTCCTCCAGCCACCGCAAGCTCGCGATGTTGTCGCACGCTATCATCTTCACACCATTATACCATCCCCCCGAATCTAAGGTTGGAAGGGGCTTACTTGGTTGTTCCCGCATCATCTTAAGCATTAAGCTAATAAGCTCCCTATCCACAGATCTCCACCTTTCAGTAGTCATTTGTCCGAAAGGACTGCTACGATCAACCAGCGCCACAGTCAGTGACTGCTTTGCCACATCACTCATCTTCTCGGGAAAAGCAGGAGTCTTAGTGTTATCTCCCTTTGGCACCTCCGAGAAAGCCAGAGAATTAGCGTTAACTCCCTTTAGCGCCTCCGAGAAAGCCGGAGTCTTAGCGTTATCTCCCTTTGGCTTATCTCCCACTTCCGTAATTGGAACTTCCCTCTGACTCGCAGTTTTCGAGGTAGTTGCTACCTCGTTATTGGAGCCCATCTGTCTTACAGCTTTGGGCCTACTTGTCTTGTCTATGCGATTGCCCTGCCTCACGGCTCTAGGACTGGGTCCTTTCTGCCTCTTGAAAGCAGGCTTGTCGCCTTCCGCCGAACGTTTCCTCTTCATTCTGACATTCGACGCTTCTTCCTCCTCGTAACGGTTGCAGAACCGAGGGTTTCTCGCAGCAAACCTTTTGAACTGCCTTCGACCTACTTCTACCGCTTCACGGGCCCATTCCAAGCGCTCGATCTCCACTCCTGTGGGGTCGACCACTGCTTCCAAGCGCTGTACAATTCTTAGTGCTGCACGGTACTGCGAGAGAGCTCTTTTACTTCCTCTGCTCCGTACCATTCTCCACTCTTCTACTCCGTTTTCATTTGTGTGCTTCTCCAACACGGAGTGCATTGAATCAGCACTACTCTCGCTCCCCGAGTCCGACGCATAGCTTAATTCGTATTTGTCGTCCTTGGATTGCGACTCAGTCCTCCTCTTTACATCGTCCTTATTACAGTCAGGTAATGACTCGTTCATCTTGGTCGTACGACCAGCTGCCCGACAAGGCGGGCACAGCGGTCCAGTATTATATACGGGGAAAGAACCGTCCGCCACAGCAGCGCCCCTTATTGTGGTAAGGCCATTAATACTTCCCGAGATGGCCCGGTATCGGGAAGGCTCCGTTCGAATACAGTCGAATTTATCCCCTGGCTGCAAATCGTCCAATAGGCACGGTCCGCATAACACCCTGGATTAGGGGGTTGACAGTTCTTGGTCACCGACATCCCGCCGCCCTCCTATGAGGCGAAACGGCGTAGATGTCAGTCATAAACAGCTCCGCCTCATAGTCGGGCGCTATGGAGTTCGGCTAAGCCCTCATACCAACGACAAGGTGCCTACCCTAGTGAGGGGGTGGACAAACGAAAATTTTTCCTGGACAAACATGGACAAACGATGGGCAAACGAATGGCATTTGGTTTTTTTAAATACTCGCAAATGGAGGTGCCAACTTCACACAGGATTTTTGTTTTTTGAAGTAACTTTTTAACAAAAGGTGGACAAACGAAAAATTTTCCTGGACAAACGTGGACAAACGAACGGCATTTAGTTTGTTTAAATACTCGCAAATAGAGGTGTCAACTTCACAAACGATTTTTTATTTTTTGTTTTTTTTTTTTTGAAATAACTCTTTAACAAAAGGTGGACAAACGAAAATTTTTCCTGGACAAACATGGACAAACGATGGGTAAACGATTGGCATTTGGTTTTTTTAAATACTCGCAAATGGAGGTGCCAACTTCACACACGATTTTTTTTTTTTTTTTTTTTTGAAATAACTTTTTAACAAAAGGTGGACAAACGAAAATTTCTCCTGGACAAGCATGGACAAACGATGGGCAAACGACGGACATACGATTTAGCACAATAAAGCGAAACAAAAAATTTTTTGGGTTTTTTCGAAAAAAAATGTTTTTGTTATAACTTTTTAACAAAAGGTGGACAAACGAAAATTTTTCCTGGACAAACGTGGACAAACGAATGGCCTTTGGCTTTTTTAAATACTCACAAATGGAGGTGCAAGCTTCACACAGGATTATTTTTTTTGGAAATAACTTTTTAACAAAAGGTGGACAAACGAAAATTTTTCCTGGACAAACGTTGGACAAACGATGGACAAACGAACGGCATTTAGTTTTTTTAAATACTCGCAAATGGAGGTGCCAACTTCACACACGATTTTTTTTTTTTGAAATAACTTTTTAACAAAAGGTGAACAAACGAAAATTTTTCCTGGACAAACATGGACAAACGGTGAACAAACGAATGAGATATGGTTTTTTTAATTATTCGCCCAAGTAGGTGCCCACTTCACAGAGCTCAGTCAATCGTGCTGTCCGTGGAAGTGTGGCACATCACGCTCATGAGCTAGTCCCTAAGAGTGGATGCCACACCTCCTCTCCTAACTATCGTGGCGACGACTGCAAACCTCACTTACCGGCAGTGCTGGACTCCCAGTAAGGTAGCTTAAACAGCTCGCCACGACCTCCTACTAACGTCCGTCTTCTAGCTGAGTGTCATACCAGGTACCACTTAGTCAGACTGCAGGAACCCGAAGAAGGAACCCTGTATGAGCACTTCGCTAATACCTATCTTATTGTCATGGTGACACTTGTCGACCAGGCGAGCCCAATCGGCGTTGCCATCGTGACGGTCCCTGTCCTGTCAAAAGACGGAAATAGGGATTGGGTTTGGATTGGACATGGGATAAAAAAAAAAAATAAGAAAATCTGGAAGAAAAGTGGGAAGATTAAAGAATAGTGAAAAATAGAGGTTACTTGAAAAATGTAGGAAATAAAAGAGGATCGGGTTATAGCTGAAAGAAAATTTTGGAAGCTAAAAAGAATTAAAGCGGAACTTGAAGCGTTAATGTAGATAAAACAAAAACAAACTGAAAAAAATTAAATACAGATTTAGAAATGACAAAAAATAAATAAATGGAAAGACAAAAACTAAAAAGATTATCGGGCTATTAGCGTTGGGCGCCATTGTTACGTGACTGTGCTTGTGACGAGGAGCGGCGGTAAGCAGGTATGCTTGTGGGCCCAGGCTAGCTCGTCGTCTTGGGCGGGGTATTGCACCACCGACCTTACCCGCAGCCACATGAACAAAAAGAGGGTTCATACCTGCATGTGTATAGAAAGGAGAGAAAAAGTTGAAAAAGATAGATATAAACGTGAGGGGCAAAGTTATAGAGGGGAAAGCATAAGGGGCAGAAAAAGATGAAGGCCTGTCCTGTCAGGTGGAGTCTATCCTCCCTGTGCAGTGCAACTTGCACCGCACCGTGGGCACTGTGCTGACTCCTGTCTACTTACAGTGCCCGCAAACCTGACACTAGTCTGTCCCCTGTCACTCAGTCATTTTCCCTAAACACTCACCTTCACCTTACCTTGCCACGCACAAGCGCAGCACCAACACCAAAAATAGGAATTTAGCCCTGCATGATTCACAACTATATTTTCATCCAAACATTTCTAAATTTTATTAACAATTCGATATTTCTTTGCGTCTACACCCTACAACGATCTACTCTATCGAATGTAAACAAAAGCTATAAAATAAAAAAAGGAAACCGCTTAAAATTGAATTTCAAAAGAAATAAAATAAAATAATAATATATGATTTAACTTCAATTCAATTTAACAAAATTAAAAAACATATAAAAAAAAAAGGAAAGCAATACAAAATAATGATATATGATTGAAATTAAACTCAATTCAATACAATTGTTTTTACCGAAAAAAATATCACGTAAAGAAAAAACGAGAGGTGAGTTTTCTTATACTAGTGAAATTAAGATGAATGAACCACCCTAATGTATTATCCTACCAATATTAAAGATACGAAATTCAAGGTAAGTGCAAAAAAAATGTGTATATGGTAGAAAATGGAGATATCAAAATACCGAGAAAATTTAAATGTCAAACTGACGAAGAAAAATAAAAAAAGAAGAAAACGGTGAGACAAAAAGACAAAAAGGTGGAGGCAAAAATGCACACGATTAACTTATAAAATAGGTGTGAACTTGAAACCCAAAAATTATATATTTTCGAATGAAAAATACTTGGCCCAGGAAATAGAATGCTCTCTTTTTCCCGTTTCCTACCAACTAATTATGCCCCTTATGACAATATTTGAACAATAATGGTAATAATATATAAAAAAATATATAAAAGCAATAATACTACCCGATGTAATGCCGGAAAAGCTCCTCCCTCCGCCGGTGTTTGTTGTTGCTTGTGTTTTTCTCTATTGTCCGCTTTGCCCAAAAATCGTCTTGTATTTTTTGTTGTATATAGTGTAGTGGCTGTTGTTGCGGCCCAATACCGCCGGTGAAAAATGCTGTCGATTCTGCAAATTTTATTGTGTTTTCGCAATTGTTGTTGTGGTCCGCGCAGGCAAAGAATTAAATATAATGTAGTGCTTGTGGATTCGTGGCAATTGTTTTTGGGCGATACGCCGCCAATATAAAGACGTTGTTGTAGGGCGGTACGTCACCAATATAAAAAGGATGCGGTTGTGGTTGTTGCGGCCGTATCTTGCCAATAAAAAAAATGCTGCAGTGGTTGTTGTTGTGGTGTGCGCCACCAAATTAAATTGTAGTGTAGTGCGTGGTAGTTGTTGCCGAGATGGCTATGGTTGTTGTTGTTTCGGCCCAATGCCGCAGGTGAAAATTGTTATATTCAATGTTACCAATTTCTTGTAGTGGTTGTTGGGCGGTACGTCGCCAAGAACCGTGCCCATGCATGGAAAAAAATTGTATGTGTTCTTACCTCTTGCAAAATCTATTTGCAGAAAACCGCTTCCAGCCCTTCAACCGTATCGCGGAAACTTTCTACGCGCACAACTTTTTCACAAACGCATTATAATGCGCGCACTACGAACTTTGTGAACTTTTAACTTTACTTTTAAAAGCGCGCTCCACTGTTGATTATCACTACTAGACTTGCACTGGAGACTGTTAAACAGGGCCGCAGAGAACCGAGCCGGGCCCCTGGGACAGTTCGCGTTCACGGGCCCCCATAAAAAATAAACTCAATCCAGCGCTGAAGAAAAATAAAAAAAGAAGAAAACGGTGAGACAAAAAGACAAAAAGTGCCACGATTAACTTATAAAATAGGTGTTAACGTGAAACCCAAAAATTATATATTTTCGAATGAAAAATACTTGGCCCCGGAAATAGAATGCTCCCTTTTGCCCGTTTCCTACCAACTAATAATGCCCCTTATGACAATATTTGAACAATAATGGTAATAATATATAAAACAATATATAAAAGCAATAATACTACCCGATGTAATGCCGGAAAAGCTCCTTCCTCCGCCGGTATTTGTTGTTGCTTGTGTTTTTGTCTATTGTCCGCTTTGCCCAAAAATTTTCTTGTTTTTTTTGTTGTATATGGTGTAGTGACTGTTGTTGTTGCGGCCCAATGCCGCCGGTGAAAAATGCCGTCGATTCTGCCAATTTTATTGTGCTTTTGCAGTTGTTGTTGTGGTGTGCGCAGGCAAAGAATTAAATATAATGTAGTGCTTGTGGATGCGTGGCAATTGTTTTTGGGCGGTACGCCGCCAATATAAAGACGTTGTTGTAGGGCGGTACGTCACCAATATAAAAAGGATGCGGTTGTGGTTGTTGCGGCCGTATGTTGCCAATAAAAAAGCTGCAGTGGTTGCTGTTGTGGTGTGCGCCACCAAATTAAATTGTAGTGTAGTAAGTGGTATTTGTTGCCGAGATGGCTATGGTTGTTGTTGTTGCGGCCCAATGCCGCAGGTGAAAATTGTTATATTCAATGTTACCAATTTCTTGTAGTGGTTGTGGTACGTCGCCAAGAACCGTGCCCAGTGGGTCTTCTCCACAGAAATTAAATTGTGTGCTGTGTAATGAGATGTCAATGAAATTTATAAACGAAATCCAAAGATAAAAGTGTATCTATGCGCCTGTACATATACATAATTGCCTATGGATTTCTTGTCTGCATAGTCATATATTCGTCTGCATACATATATTTGTATGCAGTTATGTGTATATGTCGATGCAAGTTTTCTTTTGGCTTGCTTAGGAGATAGGCCAGGTTGAAGACCCAGCTCCCGTCAAGAATGCATGGAAAAAAATTTTATGTGTTCTTACCTCTTGCAAAATCTATTTGCAGAAAACCGCTTCAATCGTATAGCGGAAACTTTCTACGCGCACAACTTTTTCACAAACGCATTATAATTCGCGCACTACGAACTTTGTGAACTTTTAACTTTACGTTTAAAAGCGCGCACTTCACTGTTGATTATCACCACTGGACTTGCACTGGACACTGTTAAACAGGGCCGCAGAGAGCCGAGCCGGGCCCCTGGGACAGTTCGCGTTCACGGCCCCCCTAAAAAATAAACTCAATCCAGTAAAAAAATAACATAACATACATAAATTTTCAATTCACATTTTCAGTTTTATTTCATATAAAATAAGATTTACTGGAGTACTTACATAAATTAAATGTTAGATTTCATTGTTTGATTGCTTACATTAACTTTTTCTAAATATGTACATTTTAAGAGCTTCAATCAGCTAAGGAAAATCTTCCGAGCTTTTTGATCTGCGAATATGGAAATTACCGATTCAAAACTAATGCTGCGATCAAGGCTGGACTCTAACGCCAATGTTCCAAGGCTTGTCAAACGGTTTTGGCTCATAGTAGAACGTAGAAAATTTTTCACGCCAGACAATAGACTAAAAGAACGCTCCCCTTCAGCCACACTGACTGGAAGTGTGCCAACTATGCTTAATGCTATGCAGATGTTAGGAAATAATACTTCCATCTTTAAGTCATGAAATTTGTTCAGAAGTTGAAATGGTGGCAGCAAATCACATCCCAAATTTGGTAAGTGGATGGATTTGAGATGAATGATTTCATCTATCAGATCCGTAGAAATATCGATGCCATAAATCGTGCAGAATGCCGCTGCCTTTTCTCTGATCTCTTCTTCCGTCAGATCGTGATACAAAAAACTAAATTTAATCGCAACGTCATTTACGGCTTCGAAACGTCTTGTCATGTTACCAATCAAGCAGTCCAAAAGAACGTAAAAAACTTGCTGTTGGAATTGAGTTTCGGAATCACACTCAGGTGATTCGCCAGGTAATTCATCGCACTGGCGCTTTCTTATCTTCCTTCTTTTCTCTGCGAAGGTATTCACAACTCCTATACTCCCTGCCAGAACCTTACATTCTTGAAGTATGATCGACCATTGATCCCTGAACTTCTTCAACTCATCAATGACCCATGCAAGCTTATCCACGGCATACTCATATGTTTTCACAAATTTGCGCTTCGCAAAACAACTCAAATTTTTTCAAATTAACGCTCTAGTTTATTGTCACCCTGTATTTACAGATGTCTCTGGCTTTTACAAAAATGAAAAAGCAATACGACCGAACATATAGGGGCATAGTTATAGTCGAAATCAAATGCGATTTTAAGTTAGTTGAAGCATTTTTGACAGATATCGCTTATAAAATTGTGTCAAAGACGTTTGTCCAACTTAAAATCACATTTCACCTCGACTATGACTATGCCCCAGAGTATTTGATTTGATGCTTGTGATTTTAGGTTAGTGATTTTCAATTTAAAAAAAAATGTGTAGCAACAAAATATGTATGTATCTATGAAATTCTAGTTAGAGTACTATCACATACACTGCTTTTCCTTGCCGGGCCCCCAAAAACCTTCCGGGCCCCAGGGCAATTGCCCTGGCTGCCCCCCTCCCTCTCCCAGGTCCTGCTGTTAAAACAAGACTTTGGCCCGTTGACTAATTTTTCCCCTTCTTATAGCCACCGCCGTGGTAAGGAACGTTACCCAGAAACGGAAAATGTTTACCATTACATGCCAAACTTTCTTTTCGGCTTTCCCGTATTTTCCATCTATACAATCAGGCACTCATACATTCACACGCTTACCGCTCCACAAAACGAACACCTACACCGATACATTTGGTTCGTGCCTTGACCGCTCACACTGATGCATTCACACGCTCATCAAAACAAACACATACGTGCATGACATTCATCAATGTTGCTAGGTTGTTAGCAACATGGTGATATTTTATTTATTATAACATCATGATGCCAAGCGCAACATCTTATTTCCGCTGCAACATTGTGTTCACTATAGCTACAATGTTGCCAATACATGATGTCATTAGATTAGTGGCAACATTGCGGCTAAGGCACGGACCTGGACACAAAACAAATAAACACATAGGCACATATGCACGCTGCCACTCAATCAAGCCAATATGGAGACAGGCTGTCGTTACAGGCTCGCAACCGCCGATGGTGCCTGCACTATGGAGCGCGTGCTTAAAAAAAATTCAAACGCAGCCTGCAACCTTTTGTTTCCCGTCCAACGTGTGGCCTCGACCCACGACTCAATGCCGGGCTTAATTTTATTGTTAACGCCTGGTTCTATTCGTACATCTACATACCAAGTCACTGGGTTACTCCTACTCCTTATACCATACATAACCTATATCGCAGATAGGATCTAAAATCTAGAATAATTTAAAGAAAATAAAATATCACAGATAATAAAACTTAATAAAAACTATAAAATAAAATATCACTGGTAGATAATAAAAAAAGACGAAATAAAAGGATTAAATAAAATAAAATATCACAGATCATATAGTCAAGTTAAAAATTAAATAAATATGTAAAATAAATAAATAAATAAAAAAATCTAAATAAAGTCAAAAATAATCAAATAAATAAAAAAAAGTCAAGAAAAACAAAAATAATTTAATAAAATAATCACATACGTCAATAAGTTAATAAATAAAATACGTCAATAAATAAATAAATAAAATACGTAATAGCATAGAACAAGAGTACTAGCACTACAAAAAAAACATTAAACTATTTGCAAAGATGTCTTTAGCGTGGTATACGCCGATCTTTTTCCCATTGCTATCGCCAAGCTCATACATTGAATTCCCTATGGAATTAAGTACGATACATTTTACTTGTTTCGGAGCTAGCTTGGCGTTGTAGTTATCGACCTGGGAACTTTGCTTAAAGTTTCCGCGATATACCACTTGTCCAATTTGAAACTTAATATCCTTACTCCTAGTATCATACACCTTTTCACTCTTATCATGGGCCAACTTCAGCTCTTTCATTATTTTATTTCTGATGAGATGCATTCTATCGCTTGTTTCCCGCACATCGCACTCAACATCCTTTACCACCTCCAGCTTTCGGTATAGCTCATATGATGCAGCATGCTGTATCATAGGCATACCGAAAGTGGCAAAATATGGCGACATGTTGATTGCAGCTTGTGTAAGGCTGCGGAGTGCAAATGCAGCATCACTGACGCACTTGTCCAAATTCTTTTGATTGTCCTTTATAAAGGATCTTATGATTTGAAAGACATATCTATTTACCCTCTCCGCAGCGTTACCCTGTGGCGAATAAGTTTTTATATGTTTGGTGCCATATTTTTCTAAAAAGTTGTTGAAAATCTCAGACACAAACTTTTTTCCATTGTCCGAATGGACATATTCGGGCACGCCGAATATGTGGAAAACATCTTTCTCTAAATATTTTATGACATCAGCTGAAGTGGCCCTTCTCATTGGTTTTAAAAATACAAATTTCGCATAAGCGTTGGAAGGGTCGTTCTGTGACTTTTTGTTTCCCTATTAACGGTTGTTTAAAAACGTTTTGTTTCTTATTTGCTTTGCAAGTTTCGCAGTCTTTAACGAATAAACATACATCGCCTGCCATGCCTGGCCAGTAGTATTTTTGACGCAGTCGGGATAGCGTTTTGTGGATACCACCATGACCAGCGGACGGAGAGCTGTGAGACGACTCAACCAGCCTCGGTCGGAACTCCGACGGAACCCAAAGCTTCCAGGTCTGGTCCGCTAGGTCATACCCCCGGTCGAATTGCGTCCGTTTATACACGTAACCGTCCGATACACATAAGTCGGGTAGTTTGTCTTTGTTCTCAGTCACCGCCTTTTTCAACTCCGTATAATCCTCCGACTCGAAGCACGGTGACTCGAGACAAATGTCGATGGCTCTGTCATTCGTCTGTATTTCGTCCATGTGCATTCGTGAGAGTGTGTCGGAAACCACGTTTTGCGCACCTTTTCGATGTTGAATATCGAAGTCATAACCTTGGAGCTTCAAACTCCACCTTGCCAGCCTCCCAGCAAGATATTTCTGATTCATGAGCCATTTGAGACTGGCATGATCAGTTATGATGGTGAACGGGGTTCCTTCCACATAAGGTCGGAAACTTTTAACACTCACGATCGCAGCATAGCATTCTAGTTCCGTTATGCTGTAGTTTTTCTGCGCTTTATTTAGTTTTGCCGAAACGTAAGCAATCGGTCTTTCGTTCTGGTCATCGTCCAACTGAAACAAAACCCCTCCCACTCCGTCAGTTGATGCATCACATTGAATATAAAAACGACGATTAAAGTCAGGATGTGTGATCACCGGTGCAGAAACCAAACTCTGCTTTAAAATTTCAAATGATTTGATTGCTTCGTCCGTCATAGTAAATTTCTTTATTTTGCCTTTCTTGAGGCAGTCGTGCAGCGGAGCTGCAATTGTCGCAAAGTCCTGTATGAAACGTCGGTACCAGCCCGACATGCCCAGGAACAGTCGTAGTTGCTTCGGGGTTTTCGGAACTGAAAAGTCCCTCGCAGCCACCACTTTATTGGCATCTGCCCTTATACAACCATCCCCAACTACGTACCCTAAATATCGTACCTCCTTAAAACCAAACTTGCCCTTTTCTACATTAATCGTCAACTTTGCCTCGCAGAAGACACCGAGCGACCTTTTCCAACAAACACATATGAGACTCGAAATCTACCGAACACACTAACAAATCGTCCAAATAAACAAAAACACATTCACGTAAAGCGGCCGGAATGACCTTGTCCATTAGACGACACATTCGTTGTGCTGCA
The DNA here is from genome assembly GCF_040869045.1 of Eurosta solidaginis. Classification (NCBI taxonomy): domain Eukaryota; kingdom Metazoa; phylum Arthropoda; class Insecta; order Diptera; family Tephritidae; genus Eurosta; species Eurosta solidaginis. The sequence goes on from NC_090321.1 coordinate 120,540,177, forward strand.
TTGCACAACCCAAAAGGCATGACAGTAAATTGGTAGGGTTATGCGTCCTTTATAGTTCTTTCATTCACTTTGCGAGCATCTAGGCAAAGCTGATTCTTCGTTTCTTTAATAACCAGTGATACGGGGGAATTCCAACTAATGTTGGACTCCTCTATGACTCCCATGTCCAACATTCGGTCTAACTCTGCGTATATGAGTTTTTGTATGGCCGGCGAAATTGGATAATGGCGTTGCTTGACCGGCAGATTCTCGTCCACCACCTCCATGACGTGTTCCTCTTTGTCTGTGCGGCCTAAGCCCAATACCGCGAAGGACGGGAATTGGGTCTTCAGACGCTCCAACATATGGCTTTGTTCCATCGTCAAAACGTGTTGGGCTGCGTCAAAAGAGAGGTCACCCTCGGCGGGCACGAGCTCCGCCACACTGGCAGCATTCACACTCCCATTCAAACCTTTGCTCACAACATTCATACGGAATGCCTGCCAAAAGTCTATACCTAAATAAACTTGTTGTGGTAGACCTGGCACTATCAAAAATTCTAATTCTTCCATCGAATTATCCCACACAACCGGTAACTTTATTACTCCTACCACGGCGGTTTCCTCCCCGTTCGCGGTCCGGATGTTCTGGCCCCTGATTGGCACAATCAAGGCCTCTTTACCGCCTAGGAGTGCCGCTGAGTCGTTTCCTCAGCAGCTGGCACTCGCCCCTGAGTCGAAGAGAGCCAGGACCTCATGACCTCCTATCTTTGTTTTGACGTAAAACCTGTTATCTCCTTTCACTGTAACAATTGTTGAAACTATTTTATTCTTCAACCTTTTAAAATATTTTCTCTTTTTCCTCATCTTCTCTATCTTCTTAAAATTTCTGTTTTTCATACTTGCATTTATTGTATCACAAAATATTATTTTTCTTGCTTCTTCGTACTCTAGCTTTCTATGGTGTAAACTCTTAATCTCCTTCTTTTCCCGTGTCATTCCTGCCTACTCCAATTCTTCCCTGTTTTCCGTATCCCTTCTCCTCAACATTTTTACCTGAGTGTTACCGGGTTGTTTATCTCCTGACTGGAGTCCCCGGTCAACTCCGCTAGCTTCGGGTTTCCCTGTTTGGGTTTAAAAACACAGAAGGACGCGTCACTACCACAAGCAAAACAGATCATACTGTGAAACTCGGACGAACATTTACTTGGTTTTTGTGCTTCTGCCGGGCTTTTCACGTAGTGATCCACCGGCATACCGCACGAAAAAAACAACATCAGGTGGAAGGTAGATGCGCAAAAGGAATTCGCAGTGGACTTAGACGCAGGACTAACAGAAGGACTAGCACTATTGGGATGGGTTGGGATTTGGGATTGCGGTTGGGGTTTCCTGATAAATGCTTCTACTTTCTTTGCTCCTAATTTTAGTAATTCAAAATCTAATTCCTACTTTTATTTTCTTTTAATGAGTTTTTCAGCTCTCTTACACCCAGTTTTGGGCTCCGCCAGAGGGTCCATTTTTACGCCGAAGGTCAAGTTGGCTAGTTATAGCTTGAGGTTGCCCCGGATTATGCCAACCAATTCCCTCTCAGGGATCCTCTTCCCCAAAACGAATGTCATATTGTGGCATAAAAGTCGTTGGAAGCTTCCGCGGGCAGCTGTTTCCTCTCCATGATTTCACAGATGATGTCATAGTCGAACTCGGCAGTCTTGAAGTGGCTCAGCAACTCGGACTTTAGCTCAAAGTAGCCAAAGCTCGGCTCCTCCGCATGGTCCTCAATGAAATTCCGTGAAAAGCATGTAGAAGGAAATGTTATGCTGCTCGCGCATACTTTCCACCCGAAAGATAAAGCATTCCACGCTTATACCTTTACTGGTCCCAACGAATTTAATGTGCCACTTTTCAAGATCGAGCTTCTTCCACCTGGGAGGATCGCTGGCATCTCGCCCGGTACTGTAACTGACCTTTGGCTCATTGACGCGCTCTGCGTTTCCCCCTCCGGCTCTGAGGCTCGGACGTAGATGCCAAGGCGGACCGATGTACAGGCGCTTGCGCAGACGTTTCTATGTCTGCTATGCGGCCACCAAGGTTATCGACACTGGTCTTAATGCTCATCACCTCATTCGCCATTTGCGCCACTAAGTCGTTTTGTTGCGCCATCATCGCCATCATTCGGCTCAGCTGTTCGACATTGTTTTCATTTTGGGCGGTGTGGTTTTGAGGGCATTAAGGCTGGTGCCGACATTCGTTAATGGCGCGTTCTGCGCCGGAACATCGCCCCCTGGGCACCTACGTTTTCCCTATCGACCATTTGGCACACCAAATCGATCTTTTGGGAGAAGTTTAGGCTACTATCTAACTCGTTGAATGACACCCCGTTCGCGACAGACCCCCTCAGCGGGCGATCAGGGCCAAAAGATCCAAAAATCCGCGACGCGCACCTATTAAGATTCCGTAGGGATAAAGTCAACGGGCCTCGGTATACCCGTGTCAATTTGATTGAAAACCGACCCAGCAATCTGGTTTTCTAGCGCGGCCCTAGTACGGCTTCTAGTTTGCGGCCCTTTGGTGTTGAGTATCCCCAATCCCCCAAAAACTCTGTTTTCGACTTCCTTCTCTTTCTCAGACATTCACTGCCTGAGCAAAAACAACCAGACCGGTATTAAAACGTGGAGAAGACAATGGAAGCTGTACTAATGTACACAGAGATACGATATCCAACCCGAGATTTCCTAATTCACAACCACCCCAAGAAGTGAAAGAAACGAAACAAAAAAAGCGAAGAAAGTGAAAATAAAAAAGGAGTTCACTAAAAATTTTGTATATATTTGGAAGCAACCAAAATTTGTTATGAAAGTAAAAATCAAGCAAAATAATAAATATGAATATGAGCCTAAATAACTTCACCCAAAACCCAATAAAAAATATATATATAAATAATGGATATTCGATAATAGATATAAAAATTACAATGTAGGTATATAAAAATCCAATCAATTAAAAAGTAATATGTTTTTGTGTGTGTATGTATGTGTATGGTAATTCAAGTAATGGTGTGGATATGACAAAAAAACTCAAATTTTATATCTTAAATGCCTAGAGAGGAATTAGTAAAGTTCACTCAAAACCCAAAAACTCAAAATAAAACAGAAAAATAAAAACTTAGTGCTAATATGACAAAAAAAAATTAAAATATATTCTTTAATTTATGGTATATGCTAACACCTGCAAAATGTATACGAATGTGTATGTTTTTTTTTTTGAAGTCCCTAATAAAAAAATTAAAAGCAATTTGAAACAGACTTAAGAAAGATATAATAAAAATTTTAAAACACAATTTCAAAAAGAAATTGTTTGGAAACAATCCTAAGAAAATACAAAAAGACTCAAATTCGAAATTTGCAAAGTAAAAAAGTCACTACTGAAACTGAATGTGTATCTCTTGGTGTGTGTGGTGCTGCCTTGGCGAAGGTTCAGTGAAGGCAGTTTGTTCGTCCGTATCTAAGCATCTACGTATCGTCCAATCAATCGTACTGTCCGTGGAAATGTGGCATATCACGCTCATGAGCTAGTCCCTAAGAGTGGATGCAACACCTCCTCTCCTAACTATCGTGGCGACGACTGCAAACCTCACTTACCGGCAGTGCTGGACTCCCGGTAAGGTAGCTTAAACAGCTCGCCACGACCTCCTACTAACGTCCGTCTTCTAGCTGAGTGTCATACCAGGTACCACTTAGTCAGATTGCAGGAACCCGAAGAAGGAACCCTGGTATGAGCACTTCGCTAATCCCTATCTTATTGTCATGGTGACACTTGTCGACCAGGCGAGTCCAGTCGGCGTTGCCATCATGACGGTGCCTGTCCTGTCAAAAGACGGAAATAGGGATTGGGTTTGGATGGGTCATGGGATAAAAAAAAAAATAAGAAAATCTGGAAGAAAAGTGGGAAAATTAAAGAATAGTGAAAAATAGAGGTTACTTGAAAAATGTAGGAAATAAAAGAGGATCGGGTTATAGCTGAAAGAAAATTTTGGAAACTAAAAAGAATTAAAGCGGAACTTGAAGCGTTAATGTATATAAAAGAAAAAACAAACTGAAAAAAATTAAATACAGATTTAGAAATGACAAAAAATAAATAAATGGAAAGACAAAAACTAAAAAGATTATCGGGCTATTAGCGTTGGGTGCCATTGTTACGTGACTATGCTTGTGACGGGGAGCGGCGGCAAGCAGGTATGCTTGTGGGCCCAGGCTAGCTCATCGTCTTGGGCGGGGTATTGCACCACCGACCTCACCCGCAGCCACATGAACAAAAAGAGGGTTCATACCTGCATGTGTATAGAAAGGAGAGAAAAAGCTGAAAAAGATAGAAATAAACGTGAGGGGCTAAGTTATAGAGGGGAAAGCATAGGGGGCAGAAAAAGATGAACGCCTGTCCTGTCAGGTGGAGTCTACTCTCCCTCTGCAGTGCAACTTGCACCGCACCGTGGGCACTGTGCTGACTCCTGTCTACTTGCAGTGCCCCCAAACCTGACACTAGTCTGTCCCCTGTCACTCAGTCATTTTCCCTAAACACTCACCTTCACCTTACCTTGCCACGCACAAGGGCAGCACCAACACCAAAAATAGGAATTTAGCCCTGCATGATTCACAACTATATTTTCATCCAAACATTTCTAAATTTTAGTAACAATTCGATATTTCTTTGCGTGTACATCCTACAGCGATCTACTCTATCGAATGTAAACAAAAGCTATAAAATAAAAAAAGGAAACCGCTTAAAATTAAATTTCAAAAGAAATGAAATAAAATAATAATATATGATTTAACTTAAATTCAATTTAACAAAATTGTTTTAAAAAACATATAAATAAAGAAAAGGAAAGCAATGCAAAATAATGATATATGATTGAAATTCAACTCAATTCAATACAATTGTTTTTACCAAAAAACATATCAAGTAAACAAAAAACGAGAGGTGAGTTTTCTTATACTAGTGAAATTAAGATGTATGAACCCCCCTAATGTCTTATGCTACCAATATTAAAGATACGAAATTTGAGATAAATGCAAAAAAAAAATGTGTATATGGTAGAAAATGGAGATATCAAAATACCTAGAACATTTAAATGTCAAACTGACGAAGAAAAATAAAAAAAGAAGAAAACGGTGAGACAAAAAGACAAAAAGTGACACGATTAACTTATAAAATAGGTGTTAACGTGAAACCCAAAAATTATATATTTTCGAATGAAAAATACTTGGCCCCGGAAATAGAATGCTCCCTTTTGCCCGTTTCCTACCAACTAATAATGCCCCTTATGACAATATTTGAACAATAATGGTAATAATATATAAAACAATATATAAAAGCAATAATACTACCCGATGTAATGCCGGAAAAGCTCCTTCCTCCGCCGGTATTTGTTGTTGCTTGTGTTTTTGTCTATTGTCCGCTTTGCCCAAAAATCGTCTTGTATTTTTTTTGTTGTATATGGTGTAGTGACTGTTGTTGTTGCGGCCCAATGCCGCCGGTGAAAAATGCCGTCGATTCTGCCAATTTTATTGTGTTTTTGCAGTTGTTGTTGTGGTGTGCGCAGGCAAAGAATTAAATATAATGTAGTGCTTGTGGATGCGTGGCAATTGTTTTTGGGCGGTACGCCGCCAATATAAAGACGTTGTTGTAGGGCGGTACGTCACCAATATAAAAAGGATGCGGTTGTGGTTGTTGCGGCCGTATGTTGCCAATAAAAAAATGCTGCAGTGGTTGTTGTTGTGGTGTGCGCCACCAAATTAAATTGTAGTGTAGTAAGTGGTAGTTGTTGCCGAGATGGCTATGGTTGTTGTTGTTGCGGCCCAATGCCGCAGGTGAAAATTGTTATATTCAATGTTACCAATTTCTTGTAGTGGTTGTTGGGCGGTACGTCGCCAAGAACCGTGCCCAGTGGGTTTTATCCACAGAAATTAAATTGTGTGCTCTGTAATGAGATGTCAATGAAATTTATAAACGAAATCCAAAGATAAAAGTGTATCTATGCGCCTGTACATATACATAATTGCCTATGGATTTCTTGTCTGCATAGTCATATATTCGTCTGCATACATATATTTGTATGCAGGTATGTGTATATGTCGATGCAAGTTTTCTTTTGGCTTGCTTAGGAGATAGGCCAGGTTGAAGACCCAGCTCCCGTCAAGAATGCATGGAAAAAAATGTTATGTGTTCTTACCTCTTGCAAAATCTATTTGCAGAAAACCGCTTCGAGCCCTTCAATCGTATAGCGGAAACTTTCTACGCGCACAACTTTTTCACAAACGCATTATAATTCGCGCACTACGAACTTTGTGAACTTTTAACTTTACGTTTAAAAGCGCGCACTTCACTGTTGATTATCACCACTGGACTTGCACTGGACACTGTTAAACAGGGCCGCAGAGAGCCGAGCCGGGCCCCTGGGACAGTTCGCGTTCACGGGCCCCCCTAAAAAATAAACTCAATCCAGTAAAAAATAACATAACATACATAAATTTTTTAATTCACATTTTCAGTTTTATTTCATATAAAATAAGATTTACTGGAGTACTTACATAAATGAAATGTTAGATTTCATTGTTTGAATGCTTACATTAACTTTTTCTAAATATGTACATTTTAAGAGCTTGAATCAGCTAAGGAAAATCTTCCGTGCTTTTTGATCTGCGAATATGGAAATTACCGATTCAAAACTAATGCTGCGATCAAGGCTGGACTCCAACGCCAATGTTCCAAGGCTTGTCAAACGGTAGAATGTAGAAAAATGATTTCATCTATCAGATCCGTATAAATATCGATGCCATAAATCGTGCAGAATGCCGCTGCTTTTTCTCTGAGCTCAGATCCTGATACTTCCACAAAAAAACTAAATTTAATCGCAATGTCATTTACGGCTTCGAAACGTCTTGTCATGTTACCAATCAAGCAGTCCAAAAGAACGTACAAAACTTGCTGTTTGAATTGAGTTTCGGAATCACACTCAGGTGATTCGCCAGGTAATTCATCGCACTGGCGCTTTCTTATCTTCCTTCTTTTCTCTGCGAAGGTATTCACAACTCCTATACTCCCTGCCAGAACCTTACATTCTCACCATTGATCCCTGAACTTCTTCAACTCACCAATGACCCATGTAAGCTTATCCACGGCATACTCATATGTTTTCACAAATTTGCGCTTCGCAAAACAAGCCAATTGTATTAACTTTTTCAAATTAACGTTCTAGTTTATTATCAACCTGTATTTACAGATGTCTCTGGCTTTTAGAAAAATGAATACGACCAAACCGATAGGGGCATAGTTATAGTCGAAAACAAATGTGAATTTATGTTGGTTGAAGCATTTTTGACAGATAGCGCTTATAAAATTGTATCAAAAACGTGTATCCAACTTAAAATCACATTTCACCTCGACTATGACTATGCTCCAGAGTATTTTATTGGATGCTTGTGATTTTAGTTTAGTGATTTTCAATTTTAAAAAAAAAATTTGTAGCAACAGAATATGTATGTATCTATTAAATCCTAGTTAGAGTACTGTCAATACTGCTTTGCCTTGCCGGGCCCCCAAAACACTTCCGGGCCCCAGGGCAATTGCCCTGGCTGCGCCCCCTCTCCGCGGCCATGCTGTTAAAACAAGACTTTGGCCTGTTGACTAATTTTTCCGCTTCTTATAGCCACCGCCGTGGTAAGGAACGTTACCCAGAAACAGAAAATTTTTACCATTACATGCCAAACTTTCTTTTCGGCTTTCCCGTATTTTCCACCTATACAATCAGGCACTCATACATTCACAAGCTTACCGCTCCACAAAACGAACACCAACACAGATACAATTGGTTCGTGCCTTGACCGCTCACACTGATGCATTCACACGCTCTTAGCCTTGCATAAATACTCATCCACATACATAATACGAAACAAAACCAACACATAGGTGCATGGTATTCATCAATTTTGCTAGGTTGTTAGCAATATGGTGATATTTTATTTATTACAACAGCATGATGCCAAGCGCAACATCTTATTTCCGCTGCAACATTGTGTTCACTATAGCTACAAAGTTGTCATTAGATTTGTGGCAACATTGCGGCTAAGGCACGGACCTGGACACAAAATACATAAACACATAGCCACATATACACGCTGCCACTCATTCAAGCCAATACGGAGACAGGCTGTCGTTGGCGCCAATAATGAAAAAAAAAGAAGAAATTACCACATTTCAAATATATGAGCAATAAAAATATATAAAAACTGCCAATAGATTTTTATGTGTGACAGAAGCCGTTCAGTGAGCAATATCATCAATTGGTGTACAATTTGTAGGATTTATTTGCGAGAAACTCGAAAATTCGCTAAAATCTCCAGTCCAATTTATATAACTAAAACTTTAAAGAATATAACAATAAAAATAACTGAAATTATAACTACATCAGCAACAAAGAAAAGATCTACAATCGAAACTACAGCAGCAATAATTTGTGAAACATTCATATACAATTTCCGAACAAAATATGTAGTAACCTGGGTCGATTTGTATGGACGAAAGTTAACCGATATCGCGCCATCGATTTTTATCGCCAATGTTTTTACAACAGTTTTTAGAAAAAAAAAATATTTTTTGGGTTTTGGGGAGTATTTTGGTCGAAAAATTTACCCTTTCTCCATTTTTTTTCGCAGGCTCGAAAACTATTTTTTTTTTGGGTATGCGTAATGAAACGTTTTTTCCTGAGCCCAAATCCTATCGAAAAATCGATGGCGCGATATCGGTTAATAAATCGACCCAGTCTAATATTTATTTATTTATTTATTATTTAAAGTCGACGACAAACTATGATCGACTGCATAATATAAAAGATATATAAATATACAACTCAAAAGATAAAATTTAAGATATATCGAGATTTCAACAATGTTATATTACAAACAAAGATATGTTAATGAACATCACACTTTAATTTCAGAATATAATAATAATAAGAAATATGAGCAGAAATAAGATCTTATACCGATATCTTATACTGGCGGAATGCATCAGATTCCGCTCAGCATGATTTCGGAATGCAGTGGATTCCAATCTTGCTGTTGGAATGCAACAAGATTCCAATCAGCATGTCATGGGAATCCGGCAGTGCTAAGAGTAGTGTAATGAGGATACGCCATCACAAGGCATAAAAAAGTAACATGACCTGTGTTGTTGGAATACAAAAACTAACAGTTCAACAGTCAGTTCGAAATCAGTAAAAAAGCAAAAGAAATACAATTGTGACAACATCAGCGACAAGTATTTTAAGCGCGACAACAAATACATAGATTGTGACAATTATATCAAGTCTGCATATTATTGAGACCAATTCTTTATATTTTAAGAAAATTAATTTGCACATCGTATTTAATTTGTGCACTCTTGTTTACTGATTTATTTTGTTTTGTTGATCTTCCAACAGAGAATGATTTTCCATAAATTCTTGTCAAATTTGTTTTTATTATTGAACTCTCTTTTTTAAAACACAACACACAATACAAAAACTACACTCACAAAAAATTTAAATGACTCACTAATTGATTTACCAAACGATAATTTTTCTGAACACATTACAAATCCTTTTGAAAATACAAGTGTAACGTAGCGTTACAATAGTATGACCCCCACTGTAACCTTTTTTCACCTACGCCTGAGAGTATACATACATAGTACATTAACAGGTAGCCAACAGCAGCAGCTACATACCAATGCATACGAATAGCATTTGGCGATAACAATAATATGCGCACGGCACGTCAACTCACAGTAAATGGCAAACTGCATACGAATAGCATTGGGCGATAACAATAATATGCACACGGCACGCCAACTCACAGTAAATGGCAAACTGAAGTACCCAATTAGCTCTCCGCCTATGACCATCCGGCCCTTTTCCCATCCGCCCCGGCCCGGCCGTCGACCGGTCCAGCAGCTAAAGGGGCTACCGCTGTGCCGTAACGTGCACTCCCCCTCAGCCCATGGATCGGCCTTCGGAATTCCTGCTGGTACAACTCCGCGTCCAGCCCTGCATTCGTGTGGGCATGGAGGCGGTGGTGTCCAGCTGGCGGGCCGGCATTAACCAGAACTCTTATTCATTACTCGCAGGCCAGCCCCCACCCCCCCCCCCCCCCCCCCCCGCCTCCACTGCGACAGCGTCATCACGGGAAGCCGCCACCCGCAACCGCCGTTACCTTATTACCGTCCAGCCAGCTCGCTGGTGCCGTCACTGCGTCCATACCGCTACATCCATCCGTCCGTTAATACTGTCCGCCGTCCAGCCGCCGTGCTAATCCCGCAACTGCGCCCATACCACTGCGCCAATACCACTGCGCCAATCCGTCCGCTAATACTGTCCGCCGTCCAGCCGCCGTGCTACTCACGCCACTGGTACGCGCTCCGTCGCCCTGTTGTTGCCGTCGCTATCCTACCGCCGTTGCGCCGCTGCTACGACAACCGTCAGCCGCCCGCTATTCTACCGCCGTTGCGCCGCTGCTACGACAACCGTCAGCCGCCCGCTATCCTACCGCCGTTGCGCCGCTGCTGCGAGGACCGTTAGCCGCCGCTACCTTATCACCGTCCATCCAGTTCGCTGGTGCCGTCACTACGTCCATACCGCTACATCCATCCGTCCGCTAATACTGTCCGCCGTCCAGCCGCCGTGCTAATCCCGCCACTGCGCACATACCGCTGTGCCAATTCGTCCGCTAATACTGTCCGCCGTCCAGCCGCCGTGCTACTCCTGCCACTGCGCTCATACCACTGTACCAATCCGTCCGCTAATACTATCCGCCGTCCGGCCGCCGTGCTGATCCCGCCGCTGCTCCCGGACCACCGTACCGACCCCGCCGCTATTACTACGCCTGTTAGCCGCCGCTCGCCACCCTCCCCTGCCATCTTTGTACGGAAAGCTGCTACCCTCACTACCCTTCAAGCCGTGTGTGTGTGTGTGTATTCGTCATTAACACATAACTACTGTGTTCTTATTAAGTGGGGGGTTTGTGGGACCTCTACTTGACCCTGGATTGACTGAGTGCTACCTCAGCCTACGACAAAACCCACCTCATACAAGAACAAATGAAATTTCTGCAACGTCAATTAATCTTCCACAATTTTGGAAAGCGTTGGCGCGCAATACGACCGTAGCGTTGGAAGTTTATAAAATTGTGAGATGTGTTTATATGTGAAGGTATATGTGTGTTTTGACAATTTATGTGTGTGCATGTGTTAGCGTTAGTGTGTGGTGTGTTAAGTGGGTGGCAGGGTTGCAACTGCCAGTGTGCCGGTATGATGGCTTTGCCAACCCTGGAACACCACCTCTCACTATGTAGGCCAAAGAGCACAACGAAATGCTTACCAGGCAGTCTTTGCTAAATTGTCACAAACCAGGACATCCTAGCAAACAACTGCTTGATCTAGCCGCGCGGGTTAGGGGACTTAGAATATACCCGCGGCAGATAAGCCTGTCGTAAGAGGCGGCAAAAATACCAAATTGATTTAAGGGGTTGTGTAGCGCAACCCTTTCAAGGTGTTGCCAGCGCAAAATATAGCTTATCCAACCCAATTGGCAACCTCCCCTAAACGTGGCGAATCCGGCTACTTTCACAGCCGAGGCTTTGGCGACCCCAATTTCCTCATAGATCTAGGGTGTGGGAAGGCTGTTTGGCCTTCAAGGTTTCATGTGGGCATACCAAATCGTTTTCGAGATGGTCGGGCTGGTGCCTTAATGGTGCTGGTTACCGGAACGTGGCGGATCTGCATCCAGCAAAGGACCATCAACATCGATAACACTCCCCGAAGCCTTCGCGGAATGTCCTTATCGCTACAACAACAACATCTAGCTCCGCCTCCACGCATAAGCAGGCCGTAAGCCAAATTCACACACAATCGGTAAACGCTTTTGCCAAGACGTGCCCGGTGAGCCCTTTTATTAATATACAATATCCAACCCTTGCAGAAGAAGAAAGCACACTACCAAGGGAGATACGTGTCATCCTGGCCCAACTTCGTTCTGGATATTGTAACAGGTTAAACTCTTACTTGTCCAGAATCAGCCCTGACATACGTAATGTATCTCCTGGATGCGATGTGTCCCCACATGATACCAACCATCTGTTCAACTGTAACGTGGAACCTACGTCTCTAACACCAATCTCCTTATGGTTTGCCGCTGTTGAAAGGTGTCCATTTTAGACACCATGAAAATGTTGTGCACACACACACTCGCTGCTGCTACACACCCACACTTACTTTTATTTGTCTTTTAGCTTCTTCCTTTTCTTTTAATAAAATAAATGTTGTTTTTAAGTTTTATAATATAATTTTCTTTTTATTTAAACATTGGGTTCTTTTAACACTTGTACTTTTAATCTTCATTTCGATTTTTATCTCTATTTCTTTTAGCACGACTACACTCTTTTCTTCACAGCAACGAATTGAGTTTAATTGCCATTTTGCTAACTTCGCTGAATCCAATTCGCCCTGCTGCGTACAATTGCCGCTGCTGTTCAGCAACAGCTGACAGTGATGCCAGTTGCACTCAGAGGTGTATCCAGTGCGTGAAGGCTGGGTAACGCAGTGCGGTTATACCACCCTTCCTTAGAAAAAAGAAGAATCTGACAAGTTGATCAGATTTGTCATATTCTTCTTGTTCCTATGACTTAAATTGTTTTGATTGAATGAATGTATGATATTAGGGTGTTCCTCCCCTTTTTTTCATTCGTTCAATCAGAACAATTTTTTTTTCTTTTTACATATGAAATTTTGTTAATATTATAATACTAATTCAATTCCTTATGTGTAAATTATTTTCTAATTTCTATTGCATTAAATTAATGTATTATATATATTTATTACAAATAGTGTGTGCATATTAATATTTGGTTTTATTTACATGCCAATTGAAATGTTTGTTTTCGTATATTAATATAAATTTTAAATTGAGATTTCATGCTTCAATGACAGAGTAATGAAAATTTAAAATTAGTTACAAGTTAGTTTGTAAATTTGTATGAAAAAAATTTTAGTTTACCTTATTGATTCGGTTTTTTTCCTTTTTATTTATTTCATCTAAAACCGTGACATTAACTCCATCAATTTTTGTGACTATATATGGTCCTTGATAAATACTTTTGTATTTATTTCTAGGTTCTTTTTGTACTATTACTTTATCGTTTATATTAATACCTAACGGAGGCTCCCACTTATCATATATATCCTCATTTTAACTTTATGTTTATTAATTAGATCTTCTGCTATTTTATGTTTTTTGTAGTCTATATTTTACTTCTTTTGCATAATTTTCAACATTGTAAATTGGATAGATTTGTTCCTTTTGAACTTCATTTGGTAATGTAACATTTCTACCGAATACTAATTTGTATGGAGTAAATCCATTATCAAAAACTGTACTAGCAGTTGTGTTATGCCAAAATGTAAAATATTTCAAATAAACGTCCCATTCGGGGAAGTTATCATTTAGAAAACCTCGTAAATATTCATTAGACACCCGGTTTCTTTCAAATGTACCTAGGGTTTCATGATGGTAAGCTGTAGAAAAATTATGTTCGATTTTTAGGAGTTTAGTTAATTCAGAGAAAATTTCATTTTTATATTCGATTCCTAAATCGGTTTTAATTGATTTCATTATGCCATAAATGAGGATGAAGCCTTCAAAAATTGCAGTTGCAATTGTTTTTGCTGTCTTATCAGGGATTGATATTGTAATTAGGTATTTGCTTAAGTCGCACATAATGGTAACCGCGAACCTATTCCCATTATTCGACTCAGACAATGGTCCTATTGTATCTATAACTACGACATCGAAAGGTTTACAGGGTGTTCGTGTAAGCACCAAATTTTCTTTTGTTTTTGGCTTCGCTTTATTTAATAAACAATTTTCGCAATTTTTAACGATTTTTATGACATCGCGAGTCATGTTCTTCCAATAGTATTTTGTACGTATTTTTGCGTAAAGCTTTTTATTTCAGCAGTGACCACCTGATTTCGCGTCATTGTGGTAAATTTCCATTATTTTAAGTTTTTTGTCATTGTCCGTAACTGTTTCGACAGGCTCTATTAATAATATTTGTAAATTTTTTAAATTGAATTCCCTGTACTTTTAACATTTGAAATAGAAAAATATTTAAATAACTGATCATCTTTTTGCCAGTCTGCTTGCTTAATATTGTGTTTACCAGCTTCTTTTTCAAGCTTCAAAAGTAATTCATCTAATTGAATTATCTTGTTAGTACACACAATATTAAGTAACTTGAGTTTTTTATGTTTTAAATGCGCATATATTTTTAAATTGATTTTATCATTATCGTTGTCATGACAAATTTGGCTTTTTATCCTATAGACTTTCTTGGAACAATTATATGAAAATTTTTCGAATACCTGTAATTTAATAGTTTTTTTCATTTATGTCCTCAGCCGGTTGTTGTAGTTGTTCGTGACGTTCCGTCATAGACGTCGTGTGTACTGCCAACATTTGATTATTGGAATTTTTAAGTTCTTGAATTGAAATTCACGATAATGCGTCTGCACCTACGTTAGATTTTCCTTTAATATATTCTATGGTAAAATTATATTCAGACAATTCCAAACGGATTCTGAAAAGTTTCGACGACGGATCTTTCGTATTAAATAGATAAACTAGTGGACGATGATCTGATTTAACTTTGAAGTGAGTGCCATAGATATATGCACGAAATTGCTTTATTGCAAAATATATTGCCAAAAGTTCTAGTTCTATTATTGCTTTATTTTGTTCCGATTTGCTAAAGGCTTTTGAAGCAAAACAAATTGGCAAATCGTTACCATTATGATGTTGACTCAGTATCGCACCACAACCCAACTTTAAAGCATCTACCGTAATTAAAAATTCTTTAGTGAAATCTGGATATTGTAATAGTTTTGGAGAAATCAGATTTTTTCTTAGTTTATCGAAAGCTAACTCACATGCCGTATCCCAATTAAATTCAACCTTTTTTCTACTCAAACGATTCAATGGAGCTGCTAAAGAAGCGAAATTTGGAATAAATCTCCTATAATAATTTGCAAATGCCACGAATCTTCGGACAGCATCTTTATCGCGTGGCTTAGGATACCTTTTACTTGCTCCAATTTTTGAATTGTCTGGTAGCAACCCATTTGCTGAGCATTTATGCCCTAAGAAAGTTACTTCAGGTCGAAGAAAATTACATTTTTTTGGGTTAAGTCGCAAGTTGAACTCCCTACAGGTCTCGAAAACTTTTTTTAGATTAGTGAGATGATGTGCTTCGCTACATCCAATTACTATTATATCGTCTACATACATAAAGGCTTGGTTGGGTGAAATACCAGAAAATGCAATTGACATCATTCTTGAAAATGAATTTGGAGCCACGTTTAAACCAAATGGTAACACCTTCCATCGAAAAGCTCCGCGGTCAGTACTAAAAGATGTTATGTCTCTTGAATCTTTGTGAAGTGGAATTTGGTGAAACCCCGAAAAAAGATCTAAAGTAGAAAAGAATTCCGCACGGTCAAGGTTATCAAAAATATCGTCTACACGTGTCAACGGAAATTTATCGGCAATTAACTTTTTATTTGCAGCCCTAAAGTCAACACACATTCTATACGATTTTTGGCCATTTAGGTCTTTTTTCGGTACCAAAATCAAGGGACTGTTATAATTCGAACAACTATTTTCAATCAGATCGTTTTCCAATAATTTATTAACCTGTTTATTTATTTCTTCGCGCTGAGAGTACGGTAGGCGGTAATTTTTAATGTATACTGGCGTCGTATCGTTTAGTCCAGGCATGCTTAACCAACGAACCGATATCATTTCGTTACGATAATTAACGTTAATAAACGAAACAAAGTCATTTCGTTTCGTTTATTAACGTTAAGAACGTCAAATTAACGAAATGATTTCGTTTCGTTTTCTGCCATATCAAAACGAAATCAAATCGTTTATGTTGATTATTAATTTCAAGCTATGCTGGCAAAGCTGATTGATGGCGGAGTCATTAAAGGTGAAAGCATTAGCCAAGCTGATTGCAACTTTTCTCATGAATTTTGACAGTACGAACATTTCTCAGAGTATTTTGACATTACCACCAACGAATTACACAAACAAATTACATGGAGTTTGTGTGTGTATGTCCGCTCGCTGTTGCCACCTTACGGCTTCATCATGGCTGCAGCATTGCCAGCACAATTCAAACATAAAGTATCACGTTTTTGTTAACGTTTTTAACGTTAACGAAAGCTTTTCGTTTCGGTTAAAAACGAGATACAATTTACCTTGATAATTTCTTTATCGATAATATTTCGAAGTGTTTCAACGGAAACGGTGGAAATTTTTTGATAAACGATTAGCTTAACGTTAAGGTGCATCCCTGGTTTAGTCTTAGTTTTTGTTCATAAAAATTGTTTATTGTCATTTTATCATTGTCTACTGCAAAAATATCGGAATATTGTAAACATAAGTTAATAAGCTTATTTTCAGCATAATTATGTATTTGTTTTTCTAAAATGCTTTTAAGTTCTTTAATACGAATCTTGTTTTACTGGGTTATTGATTTTATAAACGTGATAATTAGAAAGTGTTTCTGTTTGAATGTTGCAGTTATTTACGTGTTTTACGCTTTTAGTGGTGTTTATTACTTTAATGATCGGATTACTAGTATCAACTATACATTTCGCTGTGAAAACACCGTCAGAAATCTCTTGAGAATCCACGAAAGGTGGTTCTGAGTCTTTTTCCAAAGCGAAAATTCTATAAACTTCGCAACGAGGTGGTATAACAAATGTATCGCTTTCCATTCCGTAAAGGATGGGAAGTGCGATCTTTTCATTGCCTATCCAGAAGGAAATGCAATTTGTTGCATAGCTGATATCGTATTTATTTGATTTAGGGAAATCGTAACCAAGTATTCCATCTGATGGAATGTTGAAATCATTGTCTACCACGTGCAACGTATGTTTGATATAAAAATTTTAAAAATGTAAGTTAGTTGTAAAAGTACCTAATGTAGAAACTGTATCTGTAGTTACTCCAGTAATATTAATTGTATCATTGTTATTAATTGACAAATTTTTATTGAGAGAAGAAATTTTAATTAACGAAATGTCGGCTTGGGAATCGACTAGAAATGTACAAAATTTGTTAGAGCCAGTAATATTTATTTGTATAAAATCGGAATAATTTAAGTTAAGACAATAAACATTTTTAGAAGAAAAACTGTGAGATGAATCAGTAATTTGTCTCGTCCTCCCTAAGTGTTCGCTCCTGAGGGGCTTCCCTGTTTAAAGTCCGGACACTTGCATTTCTACCTCTATTATTGGAAGTGTTAGAACCGTTATTATTGCTAGTACGACTATTGCTGCTATTATTTTTGTTATTAGACTGATGCCGATTTCCGCCTCCGGAACGGAAATGTTGCCTTTGATTGCCGCGATTGAAGTTTTTGCCATAGTTGCTGTTACTAAAAGATGGTCTATTTTGTCTATAACTGTTAAAGTTACGACTTTGATTTTGGAAATTTCGACCTCGGTTATTATTTTGAAAATTTCTGAAATTGTTATTGTTCCGAGCCCTAAATGCTAAAACTTGGCGTTCTTTTATTTCATTTGATTGCTCTACAACCAGTTTAGCTACTACGTCCTTTGAATCAGAAAAATTGGTTGAAGCGAGGATTGATTTGACTAAACTTGTTTTTGCGTTCAATCGGCAAACGTTAACTGTTTGCTCGGTCGCCATTTCATGGGCTTTGGTCTGAGTAATCCCTTCGATAATGAGCGAACGATCTAAATACTCAGACAATTCCTCGACGCGTTTTGCAAAATCGGTGTAATTATTATTATTAACTTGCAAAGCTACAATTTTTCCGGCCACAACTTTGGAGTTGTCGGGTTTTATACGGTTACGTAGCGCTATTTTTATATCATTAACTGAAAGTATTTGAGTTGATATTGCTTCTCGAGCTTTACCATCGAGTTTGGATTTAATAAATGAAATACAAGTTCCAGTTAAATTTTCGTAGACAAATTCTTCGATTAAATCAATTTTATTAATGAAAGATTCAAGACCCGGGGGCTCACCGCTATAATTTTCACGCATAATACCAGCACACATGCTGATAAACGATCTTTTTTCCTCAGGAGTTGCCATATTTGTATCGGAATTAGGAGGATTTGAAATATGTGTTTCGGGCAATTCCTCAAATTCGTGAAATTCTCCGGACAAAGAAAGTCTAACGACAAGGTTTTTGATTGTACTGGGCGAATATGTGGTTGAGCCTTCGGAAACTGGGTTTTTAAAATCGAGATTTTCGGAATCGGAACTTTCGGAACTAAAATTTTTGGAATTGGAATCTGAACTTTTGGAATTGGAATCTGAATTTTCGGAATCTGAGTCTTGCTCTGAAATTATGGGAACTAGTTTCTTGTTTTTAAGAAACATATGCAGTAGGAAGCAAAGAAGAAATATTTAAACTGATTAAAGTAGAATTTATAGAAATTGCTTACGAAAATTTAATAGAAATTGAAATTGTTTTGAATGTTGATGTGAAATTGGGAGAATTATCCGGCAATTTAATCAAAGGCTGAATATTTACTGATAAATTGAATGTATATTGAAGTAATTTAATTTAATTTGATTTCAAAGGAAAATATTTTATTTTGGTAAAAAGACTTGGCTGTTGATAACGGACGCACCGCTTTATTAAAAAGATCTCAATGTGTTTGTTATTACGGACGCACCGTTTTTATTAAAATTGTATGGCTTTATTTTTATAGATACGGGCGCACCGCATCTTTTCAAACTTGAATCTACTAGTCCAACAGCTCTCAAACTTCTCAGCTGTAACTACAATTGCACAATTTTATAGTTTTTCTCATTGCATACTTATAGGAGTATCTCAGATATATGCATGTGTTTGTGCATTGACTCTCCGCTGCTCGTATACGTACATGGTACATATGTGTAGACGCAATTATTGTTTCGTTTATGTAGATACATAATGATGGATCTATGGATGTGAATTCACGTCACTGCTTAGCATCGGCTTAGAGACGATAGCATCGCTCAGTGCTGCTAACATTCGTTACACTGCCCTCCACCTAAGTCTGATCGTCCCGATCAGGCAAATCTCTCGATCTAAACGCTGCTAACATCGCCAAATGTACCACTCTTCTATTTCGTGATTTCCCAAGTGCTTGTATGCGGTAGATGACATCATTGATCGTCTTCACAACTCTGTACGGGCCTTCCCAACTGCACCGATATTTTGATGGAACATCTTTCCGCCGGTAAGGGTTGCATAGCAGTACCAAATCTCCCTCGCGGAAACCTTCCAAACTATTTCCCTTGTCGCACCTGTGTTTCATCTTACTACTCATTATCCTGAATCGTTCCCTCGCACTCTGTTGCTTGGTCAATGAACTACTTCGTAGAGCTTGCGTTTGACGGATTGGCTTCGCATAATAGTATCGTTCCCATGTTTCACAACAGTAGTGCGCTCTGGCTTGAAACTACCCTCGCATTCTTTCTCGGATATTCGTTGCTTCGTTTTCCTGCGTCTTTTAGGTTTTGTCAATGCCAGTGCTTCTCTCGCAGGTACTTTTGATTTTGCTTTATTTGGCCCATTCGACCTATTAACCTTTGCCTTTGACTTCCGTGGTTTTTGTCGAGTCTTCTCCACCAGTACTCGATTACTACTGTACCCTTTCTCCAACTTGAGGTTAAGTGGTATATCCTGGTTCTCATAACGCATCACCCTTCTCTGCATATCGATCTTGATGTCATGGTCAACCAAGAAATCCACTCCCAATATAACTTCATCAACAATCTCCGCCACAACGAATTTGTGTAAAACCATGACCTTCCCAATTAAAACTTCACAGATCACTTCTCCCTGAACTTGGTTATACTCGCCAGTGACCGTACGCAACTTTGCTCCAGGTAACGGTTTTATTCTCCTGTTGATCAAGTCAGATCGGATCAAGGAATGAGATGCGCCCGTATCTACAGTCAGTACACGTTCTTTACCATCCACATTCCCTCTGACGGTGAGACTGCTTGATTTTCTTCCAATTTGCGACACAGATATCATAGGACATTCAATAGCCGGGGCAAGTTTTCGTTCTTTACATTCGACCCGCTCTTGCTCATTTCCGCCAGCTTTGCGTTTACGGCCACCCACATTGTTGGAACTATTAGGACCAAGATCGCAATGACGTGCAATGTGACCTGGGTTGCCGCACTTGAAAGATTTAATAACTCCGGCATTCTTCTGTTGAGATCCCTTCAGTGCTTCCAAAATTGTGTCTACCCACTCTGGCCTTTCTACTTCCACACGGCGTGCTTTGAAAACTGGCTTACACAGAAGCGACGCTGTTTCTTGAGTCAGTGCATAGGATACCGTTTCAGCAAATGTTAGTTTTGGATTTGCGTATGTAGCCCGCTTCGTTTCGACGTCCCGTATGCCGTTAATAAAGCTCTGAATCTTTACCCTTTCAGTGTATTCCACGGGTGCGTCCGCATTTGCAAGATGAGCCAATCTTTCAACATCCGAAGCAAACTCCTGTAATGTCTCATTTGCTTTTTGGTAACGGTTTTGCAACTCTATTTGGTATATCTGTTTTCTATGCTCGCTTCCATAACGTCTCTCGACAGCGGCCATCAATGCTTCATAGTTGTTCCGCTCTCCATCGGGAATCGTCTGTAGGATTTCGGCTGCTGGCCCCTTCAATGCTACGAATAGAGCAGCAACTTTATCTTCAGCATTCCAGCTGTTCACTGTTGCGGTCTTCTCAAATTGTAGCTTAAAGACCTGGAAAGGAACAGAACCGTCAAAGGATGGTGTTTTTACCTTTGGATTACTCGCTGAAACTGCTGGACGATTTAGTTGTAACTGCTCAATACGTCCTCTCAAAGCATCCACCTCGGCCTCGATTTTACCCTGTCGACCACTGAAGCCTTCATGAAACTGGGTTAGTTTTTCTTCCATATGCGCTTCCAGTTTAGATGATATACGGACTTCCTGCTCTTCTAGTTGTGTGGAGATCTGAGATGATATCTGTGCTGAAATTTGTGCTGACATTTCCGAAATACGCGTTTCTTGTGCTTCAATCTTTGATGTTATACGTGTCTCTTGGGATTCCAGTTGAGATGTTATTTCTGTCTTTTGCGATTCCAGTTGGGATGCCAATTGTGACGACATGTTGGTAGATATTTGTGATGACATTTCTGTTATACGTGCCTCTTGCGCTTCCAGTTGGGATGCCGATTGCGACGACATTGATGCTACTGTCGATGTTTGTTCAGATATTGCAGCCAATATCATGTTCAAGTCTGTGCTGGTAACCGTCTGCGATGTTTCGTTTTTCTCTTCAATTTTTGTTGTCTCCTCGCCATCAAGATGAAAGACATACTCTTCCACATCAATTCCTTCTGCTTCCATTACCTCTCGTAGCCGTGCCTGAAGTTCAAGTTTAACGCCGCTTGTATTCAATCCACGGCTCTCCAACTCCTTCTTCAGTTGCTGGATCTTCAATTCACTGAACTTTTCCATGTCCTTGTTGTCCTCTGGAATTTATTCAACAATCCCACTTCTGACACCAATTGTAACGAATTTACTGCAAATCCTCTTATTTGCCTTTTCTTCTAACGTTCGAATCACTAAACTGTTGAATAACTCCAATATTGAATAATGGAAAAATGGTCTTTATAAAAGTACTTCACAATAACACTCAAACTGTGCAACGAATAGCTTGCTTAATAACCAAACTGATTGATAGCTCAAATGAAACTCTACTATTCAAAATAATACTGCTCTTTCTCGCTAGATAGCGTCTTAATCGAAATCTCAAATCAAACTGAATTCCAGCGCCTCTACAATTGTCGCCTTTTATACTCTTTGATTTCAACCTTCGCATCTTCTAGGCGCTTCCAGAATGTACTAGTCCAGCAGCTCTCAAACTTCTCAGCTGTAACTGCAATTGCACAATTTTATACATCTTCTACGCGCTTCCAGAATCTACTAGTCCAGCAGCTCTCAAACTTCTCAGCTGTAACTACAATTGCACAATTTTATAGTTTTTCTCATTGCATACTTATAGGAGTATCTCAGATATATGCATGTGTTTGTGCATTGACTCTCCGATGCTCGTATACGTACATGGTACATATGTGTAGACGCAATTATTGTTTCGTTTATGTAGATACATAATGATGGATCTATGGATGTGAATTCACGTCACTGCTTAGCACGGCTTAGAGACGATAGCATCGCTCAGTGCTGCTAACATTCGTTACAATATGTATGTTTGTTTACGGACACACCGTATTTCCAAAAAAATGTCATATTTGTAAATATGTAAGATTACTCAAAAATTATATATTTTTCAACTCTGATTTATACATTACGGGCTTCATAGCAAAACGCGATAAGTGCAATCGACAAAAAAAAAATTTGTGAAATTAGAAAAAAAAATGTGCAAAAAGTATTGATCTGGTGAAAATACAATGTTTGCTGACCATCTTAGGTAGGCTAGTCTCACAATTCTCAAAATTAGATATTCGCATGAGAATAAGATTATGTCAAAATTCCAAAAAAAAAATTGTATGTGCACTTATGCGCTTGATTTGAAGCTCCTCAAACGATCTATATATTTAGCAATATATCATGATATAATATTCATATTCACAAGAATGTTTAATTTATTTGTTGTAGTTTACTTATAAAAATGAGAAAAAGTCGAAAATTTTATTATGTTATGCATATGAGAATTACTGATAGATACATATACATATGTATGCAATTTGAAATAATTATTTTGAATGGTCGCAAGTCGAAAATGTGAAATCTTAGTGATATAAGTTTAACAAATTCGATATACATATGTGTATTTCATCAAAAATTTAAAATTTAAAGTTACAAATTCCAAAAAGTTATACATACATACATATTTTTACCGAGTGATACTGCTTCGTTTTATGCTGCTGCGAATACCGCTGCTCCGCTTCCGTTGCTGACCAAATTCTGCTGCTGCTCCTAGGGTTTGCCTCTGCTGCTGGTTTTCTTCAGCGCTCTATAAGCCGTTGGTTAGCATATTTGTTTTTTTTTTATGTATAATCGTATACTTGTAGTTTTGTGGTGGTATTTACGCCGTTATACTTGGCGTGGCGTGTTTTTGTACACTTGAAATATGGTCTGATGCTCCGTTATTTTGCCTATCTGGTTTTTGGTACAGTCCCCAAACCATGATTTATGTAATTTTGTAACTTTAAAATTTTTTTTTATAAAGGTTTTTAAGTTTTATTTTTTTGTAGGAATGTTTAAATTGTTGTAATTTTTTGTAAATGATCTGTTAAATTTTATAATTTTTTTTGTAGATAATTTTTAAATTTTTGTACTATTTTTGTAAGGTTTTTCAAAATTTTGTATTTTTTTGTAATTTTTATAGTTTTTTGGAGAACATTTTTTGTGTAAAATTTTTGCATTTGTATATTTTTTCTTGGATCTTTATTTGATCTTATGGTTTTTTTGTAGATTTTTAAATGGTTTTTAATTTTTTTGTTGGGTTTTTTGTAAATTTTGTATTTTTTTTGTAATTTTTAATTTTAAACTTTTTTTTGTAACATATGCGTATTTGTTGTAACTTATTAATATTTCATTTTTTCCGAATTTGTAATTTTTGTAGGTTTTTTAATTTTATATAGAACAATTTTCTTTGGGTTTTTTCCACTTTAATTAGTGGTACACCCACGCCTGATGGGAGGTTTGCCTCCTTTTGGCCACTCGCCATATATGCAGGC
Organism: Eurosta solidaginis; assembly: GCF_040869045.1. NCBI lineage: Eukaryota > Metazoa > Arthropoda > Insecta > Diptera > Tephritidae > Eurosta > Eurosta solidaginis. The sequence goes on from NC_090321.1 coordinate 120,564,021, forward strand.
CTTCTGCCCACGGTCACAATGAAAGGTGTCCATTTTAGACACCATGAAAATGTTGTGCACACACACACTCGCTGCTGCTACACACCCACCCTTACTTTTATTTGTCTTTTAGCTTCTTCCTTTTCTTTTAATAAAATAAATGTTGTTTTTAAGTTTTATAATATAGTTTTTCTTTTTATTTAAACATTGGGTTCTTTTAACACTTGTACTTTTAATCTTCACTTCGTTTTTTATCTCTATTTCTTTTAACACGACTGCACTCTTTTCTTCACAGCAACGAATTGAATTTAATTGCCATTTTGCTAACTTCGCTGAATCCAATTCGCCCTGCTGAGTACAATTGCCACTGCTCTTCATCAACAGCTGACAGGGATGCCAGTTGCACTCAGAGGTGTATTCAGTGCGTGAAGGCTGGGTAACGCGGTGCGGTTATACTGTTGAAACTGCCAGTTTCCTTCGACTGCCGTGCCAATTGAATGGGGCGAAGCATTGTTAACACAACAACAAGATCAACCATCTCGGGAACGATTTGATATGACCACAATCGGGGTTAGGAGCCTAGAATATACCCGCAGTAGGTAGTGGCGTAGTGAAGTTTTCTTGCGCCCGGGAAAAAATATTTTTATGGATTTGCACAACAAAAATAAGTACCATGCAGGGACCGACGGGAAAAAACTACGCCGCCTAGTTCTGTCAATGATAAACAGGAAAATGTATATGTGCGCTGCTCTCTGCATGTCATCAAAACAAAATGGGGATGTCCCACTTAACGCCAAAGTGGGAGAAAAAGGTGTCGGAAAAATTCAACTTCCACAAATTAATATTTCCCAGCTGGACTAGGTGAATCGTCCAGCTGCGTAGACCTGCAACATCTCTAATTATGGAAGTAAGCTGAATGCTGGTATGAGCAAATTATGACCGTGCATGGTTAAATCGATATCATCTATAAGTAGACTCAAATACATATTTAATAATAATATGATTATAATACATTAGTAATAATATACATTAGTAATACTGAGATAGTCAAGTTTGGGAAAACATCTACTGTGAAGTAATATTTTGCTGACACATATTTCGATAAAAAGTTCTGTTCCATCGAAATCTGTATTATAAAATTCACCCAAGCCCTTCCAATTTCGTCGTTATTATCCCTGTTTAACAACTTTCCAACTTCTAAGAAATCCAAATATAAAATTAAGGTAATTTAGTCGTGTTAGTCTTGTACGTATTTTTTGTTGGATACGATCGAGAACACTTTTCATGGTGCGAGAAATTTCACATTCTGCGGAAAGACCAATATCTCTTGCCGATTTTGCGGCGCCTCCTTTCACGTTTTAATATACCATTTTTTACATTTTTTAATAATTCCTATCGTAACGTTGAACATGAGAAAAAAAGATGTATTCTTTCAATTATTCCACAACCTGTCGTAAGTGTTCTGGATATATGCACGAATTTTTTAGTATAGAAATTTTCTTCCAGAAATCCGTTATAATAAAAATACAAACTGCCCAGGAAGTTCTGCTATGCGGACCATTTGGCGCCCCCCCCCCCGTGAGTAGCTTCCGGGGCAAGCTGCCCCCTTGCCCCCCTCACTACGTCACTGAGTATGCCGTCGAAAGAGGAGATTAAAATAACAAATTGATTCAAGGGGTTGTGTAGCGCAATATATAGCTTCCCCAATCCAATTGTCAACCTCACCTACCCGTGGCGAATCCTATTTCATTAACAGTCAAGGCTCTGGCGACCCCGAACTCCTGATGTATCTAGGAGGTGGGAGGGCGGTATGGCCTAGAAGGTTTCATGTGGTCATACCAAATCGTTCCCGAGATGGTCGGGCTGGTACCTTTATGGTGCTAGTTACCCAAGGCCTTCGGGGAGTGTCGTTATCGCTACAACAACAACAACCCCTAGTAAGAAAGTGTCACGAAAAATATCAACCGAAACAAATGAGCTATGATCTTGCATTCCGGAATTGTTGTATTTGTAATTGAATTTGAAAAAAAGTTTGATGACGTAGCGCTTTTGAAATTTTTCGATTTATTACATTACTCTCATATTTCGCTACCAGTGTTCGGAGTATTTAAAACTGTTACCTGAACTACGCCGGAGTACAAAATAAATTTTCGGAGTATATTTTCCTTCCTTTTTTGAAAGCGGGCGAACAACTAACATCAAATTGATTGGGTGGCTTGGCAAACCCCTCGGTTGTGTTTCAGCTGTGAAATGTTTCTCAGCAAAACAGTTATCTGCCTTATCAGATGCACAAGTAGTCGACCTAAAACGTGTAGGATAACTAATTAATGTTCCCATTAGCACACCACATTCTGGAAGAAAAGTGGAATCTATCTCCCCGGGTATTTATCGCGAAAAAATATTATGATTATTTTCGGTATACCATACATATATCATGCTCTTACGAACGATAATGGCGACCTGATAACTGACATACGATTATTAAAAACACGCTTCGGCATCCAACAATGACGGGATACCCGCAGGGTTGATCAAACATGGAGACGAAGAGTTGCTAAATGAGGACAAGACGAAGTACTTGCTGTCATCGTGGCCTTTGTTGCCACGTCACTGTTGACGGATATAAATTCGCGACTGTGAAGCATTTCGTCTATTTGGGAATCAGCATAAAAAGCAAAAACAATGTCGGCCTAGAAATCAAACGGAGAATAACTCTTGCCAGCAAGTGCTTCTTTAGGCAATTGCTCTACAAGTCACACATCATATCTGTAATGCTGTATGGCTCGGAATCATGGGAGATGTAGAGAGAAGATGACATGGCTCTTGCAGTATTAAAGAGAAAAGTTCTCCGGAATATATATGGTCCTGTCCGTTATGTCGACGGCGAGTATCGAAGGAGGTATAATGATGAGCTATATGAGATTTTCGCTGATATAGCGATAGTGCAGCGAATAAAACTAAAAAGCTTCGCTAGCTAGGTTATGTTATGCGGATGGACGAATACGCTCCGACCAAGAAAGAAAGTATCCGCAGTTTGTAAGAAGAGGAAAAGGAAGACCTTCATTGAGTTGGGAGTGACAGTTGGAGGAAGATTTAATCTCGCTTGGTACTATCAATTGGCGGCTGTGATCGTAAAAGAGGATTAGCTGACCTCACTGACTCAACGTATTTCATATTTATATAAAACATCAGGATGTGCTGTATGTTGAATTTTAGCAGGATTTACACATCGCGTCCGGACACATTTCTTGCTTGTATTTTACTCTTTTTATTCTCATTCCGTACAAAAAATGTAAGTAAAATATGAACAAACATGTCTTAAAACACGAGCGATGAATTTAAGTTTTTTCATCCAATCGTCACTTGTAAACAATCAGCTATTCATATGCAATGAATACGTATGCAATGAAAACTTCAACCAAAAGGTATTATGTAGTAATGCTATTTAGTTTTCAACTCGACCCACATAAACTTTTGAGATAAAAAATGTAGTAGGAAAATAAGAGCGGAGCAAAATAACCGATTGGAATAAAGTCTGAACACTGCGTCTGCAATGAAACATGTTGTCAAAAGCGTGACATCACGCCGATAAAATTTATTTCACAGCTAACTATGATTGTTTTGCTCTCTCATTTTTTAATGCGGGATCTGATTATTGGTTCATGGATAATACCAGGCATGCTTAACCAACGAACCGATATCATTTCGTTACGATAATTAACGTTAATAAACGAAACAAAGTCATTTCGTTTCGTTTATTAACGTTAAGAACGTCAAATTAACGAAATGGTTTTGTTTCGTTTTCTTCCATATCAAAACGAAATCAAATCGTTTGTTGATTATTAATTTCAAACTATGCTGGCAAAGCTGATTGATGGCGGAGTCATTAAAGGTGAAAGCATTAGCCAAGCTGATTGCAACTTTTCTCATGAATTTTGACAGTACGAACATTTCTCAGAGTGTTTTTGACATTACCACCAACGAATTACACAAACAAATTACATGGAGTTTGTGTGTGTATGTCCGCTTGCTGTTACCACCTTACGGCTTCACCATGGCTATAGCATTGCCAGCACAATTCAAACACAAAGTATCACGTTTTTGTTAACGTTTTTAACGTTAACGAAAGCTTCTCGTTTCGGTTAAAAACGAGATACAATTTATCTTGATAATTTCTTTATCGATAATATTTCGAAGTGTTTCACTGGAAACGGTGGAAATTTTTTGATAAACGACTAGCTTAACGTTAACGTGCATCCCTGTATAATACCCACACGAGTATTCGTATGGAATTTGTGTAGCAAATATGTTGATGTTTTTGAATTAAATCTTCCGATGAAAAGCTTTTCATTGCTAAAATGCACTCGCAGTGTTTGTCTATCTAGGGACGACCCTGCCAAGAAAAACGTTTTCCTAATTGAAAAAACTTTCCCAAAATGGTTGATGTTCGTTTGCCCGTGACTTCAACCCAGGACCTTCGGTGTGATAGACGGAACACGCTACCATCACACCACGGCGTCAAGACTTACATATCTCAACAATTTTAAGTTGAGGATTGCATAATGTTGGATTAAGTAATTTTTTGGACTTATCAATGCTACAAAATACATGTGTAGTGACTACCCAAATCGACCCTGCAGAAATATGTGGCAAGCTCATAGATCAGCTGAGTTTTAGCAACTACAGCCAACGTCTAGTTATACTTTGAATTTCAACGCATCATTATAATTCTGGATTTTTCCTCTGAAGACACACCTTTGTTCTTCTTAGTTTTAGTTTAAGTTTTATTTGAATTGAATTAATGAATTAATAAATATAGAATAAACATACGATTCTATAATTGGTGACCCCGACGACAACAGAATTATAACCATCAATCAGTTTGATGGAAGACAAGCAACTATGGCATTCGCACAAAAGCAACGCAGTGCGCGCCAGGGTGGCTCCGCATATAATCAAAAAGTCTCGCAAAATGTACGTGGTAACGATGTGCATTATAATCAACGCCACAACAATCGCCATTAGGGCCAGCACCACCAGCGTGGTATCATCAGCAACAACATTTGCAAAAATCACAGATTACATAACATTCTCATCCATCCGTGATGCGTCAGCAAGCGCAAACGAAAAATTTACCAAATATATCCAATTTATCCCAACGCTTGCAGCAAGCGCAAAAACGTAATGATCCCAGTCACGTTGGAAGCGTACAAATGCATGCTTTGGCTACACAAAGCCAAATTATAAATCAACAGCAAAAATTGCCTAGCAATAATCTGCTGGTAAATACTCAACAACAAGGCAACAACGGCGGTCAACAAACACGTCCACAACAAATCACCCGGCAAGAACGCAACACAGTGTCGGCCACCATGCGCTTTCACACCAAAGCATTCGGAAAACTAGTCAGCCCTCCGTACAAAGCGGCTATGTCGGAGGAGGGTATGAACTCCAGCCGCCTTTACATTTGAACCAGAACGTCTTCAACGAAATTCCTCATCGACACGGGCGCCGAAGTTTCGGTGGTACCCAAAAGTCACGATGAGAGTACGCAACCCAAATCGACCCTGCAGCAATATGTGGCAACCTCATAGAACAGCTGAGTTTTAGCAACTACAGCCAACGTCTAGTTATACTTTGAATTTCAACGCATCATAATAATTCTGGATTTTTCCTCTGAAGACACGTCTTTTTTCTTTTTAGTTTTGGTTTTAGTTTAAGTTTTATTTGAATTGATTTAATGAATTAATAAATATAGAATAAACATACGATTCTATATATATATTAGCAGTTTTATATATGCACTTACTGAATAGCATGTAATAAGAGTCAGGTTGATTAGTATTAGGGGAGTTCAAACACCTCTAACGAGAAACCAAACCTTTACACCTCCACGTTGAGCCGAATAGATGCACAACTATTGGGAGTTGATTTATTCACATGCACTTCAAATATACCTACCATAGATCACCTGTAGCCCTTCCTCGCTGTAGTAAGAAAAAATTTCAAAAAGCCATAAATTAACATGTTCATTAAAATGTTTGTGTTTTGTTCAACAAAAACACACAATTTAGATTTTCAAGTGAACTCGCAGTTTTGACAACTTTTTTCCTAAATTGTCGCAGTGCTGGAAAACTCCAGTGCAATTTAAGTTAGGTACCTAAACTTTAGGTAAACTCGCACCCAGCCTTAATAAAATTTTACCAAACCCTTCGGGGAGTGTCGTTATTGTTAATACAACAACAACAGCAGCGGGTGTAGTTTTTAAAGCTCCCGTTATGCTAATTATTAGTAAACTGCATACCCCTGTTGTTGTTGGAGCGCTAAAGACACTCCCCAAAGGCTTCCGATCTGGTACGTTCCGGCAAAAAGCACCATTAAGATATGTGTCTGACCATCTTGGAATGTTTACGACCTGGAAGGAACGGATCTCGCAAATATTTGACGTTTACGTCGATGGTGTCACACTAGTCACCCAAAGATCTTAGGGGTAACGTTCGAAAATACTCTGACTTTCAAGGCCCATGTCACCGTAATGGTATCTAAAGTACAAAGCCACAACAACATCATCAAGTCCCTTGCCTGCAGCACCTGGGGAAAAGATAAAAAAACGTTGCTAACCACGTACAACGAAGTTGGCCGGCCGCTCATGAGCTACGCGTCACCAGTTTAGTCGCCTGGTCTTAAAAACACGTACTGGAAAAGGCTGCAATCAGAACTGCCACCGGATGTCTACTTATTACTCCCGAACACCACCAAGAGCACAACGAATTGCTGAACAGGAGGTAATTGTCACAAAGCAGGACATCCTAGCAAACAACTGCTTGATCTAGCCCTGCGGGTAAGGGGGCTTAGGATATACCCGCGGCAGGTATGCCTGTCGTAAGAGGCGACTAAAATACCAAATTGTTTTAAGGGGTTGTGAGCCGCATCCGGCAAAGGACCAACAACATCGATAACACTCCCCAAGGCCTTTGGGGAAAGTCCTTATCGCTACAACAACAACACCGACATCTAGCCCCGCCTACACGCATAAGCAGGCCCTAAGCCAAATCCAAACAGAATCGGTAGACGCTTTTGCCAGGACGCGCCCGGTGAACCTTTTTATTAATATACAATATCCTACCCTTGCAGAAGAAGAAAGCACACTACCAAGGGAGACACGGGCCACCCTGGACCAACTTCGTTCTGGATATTGTAACAGGTTAAACTCTTACTTGTCCAAAATCAACCCCGACATACGTATGTATCTCATGTATGCGATGTGTCCCCACATGACACCAACCATCTTTTCCATTGTAATGTGGAACCTACGTCTCTAATACCAATCTGCTTATGGTCCGCCGCTGTTGAAACTGCCAGTTTCTTTGGACTCCCGTTAGAGGACCTTGATGACAATTTCTGAGTGTTCGTGTCCATTGAATGGGGCGAAGCACTGTACACAACAACAACAACCATCTCGGGAACGATTAGATATGACCACACTGAACCTTCTAGGCCATCCCGCACATTCCCCTAGTTCCATGAGGAACTTGGTGTCGCCAGAGCCTCGACTGCCAAAGAAACAGTATTCGCCACGGGTAAGTGAGGTTGGCAATTGGGTTGAAATTGCGCTGGCAACCCCTTGAAATCTTTGCGCTATACAACTCCTTAAATAACTTACCGCAGGCACACCTGCCGCGGGAATATTCTAAGCTTCAAACTTGCTGGGGGTCTGCATACCCCCTTTAGTTTCTTGGTATACGTCCTTTTTTGGTGGCTGTTCACCAAACAAGGACCGATAGGAAAGTATGCAGACATCGATGAAATCTTTGCCAGAATGAAATTAACTTTGATGTCAGCCGGTAGGTTTAATTCTCTTCAATTTGTTCTGTTCAAATTATTGTGAAAGACGTTTTTAACTCATTATAATTTACAATAGATAGATAGATAGATATTTTTCTCGTTTTTATATATTTTTTTAAATATTTTTTTATACATAATTAAAAGCACATGCCGGTGCAATTTGTGATTTGCATCTTACTGCCTTTAAGTATTTCCTACAAATTGGTGGGACGATATCTACATGATGTATGCCAATTTCGAGCGGTATATTCAAGAAGATGCTATTTGGCTGAGAATATTTTCGTGGCAGAAATACACTCGGAGTGTTTGCCAAACCACTGCATAGGGGCGACCCCGCTTAGAAAAGTTTTTTCTAATTGGTAGGCGCTACCTCCACACCAAGGCGGTGTGTATTTAAAAATCAATGTACACATGGAATACAAATAATGCATACTTCATTCGTTTACATATAAATGCGAAATTGAATACCATACTTTTCTAGGACATCGCCGTGGGAAAAAAATTCATTTTGAAGTGTGTAAATCGCCTTATTACAGATTTAAAGTTTTCGACAATTTTATATTACTTTTTCCCACTGAGTATATCTAAATCTAAACTTTATAATAATCAAGATTACATAAGCCACTCACCTGTAAGCCTCTGCCAGAAGTGGATTTTGTTTTATTGCAAGAGTTGAAAATTGAGCAGACTTGTCTAGACGCCGACATTGAAAATGGATTGATGATAAAAGTAATAAAACTCCCGTATTTGTGCTGTCTTGCCGCCACAGTTGCATACAGTGCTTTTCAGCATTTTCATAGTCCACAGCCTGATATTCTCTATGTGCTAACTCCAATAGCCCTAAAAGACACAATGTAAGTGCATGTGTGTTAGGATGGGCCAAATAAAAAGGTCTGTTCCTTTTGGTATAGTGAAAATATCGTTCAAGAAAACAAGATAGCCTACACAAATTTTAGGGTTTTATTTTAGGTCCCCCATAAATTCAAAAAACAAAAATTCAGAAACACATTTTTTCAGAAAACATTAGTCAGAACTCTTTTTTCAGAAAGCAAAAATTCAGAAGTCAAAAATCAGAAACAAAAATTCAGAAATCAAAATTACAGAAGTCAATTTTCAGAAGTCAAAATTCAGAAGTCAAAATTCAGAAGTTAAATTTCAGAAGTCAAAATTCAGAAAGTAATCAGGCAGCAAAAAAACACAAAATTTTGCGCAAAATTTGATGTTTTTTTGCTGTCTGATTACTTTCTGAATTTTGACCTCTGAAATTTAACTTCTGAATTTTTTTTTGAGCCGTCTGGTTATTTTCCAAATTTTAAGTTTAAGTCTTTCTGCCTTCTGATTACTTAAATATTTGGTTTTTCATTTTTGATATATTTTCAGTATAAACTGCTAATCCATTTTTAATATATATTCACTGACTTTATTTTTTATCATCACTATTTCATGTTATTGTAATTTTTCATACCCATATGGATATACATTCTTGCATGCATACGTAAACATTTACTTGATTTTAGTCTGCACTCCCCCCAGTGCTTAATTTGATCAGTGCATAAATTTTGTTTACCATTGCTTTCCATTCATTATTGTACGTATGTGAATACATATGTACGCTGGCATAAAAACATGAATTGCTCTTTTTTGCAAACGAGCTTGAAAAAACGCTTCAACTAGGTAAACAGTCTCATCATAGCGGAACCCTAAAGGTGGAAGTTTATCAGCTAATTGGTACGTTTTTTTAGCTGCTTTGACATTTCTACTTCTGGAACAGTACGTTTTAGACATTCAACCAAACCGCTTAGTCAACTGAACTAGCTTACTTTGTTTTGTTGCTTTCTATGCAATTCGCTAATAAACCTAGCGTTTTATTTCCTCTAGCAAAAAAAAGCGGCTGTTGTCACTACTAAAACAGGTGACTTTGTAAATATATGCGCCTTTATACACAAGGTATTGGGTGTGGAGAAGACCAGGGCAAAGCTTAATCGATTTTTTTTAATTCGTCTTCGAATAACTCTCACCTACTCTATTTTACAGTTTTCGAGAACAATTATTGTTGCGCATTTTTCTCATAATCGAACCATTACGAAATTTCTTTACTACGAGCTCGAATTCATATCAATGTGATTTAAAATTAGTTAACCCGTATTATCAGACAGCATTATAAGTCATAAGAACAAACATCCTAAAATTTTCTTAGATGGATTTGAATATACATTCGATAGGTCATATAATGAAACAGATTATTTTTTCTGTAGCAAGTAAGAACTTAATTCTAATTCACAAAATTTGAACTTTTTTCACTTTCGTGAATATGTTTTGGTATAAAACGTGAATCGAATTGTGGTGCGAGATTAATTCGATATAACAACGTGGAACCAGGTGAAAATAATGACAACATGAAGATAACAGGCATACATTTACATGCACCAGATGCTAGGAAAGTGGAATGTTATCGATTGGCAAAATACTTAAAACGAAAGGCTGCTGAAGAGTGTAGTACCTCGAGAGATATTGTAGGACAGATTATATCAAATGCAAATACAGCTGTTAGACCGATTCTCCCTTCAGTCGATCAAATGATGAGCACCGTCAGGCGAACACGTGCTTTAAATTTCGTTCCGAAAAATCCTAATAATCTCAAAGAACTCGTTCTTGAAAATGAATTTATCAAAACAATAGATGGAAAACAATTTTTGCTATATGATAGTGGGCCAAATGATCAAAGGCTAATCATTTTTTCTACAGAAGAAAATTTGAAATTTTTAGTAAGTTGCTCCTCGATTCATATGGACGGCACATTTCCTGTTGTTCCTCCACTTTTTTCCCAATTATACACATTGCATGGCAAGTGTTTCATTTAAAAAATAAAAAATTTACATGCATATATTTGAATACAGTTCTCGATTCTATTGAAATTCTATTATTTGCAGGAGGTTTAAATTGTTTAATAGTTCCCTTGGTATATGTACTAGCATGTAACAAAAAACAAGAAACATATAATATCATAATGAAGACTTTATTAGAACAAGGAAACTCATTCAAACCTAAATATGTAATGTTGGATTTCGAGAAGGCGGCAATTAATTCAGTAAAAAACTCGTTTCCCGAAGTATTGGTTCATGGATGTTTTTTCCACTTTTCCAAAAACATTTGGAGACATATCCAATCAATAGGGCTGAAAACGAGTTATAAAAATTGTTCAATTTTCGCGATGAACTTAAAATATTTATTAGCACTTGCATTTGTTCCAGAGGAAATGGTGATGGATGCATTTGGATTGATATCTGAACTGGAATTTTATGTTGATAACGACGATAAGGAATACAATTCCGAAATACAAAACTTATTAAATTATTTCGAGGTAACTTATATTGGATTGCCACTTCCTGGAACATAGCAACGTCGGAAGAAGTCGTTATATCCCATCGAATTATGGAATATGTATAATATCACCAAATTGGGTGAAGCCCGAACAAATAATTTTATCGAAGGGTGGCAGAACGCCATTCGAAATGCATTTGGGACACAACCTAACATATTTAATTTTATAAATAAAATAAAAAAAGAACAGGCAATAACAGAAACAAAACTACAGCAATTTTCAGCTGGAGGTGAGCCATATCGAAAAGGCAAGAAAAAATATAAAGACTTCGACCAGCGTTTGTTTAATATTGTAAATTCATTTGAAAAAGATGAACGCGAAAATGATTTAATTAACTACATGCTTGTCATTGCACACAATTTAAAATTTTAGATTGTACTACTTTTTCTTTATACATAGTACCTTCCAAATAAAGAAACGTTTCTGAATTTTGATAAAAATTTTATGTTTTTTCTGTATTCCGATTACTTTCTGAATTTTGTCTTCTGAATTTTGACTTCTGAAATTTGACTTCTGAAATATGACTTCTGAAATTTGACTTCTTAATTTTGACTTCTGAAACTTGACTTCTGAATAATGATTTCTGAAAATTGACTTCTGAGTTTTGACTTCAGAATTTTGTCTTTCTGAAAAAGGGGTTCTGACTAATGTTTTCTGAAAAAGTGTGTTTCTGAATTTTTGTTTTCTGAATTTATGGGGGGCACCTTTATTTTAATATTTGGAGGGTGCCTCGTGTCGATTTAGTTTTTCTTCAAAACGTATGGGAAATTAGTGAGTTTTTTAGTGTACGAGAGCTTTAACCAATAGTAGCCAAATCATTACCTTTACAATTGGAAGATCTATAAAATAAGAGGCTAAAAAGATTTTGTTTGCTAATTTGACTTGTTTAGTATTTATTCTAGTTAAAAGTTTTTTCAGCTTAATCACAAATATGCTGATAGAAAGGTAGTTTAGGTTTGAATTAACATGCAGAAACTTAAAAAGGACTTATAAGACAAACTTAAGTCCAGATATGCAGTACACAGATGCTTATATGCAGGGCTGAAACCGCTATACACTTGTAGCACTTTTGTTTTTGTTTTGCCCTGAATCACAATCACAGATACAAATTCACACTTCAAATAAAAAAAAATATTTGTCGCACTACCATATGCCCTCACATATAATTTCGAATCATATGAAAATGCTCGAAAAGAGCCAAGACAAAGCACTCCCGTAGAAGCTCTGGCACTTGTGTATGATAAAAAATATTTACACTAACAATTTGACAACTAAAAATTATTGAAAAATATTATAGCACTGAAAAAAATTTGTAATCAAAATTTATTCATAAATAATATTAAAATATATAATTGACCGAGGAGCTGAAATATATGTATGGGGGATATGACCAAAGGATATAAGCAAAACTGTACCAAAAGAAGAGGACTTCAGAGGAGAAACTTCATATGATATTAGTTAACTACCCTCAAGGGAATTCGGTAACTAGTGATACAAAATTCTGGTTCGGAAGTTGACCTAGAGTGCCAAATAAGTACTAGTTCGTTAGTAGCTAAATTTTCAGTTATAAAATCGACAGTTTGAATTTTTATATTTCATATTTAACATATATTCGGACATATTTCACCGACAAAAAACTGCTACCAGCTTTAACGAGCTGCGACTACATATGAGAATGCCTTTTTCTCCACACTATTCCACCAGATCGTAACTATCGAATGCCAATAAAGAAATTTGTATATAGTTATGAACTACTGAAAAGGAAATGCAGCGGAACACTTTCCACCGCCTAGGACATCGCCATGTTAAATTCGCCAGTTGAAAGCATGTAAAAGAGATAGATGGCGAACTATTAGTGGTTCAGAATGCAGTAGAATACACTTGTTTTGAAGTAGAGATTCTCTCTACGGTGCAGTTTCTGTGATTTGGTATTTAAATTCGGTATATTATTTTTCTTGGTTATGACACATTTTTTGACTAAAAGTGGGGGGAACCGTTAAGCAACCATGTGTATCATTTACTTGTTAAACATTTTATTAAATTCAGGTGGTATTTCAGCACCTCGGTAAACGCTGTTGCTAATATATGTAAATTTGAACACAAATTTAAAAGAAACCACGCGGAGCCCTCTAATTAAGCATTTCGAAAGTTTTTAAACTCAATTTCCAATGCATCATTAGCGGAAATCTCCACATTCACTTTTAGTATTGTTATTGAAAACCAAATTCCGACGATATACATATATATAAAATATGTTCCTAAAAAAACTGAGGCCAGTTCGCTACTTTCAGAATTAAATTTACTGGCTTTTGTATGTTGATGATATAACTATTTACGTAAGATTTTTAGCAAACATTTTGTAACTTGAAACCAAATATTCAACTTTTTCCGACCTCTAACAATTAAAATTTTTTAAATATATTTTTGTAAATACAAAGAAAGTTTCAGTGCACATACAATTTTGTACATGTATTGTGATTTGCACTTCCATATAAATAATTAGTAAAGTTTACATCGTTATTAGGTTAATTTTTAACACATTATGTTGCACACTGCACTGTAAACAAAGTGCAACATGTTTCCGTGGTAACAGATTTCCAGCTGCAATGTTGCAGCGGAAGTAACACGACGCTTTGGCGTCATGTTATTTCTAGCAGCCACCATGTTGCCAAAGGCGTAGCAACATTACGTACAAGGCACGAATGTTATGTATCTATATAGGTGTTTGTCAATAGAAATGTGTAAGGTATGAAAGCGTGAGTGCGCAAGCATATGGGCGCGAATACGGGAAATGCCGGAAGAAAGTTTTCAATGTATATGTTAAAAACTTTTCAAATACAACAAAGGATAAGATTTGGCAACGGGTTAAAGTCATTATTTAAACTGTATATTGTAGTGCGAAGTTCAAGTTTTTTTGATTACATAAAGTTACATAGCACGTAGTGGAAAAAAAAGTTGTGAAGTGAAGTGTAGCGCACTCGTAAAAAGCTTATATTTGTGTTGTGTGCGCCGAGAAGTTTCGCTATACGTCCCGCCACCAGCATAGAGGAATCCAGTGAACCCCTAAGCGGAACCTTATCTGGACTAGGAGCAGAATTACACTTGATAACTTAGCTTGATTGTCAGTCATCTGGCTTGCCCTCACTTTTAAATGTGTGTGTTTCCACCTGCGGAGATGTAAACAACAAGAATATCCCCTCAGATACAAATTTAACATCTAGCCATCAGCAGGACTTTGAGCCCACATTAATAAAAGTATTTTATTGCACATACCTTGGACACTGGGCACAGTGTAGCATGAACTCCAAATTTATTTTAGTAATAATCGTATTACAATATTTTCCAACATAAATTATTGAACTAACCCAGACGGTTAACTAACATCAATGGAATGCCGAATATGAAACCCTTATCCGTTCACAGCTAATAAATTACTTATTACATACAACCCATTATGGGAACTAACTAAAATACTCACATCGATATTCCAACGTTGCGAACAGGCATACAAACTTACAAACTTACGTGTATGCATAGCATTAACCAAAGTACTCACATTGATCTGCTGACGTAGCTAAATAACATATACAAAACTACATGTATAGAGTCATGCATACAAAACTACATGTATACAAAGACTGTATACAAACTTACATGTACTCATACCCCATTTTCAATGTACATATTTTTAGTTATTTGTATTAAGATATTTATGAATGTATAGGTTAAGTAAATTACTATATAAGACAAAGAATTTATTGAATAAAGAGAGATTTAATGTTTGCACATCGAAGTCGTAACTTCTTTTCATTTTCTCCAAACATTTCATGGCGATCCTGCCAGTCTAGGTCAATAACTAGCACAACTGCTAAAAGATCTAGCTGGCCAGAAGAGCCTGTCGGTTCTGAAAAAATAAATAAAACAGGATTCGCCTGTAAGTCAAACATTTTAACTGACTGGAAAAAATCCTGCCAGTCCGATCCTAAATAAGCATAAAAATTTGCTGAACAAGCAAATATTGCTAAAACGATCGACTGGAGGAATTCCGCCAGTTTATAAACCAGGACAACAAGTAAAGCCTGCAAAATTGCAAAAAAAATTGTATATGATGAAAGAAAGAATCGACAACGCATCTGCAGTTTAAAGGCCTGGTAATTCTTCAGTTGGTAAAAATCTCGGATGGTATTCAAACCAAGGAATTATTTTCATACACCACAAGCAATGCTGAAATAATTACACATACATACATGGCTAATCGCATAAAAGGTGGAATAAATTAGGACAGGAAGATACATGGCTACATATATGATCGCATAAAAGGTGGAATAAATTAGGACAGGAAGATACATGGCTACATACATAATCGCATAAAAGGTGGAATAAATTAAGGACAGGAAGATACATGGCTACATATATAATCGCATAAAAGGTGGAATAAATTGAGACCGGAAATACATTAGCAATCGACGGAGTACCGGTTGAGACGACAACAAAACTGGCAGCTATATAAATATAAGTAGGTATAAAATTTAGAAACAAATTGGGCGGCCTTTATGGACGCTAAACAATGAGCAAAAACGAAAGTGTTTGCTTAGGATTTTTTTTGTCCTCTTTAAGTAGGAATTGAGATATGAAAGAAAATTAGTTAAAAAAAAAAATTTTAGAAACACATTTGTATTAAACATTGAACAAATTTTTTTTTTAATTTCAAAAAAAATATATATATAATTTACCTTGTTAAAATTTAAAGTAAAATTTCTTTATGGAAAAAAAGAAGGAGCAGGAAAATTAAAATTTCTTAAATTAAAAAAAAACTTTACTTAAATTTTTTAAATGTTAACGTAAATTGGAATGTTTAGGACACTTCTTTAAAATAGTCAGTTAACTTCAGACAGTTTCACCTTTCCTTTGGAGAAAGCCTATAGGACATTTTTATAGATTTAAAAATAAAATTACTCTGTTAATAATAAATAAAAATGCAGAGACTCCTCGGACATTCCTCTCTATTGGTGGGACGAAAATACCCGACACACTAGGGACCTACCCAAAGAATTAGAGGGTTTAAAGAAATTGTGGAAGATAATAGGTATGGAAAGAGAACCCACAATTGAGGACATTTTAAACCCCACTACCACGGTGGAAGAAATAATGCGTATGATGAGGAGAGTGTTCCCCAACAATGCCAAATGCTAAGTAGCATCTGAAAAAAAAAAAAAAAAAGTTCGTTTTCAACCTAAAAATTAGGAAAAAGATTGAAACCCAATGTGAAATAGAGAAAAAAAAATAATAACAATAAATAATACTTGGAAATTGTTTTTTTTTCCTTTCAATTTTAAGAAATGTCAAAAATATTAAATTTAAATAAAGAAAACTAAATCAGCAAAATTTAATTTTAAAATATTTTGAAGAAAAATTACTATTTCTAAAAATTTAAGAAAAATATTAGTTACTTTGTAAAATTATTTAAACAAAAGAAAATAAAAATTTAAAAATTTTCTTTAAGGAAAAATGTAAATCGGAAATGAATAATTCTATAGTAAAACAAAAATTACAATTTTAGAAGTAAATTGTTAAAATATCAATTAAATAAGATAAATTTATTAATGTCAAGAGTAAAATGGAACGCATAGGATAAGAGAATAAAACCGAAAAATTTTATTAAAAATTAAATTTAGTTCATTACTCATAGAAGCAGGAAAATAATTATATTTCAAAATGTCTTGGTGGACAAAAATAGCCCAAGGCATTATGGTAGCCATAGCTGGCTACGAGGTAGGAAAAGGAAACTCTGAAACATCAGAGAACAGGATAGTAAAATATGAACCACCAGCTGAACCAGAAACCAAGGCTACTCCAAACATTCCAGATGTTTGGCTAGCAGTTTTAATATGCATTATCGTGCTGTTAATCATAGCGATAGCCGCTATACTTAAAACCTATATGAAATTTAAATATAGGCAAATGAATAACGTGCAACAGCGCGTCTAATATCCTTTGTGTATCATACCCAAGTTTCCAAATTTAACACTGAGGAAGAGTAATAAACAATTGAAATAAAATCTCAAATAGAAAACCTTAAAATATCACAATAGACGGTAAAGGCAGCCCTGCCTAAAGCGAACAGCAAACCGAAAACTTGCATAACACCTCTAAATGCTCTTGACAAAATTAGTCAAGAAACGATAGCAAATTCTAGGACAGTGGAAATTGGCAAAAACTAAGAACAAAAAATAAATAATACAAAACTGCTAAAACCAGCCCATAACAACAAAAAAAAAATAATGAAGAATAGTCACAAAAGAGAACATATAAACATATTAAAGCGCTATTTACAATAAAAGACTAGTCGCTCGTTTTTCATCTTAAGACAGAAAAATAGTAGCGTAGAAAATTTTCAAGTAACCAGATTGTTGAGGAAGTTATTGACTTAGGACAATATTCGACCAGGCATAAAAGAAACGCCGGCAATCCAGGACTTGAAAATTATAAGAAAATACACAGTTGTCCTGAGGGACAAATTGGTGATTAAGAATTGAATATTTACTGCAGTAGGCGAATTTATAAAATAATAATTGTTAACAAAGTTCTCTAAGACCAAACAAAAGCACTAACGAAAGAGGTTGTGCATGTGACAATCCCGGTATAAAAATAAAAATATTCTTCATAAATGTTATAACGATTCTGTCTTGGTGGCCGCCGCAGAAATCGCATGACAAATAAGATCAAATAAATTGCTGGAAGAATAAGAAAAACAAATTAAAAGATGGGATAATTTTTGCATCCACTGTACCTTTTTTCCATTAACCAGCTAAACTACTACAACAAATATAAATTACCTCGCTCTTCCACCAACTACAGCTACTAAATGTCCCGAATAATTAGCTATACAATTTTTATTGATTTTAAGTTTAATGTAACCCTAATAAAATAATATAACAATGAAAAGGTGTTAAGAAATATATATAAGTATGAGGTGTTTCAGCTATAAAAACTCGCTTTTATAGAAACCATAATTTTAGGAAAAATATTTTTTTTCTTTAACTCCGATAAAATAGAATAGGAAATAGTAATAGGAAATATCTTTTACGCTAAATAGAATTGAATAGTAGTAAGAAATATTCTTACTTCAAATTCCTCAATAGATTAGAAAATATTAATAGGAAAATATTTCGATAGGAAAATAAGTTGCATGATAAAAATGGGAGGAACAATAAAAATAATCAATAGTCCATCTAAAATATCTCTTAGAAAGAATCTAAAAAAAAACATTCCAATTTATTCAATTGTTTAATAATAATTTATATCTAAACAATTGAAAACAATTTTTTTTTCTTCTGCTTCATATTTCCATACAAATATAAAAATAAATTCTAAAAACAAGCGGATTTTAGATGGGTCTACACATTTAAAATCCGGCAATAAAATAATAAAATAAATAAAATAAACAAGATAAATAAAATAAGTAAAATTTAAAAATTCTATATCTAAAAAATTTTAAATTTTGAAAAAAGGACGCATACAAAAACAAAAGAAAAAAAATATATGTAAAATGTAAACATTTTTGAAAAAAAGGGATATGCATTAAATATAAACAATAAAAACATCAAGGTCAGCAGATCAAAAGCAAAGCAAACAACCTCTTTCACTAGAATATCAAATAACAATAAAATATCAAAATCATTGAAAATACGACAAAGATTCTTATACAATTGTCCACAAAACAATTATATAAAACTCTTTTTTCTAAGGCGGATGGTGTAGCATTATACGTCATACCCACTGTAATGTAGCATTATGCTTCATACCCACTGTAACACACTTGCAATAATACGTATCATGAACTCCAAATATATTTTAGTAATAATCGTATTACAATATGTAGCAACATAAATTATTGAACTAACCCAGACGGTTAACTAACATCAATGGAATGCCGAATATGAAACCCTTATCCGTTCACAGCTAATAAATTACTTATTACATACAACCCATTATGGGAACTAACTAAAATACTAACATCGATATTCCAATGTTGCGAACAGGCATACAAACTTACAAACTTACGTGTATGCATAGCATTAACCAAAGTACTCACATTGATCTGCTGACGTAGCTAAATAACATATACAAAACTACATGTATAGAGTCATGTATACAAAACTACATGTATACAAAGACTGTATACAAACTTACATGTACTCATACCCCATTTTCAATGTACATATTTTTAGTTATTAGTATCAAAGAGTATATATTTGTCAAGAGGCGTCACTCGATACTTTTGTTGTTGCCAAAGCAAATTACTCGATGTTTTCTCAAGGTAGTCGTTGGATTTTTTTGTCAGATGTATTTATAAAAACGCCTTCTATACATTTTCGTGTGGTATTTGTGTTTATTTTATTGATTGTATTAAATTAATTAATTAATTCTCTTTCCAAAAATCGTAATTATGCAAAGTCACTTTACCGCATAAATATATAGTATTCAATTAAAAAAAACTAAACAAAACTTCCTTGAGAATCACATTCGACATGACAGGGTTGCTTTGGCAACAACAAAGTATCGAGTGACGCCTCTTAACAAATATATACTCTTTGTTAGTATTAAGATATTTATGAATGTATAGGTTAAGTAAATTACTATATAAGACAAAGAATTTATTGAATAAAGAGAGATTTAATGTTTGCACATCGAAGTCGTAACTTCTTTTCATTTTCTCCAAACATTTCAAGCTTTTGCGTCTGAAAGCCCGATCTTGCACGAATAATTCCAGAGTATATTATAATTTAAAAATTTTCTCAATTCAGACAAAATATAACATAACAATAATAATGACAAAAAATTATTGGTAAGGCCTTGATCTCGATTCGAACCCGCGATCTTACTATTCAAAAGGTCGATAAAGAAATTGTTAATACATTCCAGAGGACAGAGTGTTTAGGTCACAGACCTAAATACATTTGCCCTTCCTCGTAACACTAAACATCATTAACTACCACTTATATAGACGTGTGGTCACTAGCACACACACATTGAATAGTACTCACGAACATATGCAGGCATTTATACTTTTTTACTGCTATCAACCCACGGTGTAGCAACTTTGTTGCGGGGAAACCCTACGAAAGTGCTGTATCGTGGGCTCATAGCCTTTTGCTGGAAGGTGCTCGATCTCTTTTGATCAAGCCGTCAACCTGAAAGCATCCCAGCATCCTACGTCCACGTAAGCTAAGCCAATAATATTCGAATAATTTCATTGAAATTCCACAACATTTGTTACCATCTATCCTTAGCACTTGTTGTTTTAAATCTTTAAATAAAAAGCCACCTTATTTTATTATACTAATACGAATCTTTTCGTGTCTTACTTTTCGATTTTCTCGTTTCGATATTTCTAAACAATTACGTGGGTGGCCCGCCGCCGCCGTTGCCGCCACGTAATTGTTCATGGTCTTTACACCGCCGCTGTGAGATAACCCCACAAACAATACAGTGAACTCATATTTTACCCAGATAAATCAACACAATCCCGCGATATTAAATCAAGTATATAATCCAACAACCAGATAAATCGAAGTTGACACAACACAATCCCGTGATGTTAAATCAAGGTTATAATCCAGCAACAACAAAATCTATCCAGCAGAACATTGTCACTCCAGCTCAACACAATAAATACACACAAGGTATGTGGTTTTTAAATGGTTTTATTTAGCTTGACTTGACAGGCCGGCTAGCTGGCTGGCTGGCCGGCACGAATTTTGTAATTGAAATTTAAGTAGGTAACTGCCCGATAAGATATAAGCTTGAAACTTGGAATATAGTTCAGAACCCGATTACAATGCAATAATAAGCAAACAAATCCGATAGGTGGCGCATGGATCGAAATATTTCAAAAAATCGTATTTGCGGTTCGATTTGGTTCATATTTGGAACACATAATACATACATGAATAGAAAGTGACCTATGAGAAAAAATCGCCGCTAGGTGGCGCAATGATCGATATATTCAAAAAAATCATATCTGTGGTCCGATTTGACTCATATTTGGAACTCATAATATACAAACGAATAGAAAGAGACCTTAAAATAATCGCCGCTAAGTGGCGCAAGGATCGAGATATTCAAAAAAATCGTGTTTGTGGTCCTATTTGGCTCATATTTGGAACACGTAATACATACATAAATAGAAAGCGGCCTGTAAAAAAATCGCCACTAAGTGTCGCAAGGATCGCGATATTCAAAAAAATCATATTTGTGTTCCGATTTGGTCCATATCTGGAACACATAAGGCATACATGAATAGAAAGCGACTTATTATGTCCGATTTGGCTCATATTTGGAACAAATATTACATACAGTCCGGTAGAAGTGACATTAAAATATTTTGGAGTTCGAGGAGGGACAAGCATACGTGGCGCATAGTCGAGTAAAGCCGCGGTGAAAAAAGTCGCCACTAAGTGTCGCAAGGATCGCGATATTCAAAAAAATCATATTTGTGTTCCGATTTGGTCCATATCTGGAACACATAAGGCATACATGAATAGAAAGCGACTTATGATGTCCGATTTGGCTCATATTTGGAACAAATATTACATACAGTCCGGTAGAAGTGACATTAAAATATTTTGGAGTTCGAGGAGGGACAAGCATACGTGGCGCATAGTCGAGTAAAGCCTTTGGAAGGATTATATATTGAGGACTTAGATTATAACAAATTGTCAGAAAAGAGTTCTTATAATAGTGAGTCACTAAATAGAATGAGAAATAATAGGCAATTAAATAAAGACTAAAAACTTGTAAATAAAATAATTAAAAAAAAATTTAAGTTAAACGGTTTTATTGAAAACAATACTTACATGAAGTAATAATAATACTAAAAGCTAGAAAATAATTAGGTAGGTCCTAGGTACTAGTCATCACACTCCTAATTAATCTAGGGTGTTGATCAGACAAATAAATAAAAGGGCTGGAGGCGTAAAATTTCTATTGATAGTCATATATAAGACCTCACATTTTTAGATTCTTTTATTAAGTGCAAGTGAAATTGTTAAGTGGTAAATTTATATTTTGTGCACTATTGTCCCGCAAAATTCTTTAACAGCCGAGCCTCCGCCAACCCCAAGTCCCTTATGGATCTAGGGTGTGGGAGGGCCGGATGGCCTAGAAGGTTTCATGTGGTCATAGCAAATCGTCCCCGAGATGGTCGGGCTAGTACCTTAATGGTGTTTACCGGAACGTACCGAATCTGCATCCGACAAAGGACCATCAAAATCGATAAAACTCCCCGAGGCCTTCGGGGAGTATCCTTATCGCTACAAGAACAACAACGACAAAAACCCGGTAAACCATGCCTTACTCTGAATGAAGTTAACACATTATTTTGGTTTTGGGGTTTGCGCAACGCATCTTATGCAGAGCTTCTCGATTTGTCAGCATGCCCATATGCATGCTTACGCTGATGACATTCAGTTATAGCTATCAGGAGGGCATGAGGATACAAGCAATATTTGTGAAAAGTTCAATAATGACTTAGCTTCCATTTCGGCTTGGGCGACGAGAAATTATTTCTGCCTTAATAGTGATAAGTCTTACAGCCTCCCAATATCTAAAAAAGCAATACCTTTCTCAAATACTACTTCATCTATAGCTGGTAGTGTTCTAAAACTGGTGCCGAAACTGACTGATCTTGGTTTTATCATCAACAATAGCTTGACATGCGATGATCACGTAAACTCCATTTTCTGCAAATTTTACAATATATCAAGGAACCTTCGAACTTCAGCGGCGTTTACTTCACCCCATGTTAGGAGAAAACTTGCAATACACCTGATTTTGCGGGTCATATGCTCCGAACTGGTATACAGCAAGCTGAGCTCGGATTTTGCGCATAAGATCGATGTAGCCTTCAACCACGTTAAGCGCTATGTGTTCGGGTTGGACAAATTTTACCATATTTCCAATTGGAGAACACGATGATTATCTGAAGGCCAGAAATTGTATTTTTCTATAGACTTAATATTTTTAAGGAACCTAGATATGTTGTTGTTGTAGCAGTGCTTCGCTCAACCCAATAGGCGGGACCGATCACAAATCGTCAACGGGAGTCCAAGGAAACTTGCAGTTTCAACAGGGGTGGACCATAGAGGGTGTTGTAATGTAAACCTTATCTTTAAATCAAGCAAAGTGTGAGTCAATTAGTGTTTTTTAAACACACCTTTAAATTCGCTGTGGTAGGTGAAGAGCTGTCAAACTGAATGACGGCACAGTTTTTCGCACATTAAAGACGACCGGTCACCCAATGTAACACAGCGCCGACATATTACTTTTTTATCGATTTATTCTTATTAACAAATAAATATAAATACAAGTATATAAGCTTTCTTTATTTAAATCGGTATACGTCAATATTTTTCAGTAAAAGCATTAACGTGCGTTTAAATAAGTGAAGGCGTAAAAGCGGCTACCGTGGATCGTCATCGCCAAAAACGAAGCCGAGGAAAACCTCACTTAGGTTAGGTTGAACTGGCCGCTCATTAAAGACCTCACACAGACTGAATGTGTCCATAGTGTTACCAGAATTTGTTTGACGACCACACGAAAGAACCCCAATCAGGTGCCAAGACATATGTTATAGAATAGCTTCGTCCCCTTGGCAAATACTATTAGTTTTTTGGGAACCAGCTTAATTCTCTTCCCATGGCAGCTGGTTCTATGTACCGGAGCGACACGGGATTTTTCCCGACCAATGACAGTCCTGCTCCGGGAAGGTATCGAACCCAATCCGGACCCTTCACCTACCCCGATCTTGAGAAATTGTTTTGCTGCGCTTGCCGGAAAAGAATCTTTTTAGGACGGTCGCACTCTTGTCAGTGTGTCACGTGCAAGGGATGGTTGCATCGGACAGGTTGTTCTGGGCTAGACCCCAAAACCCGGCGTCCTCGTAAATATAATAAAAATCTTTTGTAACTCCTTGCTGTTCACGCCTAAGGGCTTCCCGTAGTCTGCACCTTAGCGCCCTTCACTACCTTCCAGCAGCCTTGCTCCTCAGCAAGCCACAACAAGTACCCGCTGCTGCTCGCGCCTTACGGCGCCACAAGCACATACGGCCGCTCCCACTCATAACTACAATCTCCGTAGTAGAGTTGATAGCAATGCCGAGCATCAGCCACGCCCCGTCTACTTCTCCCCCTCTTTCCGGCAGCAATCGCGTAGGTCAGGGAAATAGACTCTTAGTCTACTTGTAGACTCTTAGTCCCTACCACTTTTTCCACCGTTTGCCAGCACAGAATATTGGACGGTGCTACTTTCCTAGACGCTCTGGTGTCCGCGACGGCAACCCCCGACGGGTTTCATTGCGCCAGGCTGCCAGGCTGCAAACCCAACTACACCGGGTACCTCCTTTGGGGAGTGTTCTCGATGTTGATGGTCCTTTGCCGGATATAGATCCGGTATGTTCCGTTAACACAGCACCATTAAGGTACTAGCCCGACCATCTCGGGAACGATTTACATATATGACCACATTACACCTTCTAGGCCATGCCGCCCACCAACTATGTAGTTCCAAGAGGAACTTGGGGTCGCCGGAGCCTCGGCAGTTAATGAAACATGATTCGCCACGAGTAGGTGAGATTGACAATTGGATTGGGGAAGTTATATGTTGCGCTGGCAACCCCTCGAGGGTTCCGCTACACAACCCCTTGGGCCAATTTGGTATTTTAGTCGCCTCTTACGGCAGGCATACCTACCGCGGGTATATTCTAAGTATCTTAACCCGCTGATTGAATCCACCTCGGCTCGTTTTATTCCTGCCGGAAGAATTCCGGAAATCCGGCCTCATTTTCCGGCGGATGCCGCAAATTTAGCGAGAGGACGTGACCTTATAGGACAGCACGACCCCTGTGACCCCCAAATAAGGGATATGAACCAACGCATCAGATTGCTTGTGGATGAACACAAGCGGGCGAAATGGGAGGAGCATTTAAAGAATTGTAACCTCTCTGCCGGTGAGGGTAAGCTTTGGTCCACCGTAAAGTCCCTATCGAATCCGTGCGAAAAAATGAGCTAGCGCTCATTTGCATTTTACGGTTGACAAAGTTCGACGGCGGGCCAATAAACGCGCACACAAACATAAATACAACGCGACCCCAATTACCATCGCCGCCAAAGAGGTTGAGGATGCTAACCCAGCCGGTTGAGGGTTAGAATATACCCACGGTAGGTATGCTTGTCGTAAGAGGCGACTAAAATACCAAATAGATTCAAGGGGTTGCTAGCGCAATATATATCTTCTCCAACCCAATTGTCAACCTCACCTATCCGTGGCGAATTCTGTTTCATTAACATCCGAGGCTCTGGCGACCTCGAACTCCTCATGGATCTAGGGGGTGGGAGGGCGGGATGACCTAGAAGGTCACATGTGGTCAAACCAAATCGTTCCCGAGATGGTCGGGCTTGGTACCGGAACGTACCGGATCTGCATGCGGCAAAGGACCATCAACATCGATACACTCCCAAGGCCTTCAGGGAGTGTCCTTATCGCTACAAGAACAACAGGTTAAGGATGCCATTGTTCGTGCTAAACCATCTAAAGCAGTGGGCCGAGACGGCATAGCCATGCCGATGCTTAAATACCTGTCCCTTTCCTTCTTTGTCATCTTCGAAAAATGAAAAATGGTCAAGGTGGTCCCGCTACTAAAGCCTGGGAACCCAGCTAACATAGTAAATTCTTATCGTCCGATATCCTTCCTATCGCCAGAAGCCAAGACACTTGAAGCCATTCTTCTTCCCTACTTTAATGCAAATTTGCAACTAGCCAATCATCAGCATGTCTTCAGAAAATTACACAGCACAACCACCGCGCTAAATGCCATTAGTACTCAGATAAATTGTGGATTAAATCAAAACCCCCGCCATAGGACAGTACCCGTTGCGTTAGACCTGTTAAAAAGCTTTTGATACGGTCAACCATGGCACGTTACTGCAAGACCTGGAAAGGTCTCCTCTTCCCCAAAGTCTTAAAAGGTGGACCACAAATTATCTGTCTGGTCGGCAGGCATCGGTGCAATTCAGGAATGTAACATCCAAACCAAGAAGAATTAAACAAGGGGTGCCACAGGGATGTGTTCTATCCCCACTTTTGCTTAACTTCTACATATCAATGCTACCTTCACCACCAGGAGTCACTATCGTTTCCTACGCCGATGACTGCACAATAATGGCAACAGGCCCAGGCCCACAGATCGATGAGCTTTGTAGCAAAACGAACAGCTATCTCCCTGATATCTCCAGGAAATCTGACATTGTCACCGACTAAATCATCGGCGACCTTATTTAGAACATGGACGCTCCATATGTCGACCATATTGAATATGGCAGTCGATGGCACGTTATCGACTTTCTTACACCCCAAAATCTTGGCTGTGACGTTCGATCAGGATCTACATTTTGGAGAGCATGCAGCGGAATTGTACCGAAAATCCAGAGCCGTAATAAAATCCTAAAATCTCTTGCTGTCAGTACTTGGGGTAAAGATAAAGAAACGCTCATTACCACTTACAAAGCAATTGGCCAGCCGATTGCATGCTACGCGTTCCGATATGGTCGCCAAGCCTAAAGACTACTCACTGGAAAACGCTTCAGGCCTGCCAAAATTACGTCATCGGAACCGCTACGGGCTGTCTTCTTATGTCCTCTGAACACCATCTACATAATGAGGCGAGGATACTCCCCATTAGGGTGAGAAATGAAATGCTAACCAAACAGTTTCTGTTGAAAACTAATACTATGTTCAAACAGAAAAATAAATTGAGGAAATTTCGATTTGAATTGAATGCTGTTCATACAACTCGATTTAGCTTACACAATAGTAATTTCATAGCTGGTTGG
The DNA here is from genome assembly GCF_040869045.1 of Eurosta solidaginis. Lineage (NCBI taxonomy): Eukaryota > Metazoa > Arthropoda > Insecta > Diptera > Tephritidae > Eurosta > Eurosta solidaginis. The sequence continues at coordinate 120,591,117 of NC_090321.1, forward strand.
CTCATCTCTACAGCAAGAAGATACCTTTGTTCAGACTGTCAAAATGTGCGTGTTGGTATTAGGCGAATGAAATGGAATGAAAACATAAAACTTTGAAATTTTTGTGTGTTGTAAGAAAATGTGTTCAATGTTTTGGTTTCATTTTGAGTTTGCCATCTTCTTTTGACAATCCCTACTCCAGTGAAATGAAAGACATCAGACAATCAGCTGATGAGATGAGCCAACCATATAGTTCAGCCATGCGCAACTGACGTTGAAATCTACTCAATAAACACACTTTACAAGGTTGTATTTGCAGTTTGAAACAATTTATTACGCAATATTTTTTCAATTGGCAATTTATTATTACAATTTATTATATGATAAATTGCGTAATAAATTGCCCAAATAGTATAAATTGCCAATTTGGTGTGTGTTTGAACCTAGTATAAGCGAAGCTGTACAACGGCACTATTATCTGTGACAGACGAAATTCGGGAGCGAGTCGATGATAGTTCATTGCCTTCTTAACACTTCTCGACCACTCTAAAGCTTTTGATTCTGTAGACCATACTCTGCTCTGTAGGAAGATGGAAAACTCATTTAATTTCTCTCGTCATGCAGCCGCCCTTATAAGATCATATCTTGGCGATAAAACTCGAGAAGTGTGGACAGATGGTAGAAAGTCTGACTTCCTACATGTCTAAGAGGCGTCCCTCAAGGCTCTATCCTGGGTCCTCTGTTATTTGTTCCGTATATCAATGACTTACCCGATGTCCTTAAGTATTGTAATGTTCACATCTACACTGACGATGTGCAATTGTATACGTAATGTTCCTCGTGATCAAACTAGCTTGTGCATAAATAACTTAAAATACGATTTGAATCAAATATTTTCATGGGCTACTATGAATGGCTTATGTATAAACCCGAATAAGTCAAAATGTTTTGTTATTCTTAGAAGGTCTTTTCCTACTAATGATTTAGAGAATGTAGTGTTTGACAATTCCGTTATAGAATACGTAGATACGGCGAAAAACTTAGGTGTAGTTTTTAACAAAAAATTGACATGGAAAGACTGTAATGGCACGTGTGAACTGGGCCCTATTCCACAAAACAACTTATCAACTTTTCACTTTGCACTTATCGATTTTTATTTTATTGCAAAGTGAAAAGTGTTTCTATGCGTTGAGCCTAGTTTTGCAAAGGCTTTGCTTACGGAACATATTTTTGCAAAGACTTTTCACTCTCTGCAAAGTCTTTGTGTTCTATTGAAAAGTGAGCGTGCAAGGTGTTCCACAAAGCATTGAAACGTCTTTGCATTTGTTGTGATTCTTTTCACTTTGCATTGTGTGATTATGAGCCGAAAAATAAAAATAGAAAAAAATTAGCCGTACTAAAGCTAATTAAAGAAAAAAAGATATTTTATTTGCTAGCTTTCAAAAGAATAAAGTATGTATGTTTTTATAAAATTATTGTGAGTATTTAGAACATATTTAAGCTTATATTTCATTTTAAAGGTTAATAAATTAGATAAGCAGGTAGCCTGGGAGAAAGTTTTAAATAAAGCCCAGTCACTGCAACTAGCGTCGGCCCAAAAAACATGGACTTATGCGAGGGATAACTTGTTTGGGCTATGGAAGAGTCCAACATTGGTAAGTAAAACAATTTATAGCCTATACATGCAAATAATTTTATTTGCATCACTTGTTTTTGTTAGAATTTGTATTACTTGTAACTTCTTTCATTCTGTAATTTTAACTAATATTAACGAACATAATGTCGTGCTTTGACGTTACATTTAATGAAAAATGGAATTAAAAATCGCCCGAACAGTTTAAAAATATCGTGCGCTTTTTTATTCCAAATTTTCGCCTGCGGCGCTGTATTTCATGACTGTGGAAGACCCACGGGCTTAATTTACTGTTAAAAGGAAAGAACGTCTGCTGGCTTAATTTCTTCTCCGAGAAGGAAATAACGCCCACTGGAAAAAGGAAATAAAAACCTCGGGTTTTAATGCTTTTTCAAAGAGGAAATAACGCCCGCGGGCGCTATTTCTTTTTTAAGAAAAACCGCCCAGGGGCGCTATTTCCGCGGCCGTTATTGCACCCCACCACAAATCATTATTATTATTATTACACAAATCATTATCAAAGACCATACATACATTCAAACGCAATGTAGCATCCCACCAAAAATTTTGAACCTTATATAAGCCTTTTTCCATTAGGCAATAAGGTTTATACAATAAGGCCTTAAATTCCTAAGGAGTTTTAATCGTATGAAAAATTCCTTATAAAACACCTTATTTTCTTGTCACTCATGTCATTGGGCATAAAGCTTGTCTCAAAGATAACTTATATATAAGGCTTAATGCCCATACAAAATAAGGCTTACAAAAGGCATGATTATAATACATTACGTAAGGTATGATATCCTTATACCAAGGCTTATCAATCCTTTAAAATACGGTTTTTGTAAGACATTGATAAAAATGTTTGTTGGGTTATGATCGTTTGAAAATACACTCAATTCTCTTTTTACACGGTAGATGCGTTCCTGAAAAAACGCGTAAAAAATTAATTGAGTGTAATCAATAATAAAATATAGATTTATCTTTGAATGTAATTTTGTCTTTTGCAGACTAAAAGGGATAACGCCCAAAAAACTGGATCCGCAGGTGGGAAGAATTGCATTATGGATGAAGGAGACTTAGCCATCCTAGATATTCTGGAATCAGACTCAGCTGTGGTAGATGGACTGAATTTACCAGAAAGCTATGGAATTTCAGAAAGCCTTCCAACATCTGAGTCTGATTCCATAATATCGGATGCAAAGGAAGTACCTGTAAAGCCAACTGCACACATAAGGAAGAGGAAGAGCTCTACCAAGTTTCCAAGTGAAACTTTGGATAGAAAAAGAAATGTCGACTGGAGCTTCTCGAGGTTGAAATTTATTACCGGAAACTTTAATGCCTGAATTTGGTGAGGGAGCTTCAACTCCACTCTCTGTTGTAACAAAAGACTCACAGTGGCAGAAACTGCAAGGGTTGATAACACCCTTTTGTTGGAGGAGTTTTAAATAGATTTGTATAGTAATAGTATTTTCGTAAATAAACATTAAGTGAACTTCATATATTTGCTTTTATATTATAATGGAAATATTTGACCAACAAACAAAAAAAAAAAAGAAGATTTTGTGGGTTCCCCGAAAATTTCTTGTATGCAGATCTACCAGAAAAATGGTATCACTTCCAGTGGCGTAACTATAGAAATGGGGGCCCAGTTGGATTTCCACTAGGGGGCCCTTACCAGGAACATTTTTTTAATCATTCAAACTTTTCGAACCCCTCCTTCAGTCTTGCATAATAATTCAAATTACAGATACAGGCCAGAATCGCCTAGGCATTTGAGCGCCAATAAATGATGATGATGACAGATACAGATGATGTTGAAAAAAAAAACGGATCAAGTTTTACTCACGTTAAACATTTTATTTTTATGGTATAATACTGAAATAAGAAACAATAAAAAATGGGCAACTTCTGAGATCACTTCCCAGGTTCTTTTAACTTTTTGTTTCGTAACACCGTGTTATTTATTTTCTGAGATCTTAATCTAAAACCATAAACCTGCCCTCAAAGGAAACAACGTTTTGGAGTAGAAAAATATCATAGTAAAAAAAAGAAAACAATTTTGTTTCAATACAATATTTTAGTAGTTTCGTAGTAACAAAAAAAAAAAACAATTTTATTTCAATATACTATTTTAGTAGTTGATATTATTAAAAGTACTGCAGCAGAGAAGTAAGATTTTCCATTCCACTCGCATCATACATATTATTTTCATTTTCTTCTTCAGCATTTTCCATATCCATTTCCTCCGGTTCATTACCATTGTCTTCAATGGTTTGCATGCTTTCAGTACTTCTTCGGATTCTGCTGGCAATATTGTGTAAGATGGTGTAACGACACCCTAAGAGCAACTCACCACATCAACCATACATCAGCTAATGTATGTACTAGTTGACCGAACACGCTCGCACGGGCGAATGCAACCCGGCGCGTGAGTGGCTCGGCCATTATAATTTTGGCAGCTGAAAAGTAATACCAACTTACAAAGAGATATATTTGTGAAACACTAAAGTTAAGGATATTGAAAACAAATAAAACAAATAAATAAAAATTAAAAGAAAACGAAGTTTTATTTATACGACATTAATTGTGCGCATAATTGAGCGCATCCACGCTTAATTGGAATACGTCCAAAGCTCTCAAGACAACTCGTAAGTAGAGTGTACATGGCGACCGTGACATCGAAACACGCGGTGCGAAAAATAAAATGGTGGAATTACCAAATTTTTGGGGTTATGAAGATGCAGCCAAAATTAGATTGGCCTGGAAAAGGATTAATCCAACTCTGCCAATAAGTTTTATGTGGTAGTCAGTCGCGACCCCACTTTGCAATTTAACAATATCAATACGCTGAATATAACATTTTTACAAACTTCAACGCAAATTCATGCTACATTTATTCCGGCAAACATTCTTTTTTCGGGATGACGATTTTGGTACATGCGACTACCCACCGTGTGGCATATTTTCAAGGCACAAGCACCAGTGGGAACCAGCAAAGACCAGCAGCAGAAAATATGTATTTAATATGTATGTATGTATTACATTCCTTTACCTACGTCTTTTACTAAACACATGTATGTGTACAAAATATTAAAATTTTCATTAAATGCGGTGCGTTCGCATAATATATTTTAGATTTTGGTTACAACAGTGCGTCTATTAATAAAACACCTGGATTTTTTTTATAAAACGGTGCGTGCGTCTAAATTCTAAACTTAACCTCTCACAAATCTTCCATTTAAGGATTTCTCTTACCCCAGGTAGAATTTCTTCAATACATTCATTTTTCAGCAAAATATCATACTGAGTGAATTAGATGTACAGACTGCTAGTACCCTATAAAGTTGATAATTTTTGATATACATATGCGGTGGTTTCGTTAAGAACCAATGAAATTTCTTTTTGATATATGCGGTGGTTCCGTTAAAAACCAATACATTTTTGTTTTTATATATGCGGTGGTTCCGTTAAAAACCAATAAAATTTCTTTTTCATATATGCGGTGGTTCCGTTAAAAACAAAAAAAAAAATTTTTTTGATACATGCGGCGGTTCCGTTAAAAACCAACAAAAATTTTTTATATAAACGGTGGTTCCGTGAAAAGCCAAGTGACGCGGTGCTTCCGTTAAATATACGACTTTTTTTAACAAAGCGTGAATATAAATGGATCTTTTGAACAAGTTACAACAATTTTGAGATTGTTACCAATTAATACCTATATCCTTTTGTGCAAAGTTTAGATTCAATTACATCTTAAAGATTTTTCTATACAAGGTTACTACAGTTTTAGTTAATTCTTCAAATAGATTGTTAAATACTCCTTTCGTGACTATTCACCTGCAAATCAGTTCTCTTATATAAAATTTATTTTTCTTTTTCCTCAACATTCAGCTTCAAAGAATTCAGACATTCAAATAAGTACTTCATTAATTTCATAGTTTGAACTGAATTATTTGTGCTATTCTGATAACTACATATGTACCTTAGAAGTGGTAAGCAAGTGCAAAACAATTCAGAATCCGATTCCGATAATTCAGCCTCAAGCTACGAAAGTTTAGCTTCATCCTCGACCGAAGAAGTCACAAACGAGGAAAATAGATTTTCTTTGTCAACAGATTTTCCAGGCTTCGAAAATTCTTCCATTAAAAATTCAACTTCTAATTTAGATTCAAATCTTAACGACTCAAATAGTGCAAAACTAACTTCAACTTCTTTTACTTTAAAATCAGATCTTAACGATCCAAATAGTACAAACGTGGCCTCACCTTCTGCTAATTCAGCTCCAGATCTTAACGATCACTACTAGAGAAAACTACAGTGGTGATCCTCTTGCACTTGATTCTTTTATAGACAAAATTGCATTACTTGAACAATTCGCTACTGCAGATTTAAATGATACTTTTATAGCGTTCTTAAAATCAAAACTTGAGGGTAAAGCCCGTGAAGCAATACCAACACAAGTAACTTCAGGCAATGAAATTAAAACAGCTCTACGTAGTAGGATCAAAGCAGACAACTCGAAAGTTGTAGCAGGGAGAATTGCAGCGTTGCACGTTAGCAATAACAATTACACAGATTTTGCAAAAAAATTTGAAGATTTAGCTAACTCACTTGAGCGGTCTCTTATTATTGAAGGGATCACTCAAGCGAAAGCTCATGAAATGACAGTCGAACAAACTGTTAACGTGTGTCGTTTAAATGCAAAATCAAACTTAGTAAAAACCATTTTAGCCTCAACGGAATTTACAGATCCGAAAGACGTGGTAGCAAAATTAATTGTAGAACAAAATAACGAAGTAACTGAGCGTCAGGTTTTAGCTTTTCGATCGCGTGGTAACAGCACATTCAGAAATTCACGTGGTAGTTATCGAGGCTTTTACCCAAACCGCGGCTATACTGGTTATAGAAACAATAATTCATTTGCATACAACAACAACTATAACGGCAATAATAATCAAAGATATAAGAATTATAACGGAAATAGATACCAGAATAACAACAATAATAAATAATACGCGTCCAAATACAAATTCCAATTCAAATACAAATAATAGTAACAATAGAAGCAACAATTCAAGATCGTCAAACGGTAGAGGTCGAAACGCAGACGTTCGCGCTTTAAACGCCAGCGCCCCTCAGGAGCGAACACTGGGGGAGGACGAACTAAACCAGTAAGCGAACATCCTTCACCAATAGGCATCTATTGTTTAAATTTAAATTACTCTGATTTCATTGAATTACATCTTAACGAGTCACAAAAATTTTGTTCTTTCCTAGTACACTCAAGCAGACATCTCTTTAATAAAAATATCATGTATAAACAGTAACATTTCCTGAAATACGAACGACATTATCAACATTACCGGTGTTACTTCCAATTCAGTTTCCACTTTAGGTAAAATTACCGCAAATTTAAATTTTTCAAACTTTTCTATTAAACATACTTTACATGTAGTAGATGAAGACTTTAATATTCCATCCGATGGCATACTGGGTAAAGATTTTCTGAAAATTAACAAATGCATTATTAATTATGAAAGAAATAGTATTTCCTTTTGGGTAGGTAATGAAAAAGTCGCGATACCAATCCTACACGGAACAGAAAGCGACAGTTGTATCATTCCTCCGAGATGTGAAATATTCAGACTTTTCGATTTAGGAGATTCAACCGAGCAACTTTTCGTGGACTCGCAAGAAATTGAAAAAGGACTTTTCACAGCGACGTGCACTGTTAATTCTAGTAACCCAATAATTAAAGTCATAAATACCACGGATGATATAAAGTATGTGAAAAGAAATAGTATTCGGGCAGAAAAACTTTCAAACTATAATGTTTATACAATTAACAAGACAGAAACAGAAGACAAACGTACGAAAAAACTGACTTAAATATTAAAAAATCAAATACCTCAACATGCTCATAGAAAATTAATTTGACCTTTGCATTGCTTATGCTGACATTTTCGCTCTTGACACTTTTTACGACCAGAAGTTACATTTTTAGGTCACAAATGTTCGGCCAAAGGTTTGTTGCCAGACGACTCCAAAATAAACGCAGTTAAAAAGTATACAAAACTGACTGACAAAGACGCGGTACGACGATTCGTCGCGTTTGCAAACTATTACAGACGGTTTATACCAAATTTTGCGTCTCTGACGGCGCCTCTAAATCTATTAAGCAGAAAACGAGTTGAATTCGTATGGGATGTAGAGTGCGAAAGAGCATTTTTATCTTTGAAAGCAGCGTTACTTCAATATCCAGATTTTACTAACAATTCATTATTACCGTTGATGCTTCCACAACTGGATGTGGCGCTATTTTGAGTCAAGAACAGCAAGGCGGTGATTTACCAATTTGTGTCGCTTCTAAAGCATTTAACAAAGCCGAACAGAAAAAACCCATTATATAATTAGAGCTTTTTGCTATTTACTTTGCAATCAAGCCATTTCGACCATACGTTTATGGCACCCATTTTATTGTAAAATCAGATCATAGACCTGTTGTTGTTGTTGTTGTAGCAATGATAGCCCCACCTAATAGCTGCGACCGATCACAAATTGTCATCAATATCTTCTAACGGGAGTCCAAGGAAACTTGCCGTTTCAACAGGGGTGGACCATAAGGAAAGGGGTGTTAGAGGCGTTGGTTCCACATTGCAATTAAAGAGATGGTTGGTGTCATGTGGGGACACATTGCAAGCGGGGCATACATTTTGTATGTCGGGGTTGATTCTGGATAGGTAAGAGTTTAACCTGTTACAGTATCCAGAACGAAGTTGAGCAAGAGTGACACGCGTTTCCCTGGGGAGTATACGTTCCTCTTCCGCGAGTTTTGGATAATTTTCTTTAAGTACTGGATTCACCGGGCAATTCCCGGCATAAAGGTCCGACGCCTGTTTATGGAGTTCACCAAGGACCTGCTTGTGTTTTTTCACTTCATACGGCTGGGTTCTCAGGTGCCGTATTTCCTCAAAATGCTTACGGAGATGACTCCTTAAGCCCCTAGGCGGTGCTGGTTCATCAATCAGATGTGTGTTGGGATGCCCAGGGTTCTGGGTGTTCAACAGGAACTGTTTGGCCAGCATCTCATTTCTCTCCCTGATGGGGAGTATTCTCGCCTCATTATGCAGATGGTGTTCTGGGGACATAAGAAGACAGTCCGTAGCGATTCTGTAAGCAGTATTTTAGCAGGCCTGTAGTTTCTTCCAGTGGGTAATTTTTACGCTTGGCGACCATATGGGTGACGCGTAGCACGTAAACGGCTGGCCAATTGCTTTGCATGTAGTAATGAGCGTTTCTTTATCTTTTCCCCAGGTACTGCCAGCAAGGGATTTGAGGATTTTATTACGGCACTGGATTTTCGGAACAATTGCGGCTGCGTTCTCATCAAAATGTAGATCCTGATCGAACGTCACACCCAAGATTTTGGGGTGTAGGACAGTCGGTAGCGTAGTGCCATCGATGTGGATGTTCAAAATGGTCGACATTTGGGACGTCCATGTTGTAAATAAGGTCGCGGAAGATTTAGTCGGTGATAATGCCAGGTTTCGCGGGGCGAAAAAACTGGAGAGATCAGGGAGGTAGCCGTTTATTTTATTGCATAGCGCATCGATCTTTGGGCCTGGGCCTGTGGCCATTATTGTGCAGTCATCAGCGTAGAAAACGATTGTGACTGCTTCCGGTGGTGAAGGTAGCTTAGATATGTAGAAATTAAACAAAAGTGGGGATAAGACACCACCTTGTGGCACCCTTTGTTTAATTCTCATTGGTTTTGATGTTTCGTTTTCTAATGCCTCGTTTTCGTTTCGATGCCTGCCGACCACCCAGATAATTTGCGGTCCACCTTTTAAGACATGGGGGAAGGGTAGACCCTTCCAGCTCTTGCAGTAACGAGCCATGGTTGACCGTATCAAAAGCTTTTGATAGGTCTAGCGCTACGAGTAATGTTCTATGGTGGGGGTATTGATTTAAACCGCAATTTATCTGGGTGCTAATGGCATTTAGCGCGGTGGTAGTGCTATGGAGTTTTCTGAAGCAATGCTGATGAGGGGCTAGCTGCAAATTTTCTTGGAAATAAGGGAGCAAAATGGCTTCAAGCGTCTTTGCCACTGGCGATAGGAGAGATATCGGACGATACGACTCACCTATGTTAGCTGGTTTCCCAGGCTTTAGTAGCGGGACCACCTTGGCCATTTTCCATTTCTCGGGTATGACAAAGGTGGAAAGAGACAGGTTGAAGACATGCGCTAAATATTTGAAACCCTCTTTCCCTAGGTTTTTAAGCATCGGCATGGCTATGCCGTCTGGGCCCACTGCTTTGGATGGTTTAGCACGACCAATGGCGTCCTCAACCTCTTTAGTGGTGATGGTGATTGGTGACGCGCTGAATTTGTGTTTATGTGCGTGTCTATTGGCTCTCCGTCTATCTTTGTCGACCGTAGGATGCATTATATATTGTCGGCAGAAAGCGCTCGCGCATTTTTTCGCATCCGACAGCACTTTGTCGCCAAAGCGATGGAAACTTTGTCTTTGTGCTTAGTCGGATTCGATAGGGACTTTACGGTGGACCAAAGTTTACCCACACCGGTAGAGAGGTTACAACCTCTTAGGTGCTCCTCCCATTTCGCCCGCTTGTGTTCATCCACAAGCAATCTGATGCGTTGGTTTATATCCCTTATTTGGGGGTCGCCTGGATCAAGCTGTCTTATAAGGTCACGTTTTCTCGCTAAGTTTGCGGCCTCCGCCAAGAAGTGGGGCCGGATTTCGGGAATTCTACCGGCGGGAATGAAATGTGCCGAGGTGGATTCAATGACCTTACGGAAGGCACACTCCCCTTGGCGGGCATCAGTCGGGATAGGGAGGGCAGAAAAGCGGTTGTCTGTAAAGGATTTATATTCTTCCCACTTTCCTTTTTTGAAGTTTATGAAAGTGCGTTTTTCAGTGACGATGAAGTCGGCGGTAAGCTCGAGCGAAATAAGTATTGGCAGGTGGTCGGATGCCAATGTTACCATCGGCTGCCAGTTGACGCAGTTTACGAGTTCTGCGCTCACGATTGAGATATCTGGCGAGCTGTGACAGCTTCCTACCATACGTGTGGGGGCGTCTCCGTTTATTGTGCAGAACGTCGTTTCTTTTATTTGATCCGCCAACATCTCACCCCTACTGTCCGCCCGCAAGTTTGAATGCCATAGATCATGATGGGCATTGAAATCGCCTAAGATAACGCGATTGTTGCCAGTGAGTAAGGCCCTGATATTAGGGCGGTATCCACTGGGGCAACAGGTGGCAGGAGGGATGTAGATGTTGATGATTTCTAGGTTTGCATCGCCTGACCGGACAGATAGGCCTTTACGTTCTAAGACATTGTCCCTGCGGTCGATGCCAGGATCAAATATATAATATTGCACAGAGTGGTGTATGATAAACGCGAGGCCGCCTCCATTTCCGCTCTCGCGGTCTTTCCTCTGGACATTATACCCAGAGCAGGTCTGCAATGCAGATCTTGCTGTGAGTTTAGTCTCTTGAATCGCAGCAATGCGGATGTTGTACCGCTTCATGAAATCGACTATCTCCGTAATCTTCCCAGTTAGTCCATTACAGTTTAACTGCAGAATTCTGAAGTGCATAAGGGGAGACCCGTCACTCTGGGGGTAAGTGACGGGTGACTATGCCTGGGTTGTGGAAGGCCAGGACGCCGTGGACGTCGGGTTTTGGGATCAAGCCCAGAACAACCTGTCCGATGCAACCATCCCTTGCACGAGACACACTGAACCGAGTATGACCGTCCTAAAAAGATTCTTTTCCGGCAGATCCAGCAAACCCATTTCTCAGGACCAGGGTCAGGAGACGGACCCGGATTGGATTCGATGCCTTCCCGGAGTAAGAGAGTATGGAGCAGTCCTGCTGCAAGGAGCTGCTGGGAGGATGACAATTTGTGGCAGGGACGAAACAAATTAAATGGGGTCACACTGGAATAACAGTCCTTGGTCGGGAAAAATCCCGAGTCGCTCCGGTACATAGAACCGACTGCCTTGGGAAACGAGATCATAGACCTCTAGTATACTTATTCAATATGAAAGACCTATCTTCAAAACTTTCAAAAATAAGACTAGAACCAGCTGAATATAATTTCACTATTGTATATATTAAGGGTAAATCAAAAGTTGGTGCTGATGCACTATCGCGTATCACTATGGATGAGATTAAGGGATCGAACAAACAAATTTTAGCAGTACAGACAAGATCAATGACAAAACGGCAAAACGACAATAACCTTCCTAGGAAAACAGACGAAAAACAACTTATTTTACATGTCTACGACAAATTTTCATTTAATTTTTCAAAAAAGATTCCACGAATAAAATCTGCAATTACGTACGATAAAAATAATAAAGCAACAAATTTAAGAATTTTTGCGCATACTAAACACAAGAAACTCGAGTTACTTAGTTTTGAGCTTGTTAACGAAATAATGACTTTAGAGAAATTACTTTCGAGGCTTGAATCCGAAGCCGGCAAACGCAAAATTAAGCAAATTGAATGGCCTAAAAACGATATTTTGTTCGAACATTATACTATTACAAATTATACTATTACAATATTGGAAATAAAATTTTAAAATATTTATAAATTATACTAATAGATCCAGTGGAGACAGTAGCAGATGAAGATACAAAATTAAAACTAATGAAAATTTACCATAATGATCCCATTTCTGGTGGACATTGCGGAATGAAAAGACTTTACGCAAAACTGCGAACAAAATTTTATTGGAAGAACATGACTCGTGATATATCGAAATATATCAAAAATTGTAAAGATTGCCTTTTAAACAAGGTTAAACCTAAAACAAAAGAAGAACTTGTTTCAACACCAACTCCTTGTAAACCATTTGATATACTAGTAATTGACACAATATGACCCCTATCTGAGTCCAAATATGGTAACAAGTTCGCACTTACCATGATTTGCGACATGACTAAATACCTGGTAACAGTCGCTGTGCCAGACAAATCGGCAAAAACAATAGCTTCAGCAATTTTTGAGGGATTAATTTTAGCATACGGCACAATGAATGCCATAAAATCAGATTTTGGGACAGAATTTAAAAATGAATTATTCGAAGAATTAACTAAACTTCTAAATATTGAACATAATTTTTCAACTGCATACCATCACGAAACTGTTGGCACGATTGAACGTAATCATAGAGTTTTTAATGAATACTTACGTGCATATTTTAAAGATACTTTTTCTGATTGGGATGTTTATTTAAAATATTTTACTTTCCTACACAATACTACGAGTCGCACAGTTTTCGACAATCAGTTTTCTCCTTTCGAGTTAGTCTTTGGGAAAAAGGCAACTTTGCCGAATGAATTGACAAAAGAAAAAATTTACCCAATTTATAATGTCGAAAACTATGCCAAAGAAGTTAAGTTTAGGATGCAGAAAACGCACAAAATGGCACAAAATCTAATAAATAAAAATAAGTTAAAAAGCAAAAATCTGTATGATAAAACGGCAAGACCGTTAGTTGTCAAAATCGGAGATAAAGTACTTTTACAGAAAGAACCACATCATAAACACGAGAATATATATCAAGGTCCCTTCACTATAACTAAAATTAACGAACCTAATGTAACTATTTGTGATTAAGTTACAAGAAAAGGAAAGATTGTACACAAAAATAGAATTAATAAAGTAAATCAATAACTACTTGTTTATATTAAACTCGTATATACAACAAAAAATGTTCCTTTACAAACAGCCAAGAAGGCAGAATAAAAATCATACAAATCTAAATTTAAACACTAAAAAAAAAAAAAGGCGAAAATTTTGATATATCACATATGCCAATTGGCATAGCAAAAACCCCCTAGTTTCAAAAACATAAGATAAAAATGTTAAACTATACATTTAAATGAAATTATAACAAAACCAAAAAAGACTATATTATAAGTTAATAATACTTTAAACGTTATAAACAAAAAAATATACTTTAACTAATAGTTTAACTAGTAGTACAAAATACATTAAAAAAAAAGAACTGAATTCTTGAATAAAAATTTTTATATACATATATCATGCAACTACTATTTGCATATTGCAATGCAAATATTTCAATAACATTGTACAAATAAAGTAAATTATCTTAAATTTAAACTATTTCTCATATTAAATAAGTCGATAAAACTATGTATTAATTGGAACATAGGCTGATGTATGTTTGAGTCCAATATACAACATATTTTAGATTGAATAATATCGGCAAGAAGAAGCCAGCAGAATTGACCACTCTGCTGACTTCTTCTTCCCAAAGGAGGGTGATGTAACGACACCCTAAGAGCAACTCACCACATTAACCATACATCAGCTGATGTATGTACTAGTTGACCGAACACGCTCGCACGGGCGAATGCAACCCGGCGCGTGAGTGGCTCGGCCATTATAATTTTGGCAGCTGAAAAGTAAGATCAACTTACAAACAGATATATTTGTGAAACATTAAAGTTAAGGTTATTGAAAACCAAATAAAACAAATAAATAAAAATTATAAGAAAACAAAGTTTTATTTATACGACATTAATTGTACGCATAATTGAGCGCATCCACGCTTTATTGGAATACGCCCAAAGCTCTCAAGACAACTCGTAAGTAGAGTGTACAATGGCACAAAGAATACCAAAACTATTTGCAATTATACGCCGTGTTTTTTTATGACAACGATTGAAAGCACCTTCAGCAGGGTTATCGGGGTTTCGGCGTAATGGTGGTATCAACCAGTTTTTCAGTCTATAGCCACTATCACCCAAAATAACAGCATCCGGAAAAGGTCTCCATCCATTTTCAAATCTTTGACTTACAGCCGAATTCCGGGACACCTTTGAGTCATGAACGCTGCCCGGCCAACTTGCATTTACACTGCAAAATGTGTAGTCTGGACCGCATATCATCATTACATTCAATGAGTGGTTTCCATGCCGATCCACATATACTTCCTCGTGTAATGAAGGCGCATCAATTTTGATGATTGTACCATCAACGCAACCATACATACAAGGGAATCCAACCATAATAAGGAACTTTTCAGCAATACCACTGACGTCATTGGGCCACCGCACTGTGCTTTGAAATAAAACGTCTATTACAACATCGACAACTCTATGAACGACTCTGCAAACTGTTGATTTTGGAACACCATGCATAGCTCCGATACCATGGTACTGGCAACCATTTCCGAGCCAATGTAAGCACAATAGAAGTTGATTTTCAGCCGACAAAGCATGACTGCGCTGTGTTTTGTGCTCTAATTTTTCACCAAATTTATTTAAAATGAAATCAACTTGTGCTTGGTTTAAACGGAAGCACTCTTTAAAATTAAAGCTTTGTAGTCTCGGAAAAGTAATTCGGTCTCTATAATTTCTTCCTATAACCGCGTCTTTACTATCGTCGAACAAAACTCACGTCTTAACATTTTGAAAAACTTCACTAGTAATAACAATGTGAATTTGCAAAGCGATCGTTTACCTAGCAAATTTTTGACAAACTTATCAAAGTTGGCTTTGCAAACATAGAATTTACAGTTTTTGAGGAACGAAAGAGCGCATTTATTTGCAAAGACTTTGCAAATTACACTTTTCAATATTAGCTTTGCACTTTGCACAAGAGAACATACGTGGAACAGAAATCGAAAAGAGGGTACAAAAACTGCAAAGACTTTTCAAATTACACTTATCAAATTCAGCTTATAACTGATCAAATTTTACACTTCTGCGGAACACAAAGTTTTGCAAATTGACGAAAAATTTGCAAAGTGCCAAATGAAAAGTTGATAAGTTGTTTTGTGGAATAGGGCCCTAGTCTTAAGCCCATCAATCAGGCACAATCAATTCACCATATCAAACTGGAATACAACCCTGCATCAGCTGGCGTTCCGATGGTCGAGCCGTTGAGATGAGAATAAATGGGTGAACGGCTCGAACATCAAAATTATATTCGGAATTTTGAACAGCGCGGTTGAGTGAAAAAGTTTGTATTTCTAGTGGCACCAAGTTGCCCAATAAAACTAAAAAGTAAATTAACAAAAAAAACAAAAGTGCGTGTTGTAAATTTTTATCACCATTTTGACCATATGAGGCCACCTGGGAGCAGGCACCAGCCAATATGGCTACAGGCTCTACATGGGAGGCAGCGGCACCACCTTTAAAATAATTTAAGACATCGGTATGTATGTATGTGTGAGGAGTTTGAGTAATTAACCGGCGTTTGAGGGAAACGCAGCTACATGGCGGCCGTGACCAATGTGTCACAACTATTTTCGATCGTTGAAATGATTTTAATTAAACGTGGAAAATTTGTATTTGCAAAAACGGCAGTCCACGTGCCTAGATTCTATTTCATATACATAACGGGTCCCAATAACGGGCCCCTAAGTTCCGTTATAAACACGCCACGCTAGCACATACATGCGAATACAGTTTCAATACATGCACGTACAAACGCAAATTATTGAATGCGTTTTATGCAACAGCATTATATGCAACACGTGCAGTATCATTTATCTGGCGCACTGCAACAGTACAAACTGGCGTTTCTTCGGTGTGTCCAAGTACTATATGGTTTAAACAACAAAAAAATAACCTTTTTTGAGAAATTAATTTTTTAAAGTCATCCAGTTTTACTAAATACTAAACAAAAAATGTTTTTAAACTATATGCTATTGTTTATAAAGTTTTATAAGAATCGGTTAATTTTTGATAAAGTTATTGACAGTTGAAAAAATAGGTGAATAAAATAACGATTGCATTTTATGGAATTCAATTTCCGAAAAACACGTGTTTCATTATTTTGACCAAAGAACAACATATTAAAATTTCATCGAAATCAAAAATCATGTCCTGCGCGGACCGGGTGCCTTTAAATGGAATGAGACCGTAGCAATTTTCTGAGTTTACAATACAGCTTGATTTATTAAATCTAATTCCTCATAATGCATTTCACTTATTTTACATGGTCATGTCAACCAAATAAATTTTGAATATTCAGAGTTTCTAAGTTTGTTTTTTGCACTATCCGCCCTGGAAGTCATTAGACCATCAAGTAATCAATTTGAAAAATTTCACCTTCATATTCTCTGTAAGTAATAAATTTCATTTTAAATGCATTTTTTCGAGTTTATATCCAAAACTGTATTTTACTACATCATCCAAGTAGCCACAATTTCCAGATTAGTATCCGCTGCGAGATTCCTTACAAATTCCTTATTAATTCCCTCCTAATTGCTTATACGCCTTATAAAACCCTTATTAAACCATACTTAATTAATCAATACAACATGAGATTTTTTTTTTTTAATAAAGCGGTGCGTCCGTGAATATATATGACCTTTTTTTAAATTCCTTAAATAACTTGTGTTTGAGTTTAAAAGGCATATCAGATTTCGAAACTGAACTTAAAATAAGACAAAGTGATTTCTTTAAAGTTTCGAAGCGAATTTTACAAAAACTATCATTGTCGACGAATGCAAATAAAAGAATAAAAGCTTTCACTCATTAAATCATATAATAATATAGTGTTATATATTACTGATAAAATAGTTCAGACTCTTCAAACAATCACAAGCAAAATTATCACGTTGTATAGAAGAATAAATTAAATGCTTTCAGGCTCGTGCGCAAGGGGGGCTTACAACGACTGAATTTTGTTCATAAAAAGTGGTATATGGAGGAGTGCATTTGTTGACTGATAGCCAATAAATATGGTAAATGTTTTAAACTAGTCTTAGCAATAACGGATGCTTAATATGAGCTTCGATATGTTCAAAACCTATTACAAAAATGTATTTGGCATAGACGTTCATGACGCATAATGCCGCAAATGTATTGCATAGGTGGGCATGACACATAATGCTACACCATCCGCCTTAGAAAAAGAGGATTATATAATCGTTTTGTGAACAATTGTATAAGACTCTTTGTTCGAATTTTAAATGATTTTGGTATTTTACTGTAACTTGATATTATAGTGAAAGAGTTTGTGTACTTTGTTTCTAATTTGCTGACCTTGATACTTTTATTATTTTTACATTTTATATATATTTTTTTTAACAATGTTTTGTACAAATCTTTTTTTTATAAAATTTTAAATTATTTATTTTACTTATTTTATTTATTTTCTATATTTTACTTATTTTACAGCCGGATTTTACATGTGTCGACCCACCTAAAATCCTCTTGTTTCTAGAAGTTTTTATTAAATAACCGAGTAAATTGGAATGCTTATTTTACGATTATTTGCTTTAAGTTATCAAAAGATTTTTTAAATGTGTTTAAGCCTATTCTACTATTCTTTTTTTTTATCTTTATTACTCCTATCATTATTTTCTAAATTATACAAAACTAATTTCCTATCGAAATTTTTATATGTATAAGTTCAGGTAAAAATTCTTATTGTTTATCTTACGAGAGGCCTTTTCCTTAATTATTTAAGTGTCCTATTCTACTGAAGGTTAGATTAAAAATATTTTCTTGTTAATATTTCCTATTCCACCTGTGGCTAAAGTAAAAATATTTTGTCTATTATGTAGTGCTTATGACCTCTTGAATTGTGAGGTTTTCTTAAAGGGTACCCAGGTGCCTAAATATTTTTATATTTATTTCTAATAACTAAAGATGATTGATTTTTGTATTAACAACGACTTTCATTGTTTGGACACATAAAGTAAGAAGCCTGTCACTCATTGTGCGAAAAACAAATGTTTGGGGTTGTGATGGATGGAAGAGCATAGTAGTTTTAATTAACGGGTAAACGGAAGGTACAGTGGATGAAAATCTTTTTCATATCTATAAGTGTTCTTTTCATGTTTTCCAGCAATATATTTTTGGTCTTTTTCGTCATGCGATTTCTGCGGCGGCCACCAAGACAGAATCGTCATGACTTTTATGAAGAATTATTTTTATTTTTATACCGGGAATGTCACATGCACAACCTCTTTGGTTAATGCAATTATTTGACCTTAGAGAATTGGGTACCAATTATTATTTTAAATTTGCCTACTCGAATAAATATTCAATTATTTTTCACCAATTTGTGCCGCAGGACAACTGTGTTTTCCTTTTAAATTTCAAGTCCTGGATTGGCGGCATTTGTACAACGTGTGTACAGCCTGATAAGTAATTGTCCTAAGTCAATTTTATCATCTACAATCAGGTTGCTTGTATTTCTTACGCTACCATTTTAGGAGCGCGACATGTCTTATAGCTGCAAATTTATATAGCGCTTCACTTATATTTTTATAGGTTCTCTTTGTGACTTTTCTTCATTCTTTTCTGTTTTTTTTTTGTTATGGGCTGGTTTTTTCTTGTTCTTAGTTTTTGCCTATTTCCACTGTCCTAGAATTTTCTATTGCTTCATGACTATTTTTGTCAGGAGCATTCACAGGAATTTATGCAAATTTTTGATTTGATGTTCGCTTTAGGCAGGGCTGCCTGTGCTGTAGATTGTGGCATTTTTAGATTTACTATTTGAGATCTACTTGAATTGTTTATTGCTCTTCCGCAGTTTTGGGTAAACAGAATTTAGATGTTTGAGAAGGAGAAAAAAATTTTAGATGCGATGTTGTGCGATTTTCAATTGCATATATTTGATTTTCAAATATTTTCTTAGTATTGTGGCCATTGCAATGATCAATAGCCCGACTACGCAAATCATTCCTCCTATCCAAAAATCTGGAATTTTTGGGGTAATTTTTGTGTCTAGTTGGTCTGGTGGCTCATATTTAACTATCCTATTTTCAGATATTTTATTTTCTGAACTTGCTGAATTTTCCTTCCCTAGTTCATATCCGGCTATCACTATCATGATGCCTTGCGCAATCTTTGTCCACCAAGCCATGCTGAAAATTTTCTATAATTATCTTTCTGAGAAATGAACTAAGTTTAATTTTTAATAAAATTTTGATTTTATTTAATTAATAGCTATTTAAACAATTTATTCCTAAAATTGTAGTTTTTGTGTTACTTTAAAATTTTTTCATTTCTAATTTAGATATTTAAATTTAAAAAAATTCAAATTTTATTTTTTCAAATTTAAAAAAAAATTGTTCAAAATTTAACACATATATTTTCCTATTTCTATTTTTTTTATTAAATTTTCTTTACAACGAATCTTTGTTATTTGCATATTAATTATTTTCAATTCCTACTTAGGAGAGAAAAAAAAAATCTAAGCAAAAACTTTCATTTTTGTCTATAGTTTAGCGTCCATAAAGGCCGCCCAATTTGTTTCTAAGACTTAATGTTAATTTTATATACTTAATTGCATCTGGTTATATTGTGGTTTTCTTCATCCAAAACGGAAATCCTTGTGGTTTTGTTGCCAATCTGATATGTTAATATGGTATTCCACTTCCCTATGCGATTTGGTGAAAAAGTTCTTTGTCCATCTCCATTACCATTTTTATTCCACTCTTTATGCGGTTTGACGAAAAAGTTTTTTATCTATCTCCATTACCATTTCTATTCCACACTTTATGCGGTTCGATGAAAAAGTTTTTTATCCAGTTCAAATTTTTCCATTTGTTAACTTCGGTTTGTTTGCCAAATAATGCAGCTTCAATTCCTTCCGTCCTGCTTTTTGGTCCGAGTTTGTGGCCATTAATTTTCATTAAATACAAAAACTTGGTAGGATCTCTGGTCAGTTTAGATCTTCTTAGAAATATTTGCTTGTTCAGCAAATTTTTATGCTTATTAGGGATCGAACTGGCAGGATCGCCATGAAATGTTTAATAGTAAATAAAAGAAACTCTGGCTTTGGAAGTCGGATAATTATTGATTTTATTAAAAGAAATTATTTCCCTTTTATACATAATTTCTTAACCTATACATTCATAATTATTCTAATACTAAAGATATGTAGATTTGTATTAGTGGTGTGTATATATGTAGATTTGTATTAGTGGTGTGTATCTATGTGGATTTGTATTAATAGTATGCATATATGTAGATTTGTATAAACGATATGCATACATGTAGATTTGTGTTAATAGTATGCATATATGTAGATTTGTATAAATGGTATGCATACATGTAGATTTGTATGCAAAGTCAGCAGATTGCTATTCATGAAAATGTTTGTATGTGAATATTTGGTTAATTCACATTATTGGTTGTATGTAAATATTTTGGTGGCAAACTAACATTGACGATCGGCAGTGTATTGACCGGAGTGAGTGACTAAGCAAAATTTGTAATATGTGAACTGACAAGGGTTTCATATTCGGCATTCCATTGATGTTGGCTTACCGCTGTGTTAGGTCAATGTAATTTATGTCGCATAATATTGTAATATGATTATGCTATTACAAAAATGTATTGGCATAGAAGTTCATGATGCGTAATGCCGCAAATGTATTGCATAGGTGGGCATGACGCATAATGCTACAGTAATATCAGCTATGCCTCAAATTGTATTTCATTTTGGATAGGCAACGAAAAAGTATCACTTCCAATCCTGCACGGAACGGAAGGCGATATTTGCGTTATTCCACCACGATACGAAGTTTTTCGAATTTTTGATTTAAACAAATCACCAGAACCACTTTCGTGGACTCACAAGAAATCACAGATGGCGTTTTTACAGCGAGATGTATCATAGATACAAGTAGTCATATTCTTAAAGTAATAAATACCACAAACAGCATAAAATATATAAAAAATTGTAACATTCACACTGAACCTACAATTTTAAAACAATTTAAACAATTTTTTATAACGTAAAGGTTTACGACAAATTTGCATACAAATTTTCTAAAAAGGTTCCGCGTATCAGATCCATAATTTTTCATGACGATAAAAATAAAATTTCTGGAATACATATTGGTGCACATATGCGCCATAAGAAAATCGAGTTACTAAATATGGAGATTGTTAACGAAATAATAAACTTAGGAGAATTACTTTCGAAGTTACAAGCAGTAACTAACAATCGCCATATTAACAAAGTTGAATGGCCAAAAGATGATCTATTTTTTTCAAATATTGTACAATTTTAAATTTAAAACAATGCGGAAATAAAATTTTAAAAACGTTAGAAATACTACTTACAGACCCAGTCGAAACTATAACAGAGGACAATACAAAAATCAAAATAATGACAAATTATCACAATGACCCTATATCAGGCGGTCATTACGGTGTTAAAAATCTTTACGCAAAAATTCGTACTAAATACTATTGGAAAAGTATGACTCGTGACATTTCCAAATTCGTTAAGAACTGTCAAAAATGTTTGTTAAACAAAGTCAAACCTAAAATCAAAGAAAAGCTAGTACTGACTCCAACGCCAAGTAAACCATTTGATAATAGTTGTTATTGATACAATCGGACCTTTACAACAATCGAGTTACGGTAACAAGTTCTCAGTTACCATTATATGCGATTTAACAAAAAATGGTAACAATAGCAGTGACAGATAAAAGCGCCAAAACAATAGCTTCAGCAATTTTCGAGAGTTTTATTTTAATATAAGGTCCTATGAAATCCACCAGGTCAGATTTAGGTACCGAAACTAAGAATGAAATTCTTGCAGAACTTATGAAACTTTTGAATATCAAACATGACTTTTCAACAGCGTATCATCACCAAACTGTTGGCTTAATCGAATGTAACCATAGAGTATTTAACGAATACCTACGGGCATATCTTAACAATACCTTCTCTGATTGGGATACATCATGAACCAATATACAGATGCCCCATTAAAAAATGAGAGAACACAAAAATCATAGTTGGCTGGGAAATAACGCTTTTGACATCATGTTTCATTGCTGACGCAGAGTTCAGGCTTTATTCCAATCGTAGTATTTTGCTCCGCTCCTCCTTCTAGTAAATAGTATTATAGTGTGTTGTAAATAAAGTTAAACGAACATATAAGTTGAGGAGCGCTTATGTTCAGTGCAGACATCAGATTGATTATTTATTAACAAATGCTTTCGCTTTTATAGGAATTTTACTCACAATACTATTACAATATTTTTGCACAATACTTACACACTAAAAATAACTACATTCTATTTCTATATACCTATTCAGTAGAATATTCTTATTACCTAACTATGTAATAATGTTTGGTCAGTCGCACCGACAAACCGACGCTGTCGATCAGTCATGCTGATCAACACGTGAGCTAGTGAGTGTGACGCTTATGGGTTAAGCAACTGTAAACGGATACGGCTCCCCGCTGGGTTCAATATAACTTATCTATGCCGCTATGAGTAATTTGTGTGTGGTCGAAAGTGAAATTAATTTGCTTATGCATTCCAAGCTAGACCTATTCTGGCATGTACATAAATACAAATATCTTGTATTGTGGTAATGTCACACCATCCACCTTTAAGAAGGATCACATACACTTGAGAACAATTGTATGTGATTTTTAAAGTGACTTAATGACACATTTAGAGTTTACAAAATTTTAATTGCTTTTTAGTTTGCTATTGTAATTTATTGTCTTGCGGTAATTTGATATTGAGCGTGAAGAGTTTGTTTACTTATTTTTATATCTGCTTACATTTGCTTGCCATGTGTGGTTTTTTATGCTGACACATTTTTTTTTTGTTCTTTGTTTGTACATTCTTTTTTTTTTAATATGTTTTGAAGTATAATATATATATATGTATATTTGTATGGTTATGTGCTTGTGATTATGAATAATGTTTTGCATCAAGTGTTACTGACATTTGTTTTTACACCTCAGAATTTTAAGTGTATTTTACACAGCCGGTCTTTAAGGGCGTCGACTCACTTAAAAATCGGCATGTGTTTACAATTTGTTATGAAGTAACCGTAACTTGATGCCAACATGACTTTATATTTATGTATATTTTTTTTTTTGTCTGTTTACATTTTTAATGACGAGTTAATTGGAATGCTATTGTTGAAACTGTTTTTTGCTAAATTATGTGAGTTAATAGCAGATTTTTTTTTTTGTATTGGTATTTTCCTATTACCATTTTCTAGTCTATTGGGAATTTGAAGTAAACATATTTTTTTCTACTATTCAACTGTATTTAGAGTAAAAGATATTTTCCTATTACTATTTCCTATTCTACTTGTGGCTAAAGTAAAAATATTTTTTCTACTCTGAAAACTTATGACCTCTTGAATTGGGAGGTTTTCTTAAAGTAGACCCAGGTGCCTAAATATTTATATTTATTTCTAATAACTTAAGATGATTGATTTTTGTATTAACAACGGTTTTCATTGTTTATCGGGTTCTATTTAACTAAGGACACATAAAGTAAGAAATCTGTCACTCATTGTGCAAACAAAAATTTTGGGGTTGTGCTTTATGGAAGAGCATAGTAGTTTTAATTAATGGGTAAACGGAGGGTACAGTGGATGCAAACATTTTTCATACTTTTTTATACTTTTTATGTTTTAGATATTTTCCATATTTCCCAGCAATTTCTTTGATCTTACTTGTCGTGCGATTTCTGCGGCGGTTACCAAGACAGAATCGTCATGGCTTTTATGAAGAATTCTTTTTATTTTTATACCGGGAATGTCACATGCACAACCTCTTTGGTTAATGCAATTATTTGACCTTAGAGAATTGGGTACCAATTATTATTTTAAATTTGCCTACTCGAATAAATATTCAATTATTTTTCACCAATTTGTGCCGCAGGACAACTGTGTTTTCCTTTTAAATTTCAAGTCCTGGATTGGCAGCATTTGTACAACGTGTGTACAGCCTGATAAGTAATTGTCCTAAGTCAATTTTATCATCTACAATCAGGTTGCTTGTATTTCTTACGCTACCATTTTTCTATCCTAAGATGAAAACGAGCGCGACATGTCTTATTGCTGCCAATTTATATAGCGCTTCACATATATTTCTATATGTTCTCTTTGTGACTTTTTCTTCATTTTTTTTTGTTGTTATGGGCTGGTTGTAGAATTTTGGTATTTTTTTTTTTTTCGTTAGGTTTTGCTTACTTCCACTGTCCTAAAATTTCCTACTGCTTCATGACCATGTTGTCGGGAGCATTCAAAGGAATCATGCAAATTTTGATTTGCTATTAAATTTTGGCAGTGTTAATGAGTCTGCCCTTACTGTTGATTGGGAAATTTTAAGAGTTATTATTATACTTATTTGTTGCTCTTCCTCATCTTTGGGTTTGGTTTTAAAGGGGTTTAGAGTACTTTGAATATTAAATGCGTGCTTGAGCATTTTTCAACTGCCTATATTTAATTTTTATATAGTTTTTAAGTATCGTGGCTATGGCAATGGTCAATAGCACGATAACGCAGATTAAAACTGCTAGCCAAACATCTGGAATGTTTGGAGCAGCTTTTGTTTCTGGCTCAGCTGGTGGTTCATATTTTACAACTCTATTTTCCGTTGATTCCGAGTGTTCCTTCCCTAACTCGTATCCGGCTATCGCTATCGTGATGCCTTGAGCTATTTTTGTCCACCGAGACATTTCGATTGAAAGAGGAAATTCAAGAGAAAAAAAATGTATTGCTGATTCCTTAGGGAAAAAAATTTGCTAATTTTAGCTTTAATTTTAATCTTTATTCAAACATTCCATTTTACACTTTATCTTATTTAATTTTTAATAAATTTACCTTATTTAATTAATAGGTATTTTAACAATTTATTTCTAAAATTGTAATTTTGTTTTACTTTATATTTTTCCTTTTTAATTTAGATATTTAAAATGTTTCCTTAAAAAAAATTTATTTTCTTTTGTTTAATTAATTTTACAAAATAATTTACATTTTTAACATTTAAAAAAAAAATTTATGATTTAATAGTTTAGTATATATGTTTTTTTTTTAACTAATTTTACAAAAATATCTAAAAGTTTATTCCTAGGCGATTTTGTTTCGTTTTTATTTATGCATAAATAGAATTTTTTTTTCAAAGATATTATAATTTTAATATTGATCCTTATCGGGGAAAGTCATCCTGATCATTTTCTATTAAATTGGACAAAGAATTTTTTTTGTTTTAGTTTATTGTCCTTAATTCTTGAATTTTTTCTTTTAATTTAATCCTATTTGCTGTATTTGTTGTAACGTTTAGAATTTTGTAAGTTTCAGCTATCTCCTTTCTTTTTTAAATTGTTTACCTCCCCGCTTCCTTCTTTGGATTTTCGGGGCAGGTACTTTTAGTATTTCTTCTTTATTCAATTTGTTCCTCCGCCGATACTCTTCTATAGTGATCGGTTTCGGACCTTGCTTATCTGCTTTATTTTTTTAAATTTTTTCTGAAATCTTTATAAAATCTTTGATTGTGTTTTCACACTTCTCAAAAATTCTATGGAATTCCTCCTCTGTTGTTATTTCGTTCATAACTAAGGAAAAACTGAAACTTACATATGTCGAAAGTTAACTAAAAATTCTAAGAAACGTCCTAAACATTCCAATTTACTTAAATATTGAATTTTTATTTATTTTACGTTTAATTAATTCCTTTTTTCTCTTTAAATTTTTACATATATTTTTTCTTCTGCTTAATTATTTCTAATATCTCCTAAATAGAATTTTTGCCAATGGTGAAGCGTCACGGGGCCGCTCAATTTATTCTAAATTTTTAAACATACTTAACGTTATTAATTGCCATTCTAAATGCTCCTTTGTGGTGTCTTCTATATTCCACTTGATCTATTGGTTACCAATGTCCATGTTTAGTTCACTTCTTTACCTAATCCTTGCCGTGTATTAATAGTGCTGTTAGTCCACATTTTTTTTTCATCTCTTATGCTGCCTGTTGTTAATTGCCTTTTGCGTTTTATTCCACTCTGATTTTATGCATCAATGGTCCCATTGGGTTCAATGTGGTGCATTTACTTCATATGTCCTGTTGGTCTCGTCCTTTTCGATGTGCTTCTTTTTAATAACTAGTTTATTCCGTTGACATAATTTATGTCCTTTGCCTTGTGGCGGGATAACGTTTTTAACTTCTAAAACTTGAAGGATCTCCTTTCAGTGAGTTGTTTTTCAAATAATAGTTTTACTGGTTAAATTTAAACAGGCAGGATCTCTGTTCAGTTAGATTATTTTTTGCAGTTTTGCAGATTTTAATCTAAGCTGGCAGGATCTTCCTCCAGCTAGATCTTTAGCAGGCAGGATCGCCATGTAGTGTGTTGTAAATAAAGTTAAACGAACATATAAGTTGAGTAGCGCTTATGTTCAACGCAGACATCAGATTGATTCTTTATTAACAAATGATTTCTCTTTTATAGGAATTTTACTTACAATACTATTACAATATTTTTGTACAATACTTATACACTAAAAATAACTACATTATATTTCTATATACCTATTCAGTAGAATATTCTTATTACCTAACTATGTAATAATGTTTGGTCAGTCACACCGACAAACCGACGCTGTCGATCAGTCATGTTGATCAACACGTGAGCTAGTGAGTGTGACGCTTATGGGTTAAGCAACTGTAAACGGATACGGCTCCCCGCTGGGTTCAATATAACTTATCTATGCCGCTATGAGTAATTTGTGTGTGGTCGAAAGTGAAATTCATTTGCTTGTGCATTCCAAGCTAGACCTATTCTGGCATGTACATAAATACAAATATCATGTATTGTGGTAATACCACAGTATTACCTAATATCTTTTGGTTGAAGTTTTCATAGCATACGTATGAAAACCTGACTGTTTACAAGTGACGATTATATGAAATGACGCGAATTCATTATTCGTGTCTTAAGACATGTTTGTTCACATTTTACTCACAGTTTTTGTACTTTTTTCGTACGGAATGAGAATAGGAGTAAAATGTAAGCAAAATGTGTGTCCGGACGCGATCTGTATAGTCTGTCAAAATTCAACATACAGCACTTATTGAAGTTTTACAAAAAAATGGAGTACGTTGAGTCAGAAAGGTCAGCTAACCCTGGTTTGAGATAACAGTCACCAATTGAGAGTCACAAGGGAGGTCAAAGCTTCCTCCAACTGTCTCTCCCAACTCAGTGAAGGTCTTCTCTTTCCTCTGTTTACAAACTGCCGGAGCGTATTTCTTCATCCGCGTAACATGACCTAGCTAGCGAAGCTTTCTCTTTTTATTCGCTGCACTATCGTCATATCTGCGAAAAGCTCATATAGCTTATCATTATACCTCCTTCATACATCGACATCACGGATAGGACTATAAATCTTCCGGAGAACTTCTCTCGAATACTCCAAGAGCCATCTCATCTTCTCTCGACACCTTCCATTATTCCGAGCCATACATCACGACAGGTATGATGTGTGACTTGTAGAGCGAGAATTTTTTTCGTCGAGAGAGCACTTTACTTTTCAATTACTTAAAGAAGCGTTTTTTGGCAAGAGTTATTCTCCGTTTGATTTCTAGGCCGACATTGTTTTTGCTTTTAATGCTGCTTCCCAAATAGACGAAATCCTTCACAGTCTCGAATTTATATCCGTCAACAGTGACGTGGCTACAAAGGCCACGATGTCAGCAAGTACTTCGTCTTGTCCACGTTTAGTGCACGACCCACTTTTTCCCCCCCAGCGGGTTAGGGGGTCAGAATATACCCGCGGTAGTTATGCCTGTCGTAAGATGCGACTAAAATACCAGATTCAAGAGGCTGTGTAGAGCAGCCCTTCAGGTTGCCAGCGCAATATATATCTTCCCCAAACCCAATTGTCAACCTCACCTATCCGTGGCGAATCCTGTTTCACTAACAGACGAGGCTCTGGCGACCCAAGCTCCTCATGGAACTTGGGGGTGGGGAGGGAGGGATGACCTGAAGGTTTAATGTGGCCGCCACATAAATCGTTCCCGAGATGGTCGGGCTATTATTAATGGTGCTGTGTTACCGGAGCGTACCGGATCTGTATCCAGCAAAGAACCATCACATCGTTAACACTCCCCAAAGCCTTCGGGGAAAAACCTTATCGCTACAACAACAACAACAACCCACTTTTTTTTTTTTGCTTCTTTATCCTATACCAACTCTTCGCCTCCGTGTTTGAACAGCCCGGCGGGTATCCCGTCATTACTTGGCACCTTGTGAATTTTTAGCCGTGATATTGCCATTCTCACTTCGCCATAGTTGGATGCCGGAGCGTGGTTTTCATCATCGGCAATCGGGGTATCGGTTTCGTATTCCCCCACACTATGTACGTCAGCTACCAGGCCGCCATTATCATTCCTACAGTAATCTGCCCCGGTCTTGAAACCTTCTGTCATTAAAAGAGTATGAAATATGTGTGGTAGGGCGAAAATAATAATAATAATAATATTTTTTTGCGATAATTATCGGGGCAGATAGAGCCCACTTTTCTTCCAGAATGTGGTGTGCTTATGGGAGCATTAATTAGTCATCCTACACGTTTTACGCCGACTCCATCTGCATCTGATAAGGTAAATAACTTTTTTGCTGAGAAACATTTCATGATGTTAGTTGTTCGCCTGCTTTCGAAAAGGAAGAAAAAATATACTCCGAAAATTTAATTTTTTCTCCGTAGTCGTTTACTAAGGTAATAAGTTTAAATACTCCGAACAATGGTAGCGAAATATGTGAGAAATGTAATAAATCGAAAAACTTCAAATGCGCCACGTCATCAAAAAATTTTTTTCAAATTCGGTTGCAAGTACAATTCCGGAATGCCAGATCTTGGCTCATTTGTTTATGGGGATACATATTTAAAGTACTTTACTTTCTTGCACAACACAACATCCAATACTGTTTTCGATAATAAAATACTCCCTTTGAGCTAACATTTGGTAGAAAGCCAGTTTTACCAAATGAGTTAAAGAAAGAAGCCATTGATCCAATATATAATGTTGAGGATTACGCAAAGGAAGTAAGATACCGTATGCAAAAAATCCCATATCCTAGCAAAAGATCTCATAAATAAACATAAAGAACGTAATAAATTGTATTATGATAGGAATATACATCCTTCAGTCATTGAATTAAATGATACGGTCCTAATACAAAAGGAACCGGGCGATAAACACGCAAGCATTTACGAGGGTCCATATGTAGTTAAACAAGTGGATGGTGTAAATGTAACAATTTATGACAAAAAAACTAAAAAGTCAAAAACAATTCAAAAAATAGATTACAAAAAGTAACATAAAATTGTTTTTTTTGTTTTCATTGTATATCATTGCATAAACACAAAAAGAAAAAAAGAAATGAATCCAAAATTTTCCTCATTATCATTGCTACATACAAAGCAAATTTCATGAATTAACTAGCAAACAACCCTATACATAAGAACAAAAATAAAAATCTAAACTATATTATACGTTTTTTCATCTTTATTGTAACAAAACAAAAACATTACTAAGGAAAACTAGAAGTTAATGCAACAAAATGTTTAGCTAATTGTACAAAGTACTCTAAACAAAAAAAAGAACCGAATTGTCATACCAAATTTTCATATTAATATATACTCAATATTTGTATACTGAAATACAAAATAAAAGCCAACTACATTGTATAAATCGATATAAGTAGCATTAAATAAAACTATTCTTATACTAAATAAGTTAACAACTTTTAAAATTCATTGGAACACAAGTTAATGCTGGGTTAAATCTCTTTCATTTAAAATTATTTTTCATTAATGAACGAATTTAAAATTAAAAAGGAAGGAACATCCACATATCAAAGTTAAATTCGGTCATCATTTCGCTACTTTAACTTCGTTATGAAAATTCACCACAACTTACTTACTTACTTAATTGGCGCTTAACCGTCTAAACGGTTATGGCCGTCCAACAAGGCGCGCCAGTCGCTCCTTCGCTCCGCCAACCGGCGCCAATTGGTCACACCAAGGGAGTTTAAATCGTTGTCCACCTGGTCCTTCCAACGGAGTGGGGGCCGCCCTCTACCTCTGCTTCCATAGGCGGGTTCCGATAGAAACACTTTCCTGGCCGGAGCATCATCTTTCATTCGCATAACATGGCCTAGCCAGCGCAGCCGCTGCGTTTTAATTCGCTGGACTATGTTGATGTCTGCGTATAGCTCGTACAGCTCATCATTAAATCTTCTTCGGTACTCGCCATCGCCAACGCGTAGAGGTCCATAAATCTTTCGAAGAACTTTTCTCTCGAACACTCCCAAAGCCGCTTCATCTGCTGTTGTCATGGTCCATGCTTCTGCCCCATATAGCAGGACGGGTACGATAAGTGACTTGTAGAGTATGATTTTCGTTCGCCGAGAGAGGACTTTACTTTTCAATTGCCTACCTAGTCCAAAGTAGCATTTATTGGCAAGATTGATTCTTCGCTGGATTTCAGTGCTGATGTTGTTGCTAATGTTGATGCTGGTTCCCAAATAAACGAAGTCTTTTACTATTTCGAAATTATGGCTGCCAACAGTAGCGTGGTTGCCAAGGCGCATATGCGCTGACTCTTTGCTCGATGACAGCAGGTACTTCGTTTTGTCCTCATTCACCATCAAACCCATCTTTACCGCTTCTTTTTCCAGCTTGGAGTAAGCAGAACTAACAGCGCGGGTGTTTAGGCCGATGATATCAATGTCATCAGCATATGCCAGTAATTGCACGCTTTTATAGTATATTGTTCCAGTGCGGTTAAGTTCTGCAGCTAGTATAATTTTCTCCAGCATCAAATTAAAGAAATCAGGCATGCTTAACCAACGAACCGATATCATTTCGTTACGATAATTAACGTTAATAAACGAAACAAAGTCATTTCGTTTCGTTTATTAACGTTAAGAACGTCAAATTAACGAAATGATTTTGTTTCGTTTTCTGCCCTATCAAAACGAAATCAAATCGTTTACGTTGATTATTAAGTTCAAACTATGCTGGCAAAGCTGATTGATGGCGGAGTCATTAAAGGTGAAAGCATTAGCCAAGCTGATTGCAAATTTCTCATGAATTTTGACAGTACGAACAGTTCTCAGAGTATTTTTGACATTACCACCAACGAATTACACAAACAAATTACATGGAGTTTGTGTGTGTATGTCCGCTCGCTGTTACCACCTTACGGCTTCACCATGGCTATAGCATTGCCAGCACAATTCAAACATAAAGTATCACGTTTTTGTTAACGTTTTTAACGTTAACGAAAGCTTTTCGTTTCGGTTAAAAACGAGATACAATTTATCTTGATAATTTCTTTATCGATAATATTTCGAAGTGTTTCAACAGAAACGGTGGAAATTTTTTGATAAACGACTAGCTTAACGTTAAGGTGCATCCCTGAAAGAAAACGCACGATAGGGCGTCACCCTGTCTGAAACCTCGTTTAGTTTCGAACGGCTCGGAGAGGTCCTTCCCAATTCTGACTGGGCTGATGGTGTTGCTCAACGTCATTTTGCACAGCCGTATAAGTTTTGCGGGGAAACCAAATTCAGACATAGCGGCATATAGGCAGCTCCTTTTCGTGCTGTCGAAGGCGGCTTTAAAGTCGACGAAGAGGTGATGTGTGTCGATTCTCTTTTCACGGGTTTTTTCCAAGATTTGGCGCATTGTGAAAATCTGGTCGATGGTAGATTTACCAGGTCTTAAGCCGCACTGATAAGGTCCAATCAGCCGGTTCACGGTGGGCTTCAATCTTTAGCACAATACACTTGAAAAGACCTTATATGCGATATTAAGAAGGCTAATTCCACGATAGTTGGTGCATTTTGCAGTATCCCCCTTCTTGTGGACTGGGCAAAGAACACTTAGATTCCAACCGTCGGGCATGCTTTCGTATGCCCATATTTTGCTAAGAAGCTGCTGCATGCGCCTTACCAACTCCTCGCCGCCGAACTTGAATAGCTCCGCAGGCAATCCATCAGCGCCCACAGCCTTGTTGTTTTTCAATCTGGTTATTGCTATTCTAACTTCGTATAATCGGGCGGGGGGGCATATATTCCATCATCATCGATTGCGGGATCGGGTTCTTCATCTCTGCGCGGTGAATTGCTGCCTCCATTTAGGAGAGCAGAGAAGTATTCCATCCATAATCTAAGCACTCTCTGGACATCAGTTACAAGGTTGCCGTTTTCATTCCTACAGGAGTTTGCCCCGGTCTTAAAACCTTCCGTCTGTAGCCGTATTTTTTGGTAGAATTTTCGGGCGTTATTCCTGGTGGCTAGCAGCTCAAGCTCCTCGCACTCACGCCTTTCTGCTTTTTTCTTCTTCAAAAGGCGTCTCGCTTCCCTTTTCAACTCACGATAGCGTTCACCCACTCCTCTTGTCGCGTTCGCTTTTAACGTAGCCCTGTAGGCAGCGTCTTTTCTTTCGGTTGCAACTCGGCATTCTTCATCGTACCAGTTGTTTTTTCGTGGCCGCCGGTAACCAATTTTTTCTTCGGCGGCAGTACGAAGTGCTTTGGAGATATGCTCCCACTGCTCCTGTATTCCTTCAGGATGAGTTGTGCTCTCAGAGAGCAGGTGTCAGAGTCGAGTTGCGAAATCATTGGCAGTCTGTTGTGATTGAAGCTTTTCGACGTCTAGCTTTCCTTGTGTTTTTTGTTCCTTGGTTTTAGCCGCGTTGAGGTGGGTGCGTATTTTGGCTGCAACGAAATAATGGTCCGAGTCGATGTTAGGTCCTCGGATCGTGCGCACATCTAAAACACTGGAGGCATGCCGTCCGTCTATCACAACGTGTCGATCTGATTGCGAGTATTTCGATCAGGAGACAGCCATGTAGCTTGATGTATCTTTTTATGTATGAACCTTGTGCTGGATATGACCATGTTTCGAGCACCGGCAAAGTCAATCAGCCTCAGTCCGTTAGGAGAAGTTTCATTGTGTAGGCTGAACTTTCCGACTGTAGGGCCAAAAACACCTTCTTTGCCCACCCTGGCGTTAAAGTCGCCAAGCACGACTTTTATATCATGACGGGGGCAGCGCTCGTATGTGCATTCTAATTGTTCATAAAAAGTGTCTTTCACCTCATCGTCTTTCTCCTCTGTCGGCGCATGGGCGCAGATGAATGATATATTAAAAAATTTTGCTTTTATTCGGATAGCGGCGAGACGCTCGTCCACAGGCGTGAACGCCAGCACTTGGCGAGAAAGTCTCTCTCCCACCACGAATCCGACGTCGAAACTGCGCTTATTCGTATGGCCACTCCAATATATGTCACAATTTTTGATCTTCTTTCTTCCTTGCTTCGTCCAACGCATTTCTTGGATGGCGGTGATGTCAGATTTTGCTTTGACGAGGGCATCAACCAGCCGGGCATCTGCACCAATCCCATTCAGGGAGCGGACGTTCCAGGTGCATGCCCTCAATTCATTGTCCTTCAAACGTTTGCCATCGTCGTCATCAATAGAGAGTGTATTTATCCGAGGCTTGTTGTTATATTTCATTGGATTATGGTTTTACGTGGCGGGTCCCAAGCCCAGCGCACAACCCGCTCAGCGGGGGTGAAAATATTACTTGGCACGTTTATATAGCGAGCCGCTTGCTCCAAGACAGACGCCCGCTTGCAGCCGCACCTAGAGGTGTACAGGCGCTGCCGATGAGATCTCCCCCGGCTAGCCCTTAAACCGATTATGTCAGAGTGGCCTAGCCAGGTTGTCGCCTTCTCACATTAGCTCACCGCTAAATGGATGTTTAGCGGCTATCCAGAGGATACTTGGCCGCAAGCGACCGGCAGTAGTGAGCTGCTTGAACCGCATGCAAAATAATCGCTCTGGCCATTCCCAGGTGAATGGCGGTCAGAAGCTTTCCCCACTTTCGTGGACTTCCACACACGGCCCCACTCCTCCTGGTATTTCATACTGTATAAAGAATTTAGGGAAATTCCGCTTATTTGAAACCTTCTGCTGATGTCCGAATCGCCTTTATTTAGATTACTTCGGGAGTACTTCACAATGATACTATACAACCAATGACGTGTTTAAATAAAAACTGATTCGTTATTACTCAGCTTGCGCTGGTTTTATACTCTCGGTTTCCTCGTTCACCAACTAGTAATTTCACAAACAGTTGTTGATCATGCTTGGTTAGTTACCAGCTATATACATGTATAACTGTAGTCCACGCCTCTCCCATAGCTATATGCGTGTGTACGTGTGAGTAACTACTTCGGCTGATGACTACATCTGTGTGTGTGTGAGGTATCTCTTCGTTTACTTGTACATAAGTCGCTGCTTCATGTTTTTGTTGTTTCGAGATTATTAACTAACAGCTTAGAGATGCTTATATTTGCCACACTGCCCTCCACCTAAGTCTGATCGTCCCTATCAGACAAATCTCTCGATCTAACAGCTGCTAGCCTCTCCAAATGAACCACCCTTCTATTTCGTGGTTTCCCAATTGTTTGTATGCGGTAGATGACATCACTAATCTGCTTAACAACTTTGTACGGGCCTTCCCAGCTACATTGAAATTTGAATGAACATTTTTCCGCCAGTGAGGGTTGTATAACACTACCAAATCTCCTTCCGAGAAACCTTCCGAATTGTTGTTCTCATCGTACCTGTGTTGCATCTTATTACACATTATCCTAGTTCGTTACCTCACACTCTGTTGTTTGGCCACTGGACTACTTGACAGATTGGCTTCGCATAATCAGTATCGTTCTGACGTTTCATAACAGTAGTGCGCGCTGCCTTGAAACCACCCTTGCATGCTTTCTGGTAAATTCTTTAGTTGGTTTTAGTGCGTCCATTAGGGTTTGTTAATGCCAGTGTTTTCCTCGCAGGTACCTTTGATTTTGATTTGTTTGGCCCATTCGTTCCATCACCATTTGCCCGATCTACTGCCTTTGACTTTGGTGGTCTTTGTCGAATCTCCTCTACCAGCACTCGCTTACTGCTAAACCCTTTCTCCAAACTGAAGTTAAGTGGTACATCCTTGTTCTTATAGCGCCTAATCCTTCTCTGCATATCGATCCTGATGCCATGGTCAACTAAGAAATATACTCTAAATATGACTTTATCAACGATCTCTGCCATAACGAATTTATGTAGAACCATGACCTTTCCAATTAAGACTTCACATACCGCTTCTTCCTGTACTTGGTTATACTCGCCAGTGACCGTACGCAATCTTGTTCCAAATAATGGATTTACGCTCCTTGCCATCCACATATCCTCCAAATGTAAGACTGGTCGATTTCTTCCGATTTGTGATACAGAAATAACGGGACATTCCACAGCTGGAGTTAGCTCTTGATCTTTAAATCTGACTCGATCTTGCTCATCTCCTCCAGCTTTGTTCTTAAGACCACCCATGCTGTTGGAACCACTAGAATAAACATCGCAATGACGTGCTATGTGACCTGGCTTCCTGCATTTGAAGCATTTGATAACTCCATCATTTTTCTGTTGTGATCCCTTCAGTGCTTCCAAAATTGTGTCTACCCAATCAGGCCTTTCTACTTCCACACGATGGGCTTTGTACGCTGGCTTACTCAAAAGTGAGGCTGTTTCCTGAGTCAGCGCATGTGATACCGTTTCAACAAATGTTGGTTTTGGATTCGCATATGTAGGTCGCTTCGTTTCCACTTCTCGTATGCCATTTATGAAGCTCTGGATTTTTAGCCTCTCGGCGTATTCCACAGGTGCGTCCGCATTTGCTAGATGGGCCAGCCTTTCAACATCCGACGCAAACTCCTGCAAAGTCTCATTCTCTTTTTGATATCGGTTTTGCAACTCAATTTGATATATCTGTTTCCTGTGCTCGCTTCCGTAACGTCTCTCGACAGCGGTCATCAATGCTTCATAACTGTTCCGTTGGTACTCTGGAATAGTCTGTAATATTTCAGCTGCAGGCCCTTTCAATGCCACGAACAGCGCAGCAACTTCATCATCCGCATTCCAGTTGTTCACTGCTGACGTCTTCTCGAATTGAAGCTTAAATACTTGGAAAGGAACAGAGCCATCAAAAGATGGAGTTTTTACCTTCGGATTGCTCGCTGGAACAGCTTGGCGATTTAGTTGCAGCTCCTGTATACAACATTTTAAAGCATCCACCTCGTACTCTCAGGATCTTGTCTCGCACCTCATTTAAGTTTACTGCTTGCTTAAGGTGCTTCCACATTCATTTACTATCAGAGAAATTTAAGACGATACTATTCTCCATATACTTAATCTTTTTAATTTTGATTAGTTTTTTACAATACTTTACAACCAAATTATATTCCGAAAATTCACCAGAGGATCTGGCTTGTGAGTGCAATTGGATTTTTAATTTGTTAATTTCGGTCAGCTCATGATCGTATCACTTATTTCTCAACTTCACTATTCTTTCTTGTTCTGATGTTAATAAACCCATGCAGTGTGATAAGCAGGTATTTATATAATCGACCGAGTCATTGACATGCATATTTTTTAATACGCTGAAATCATAGTTTCTTAATAAGTAAATGAGGTAATCAGAAGTATAATTCTTCCAACACATTGTAGGTATCACCCTTCGCAGATTTGAATTACTCATTTTATAGCAAATGAAATGGTTTTGTGATAAGAAATGATGATTTTCAAGACTAGTGCAGGACAGTACATCAGCATTTGCATATAATAGATCTATTCTCGTTTGGGACCTCTCAGCAATCCTTGTATTGAAATTTACCATTTGCCTCCTCGCGCTAAGTGAAAATATCTAACTAATAGAACTAGTTGCTGTATTAATATTCATGTAAATTTTTAATACAAGTTAATAACCTTGAATATTGTAAATTGTTAGATTTATTGAGCTAAAAGGCTTCAAGATGAATAAAACTTATTTTTTCAATCAACTTCAATCTGAAGTCATCATCAGGACGGGGGACAAAACAAAATAATAATAATAATTAATTTAATATATACTTAAGTACATATTCAAAACAAAGTCACCACTTACACATTTGGATATGTATGATCGACTGATTGGAGGAATCACAGAAAAATAACAAATAAGGTAAAAATGCAAAGAGATTAAAAAATAAACAATTTCATGCCTATGGTTTGTACACATGTATATATATATATATATATATGCATACTTTCGATCATTTAGGATAATCTGCTATCCCGGCATTTCGTATCCCAATTTTTGGGAGCCCTATTATACATAACGAACAAGGTACCTAATCTCGTACATACATTTTTTGTATGCCTGCCGTGTTTTCCAATCTTCGCTTTACCTATTGAATTCAATCATTTGTGTTTATGCGTATGTTCGCTGTCACTTGTTTCTGGTGGTGCGTTGGCCTCGCTTGATGCCTTCGACTTCTGCTTACGGCGTGCGTTGGTGCGTCGCATGCTCGTGTGTAAGTATGTATCGAAAAGTTCCAATTAGTAGCGGCGCTTATTTTTGCTGCTGATCTTCGTTTATCCAAATTATTATGTATGTTGTATTTGTAGCTGAGTGCATTGGATGCGCAAAGGGTTGGTTGACCGGCGCAATTTTATGTTTTTGTGCGTTTCCACTTCCCTTCCAAATGTTTTAGTGTATGTTAGGGTGACCTATATTTGAAATTTATGTGGGCGTAAATGTAAATATTTTGCTTGCGTGCAAAAGTGCGAAAGTCCAGTTTATCCTTCAATTTAGTAAATAATAATTCAATATACAACCGCATATATGTATTTTGACGAGTAATTCATAAAGATATAATTCATGTCATAAAAATGTATAAATGTTAAACTCAGAGTTAAATTCAATTTTTATATAACATGTATGTGAAAAGATGAAAAAATAGGTATATGTTGTGAGGGTACAAAACCCTCGGTTTTGGGGTCCTCACACTCCCCCCTCATCTACCGCAGCGAAGCTTCCGGTCACCATGCCGGTGCGCGTGATCCGTACGCCGAATTGGTCGCCCATGCTGCCTTCGTCGTCACAGCCGTCGCTGGCCATCAGGCTCAATATGTCGCTGTTGTTGTCGTTGAGGCTGCCGTGGACCTCGCTGGCCAAACGGCTTAATATTTCGTTGTCGACGTTGTGTTTGTTGCTGTTGTTGAGGCTGCCGTTGACCTCGCTGGCCATACGGCTTAATATTTCGCTGTCGTCGTTCGTTGTTGGCGTTTTGCTTCCCTTCCCATCGGTGGCGTGTGATTCCAGTCTATACTGTAAATGAAAAACTGGTGGATTTTCCTTAGGGTGTTCCCACCGTATATGGTGGAATTTTTTTTTTTTTTTTTTTTTTGTAAATACGTGGTATATCTATCTTAAGCCTAGTTAAGAAGTACATTTATGTAATTGTGGTTAGAGTTTACCGGGCTTTAGTGGTTGATTCGAAGTCCGGGTACTTCTTGATGTATGATTTCATACTGTTCCGATTGGGCGTGTACGTTACTACCGATTTGAGTCGAGTTGCAGTAGAATCTCGATAGTCCGTTATTCCGGAGTTGTCTCTGGGTGTGTGTTCATTTAGTGCTGCTATAGCAAACTGTCTTCCTAGGTGTAATCTTGATCCAGGTATTGGTCCTCTGGCGATCTGTACTTGGGTTCCTCGAGCGACCTGTACCTGATTTTCTGGAAATGTTCGTACCTGATTCTCCGTATTGTTTTGCACTTGAGCGACCTGGAAAGGAACAGAACCGTCAAAGGATGGTGTTACTCGCTGAAACTGCTGGACGATTTAGTTGTAACTGCTCAATACGTCCTCTCAAAGCATCCACCTCGGCCTCGATTTTATCCTGTCGACCACTGAAGCCTTCATGAAACTGGGTTAGTTTTTCTTCCATATGCGCTTCCAGATAGATGATATACGGACTTCCTGCTCTTCTAGTTGTGTGGAGATCTGAGGTGATATCTGTGCTGAAATTTGTGCAGACATTTCCGAAATAAGAGTTTCTTGTGCTTCAATCTTTGATGTTATACGTGTCTCTTGGGATTCCAGTTGAGATGTTATTTCTGTCTTTTGCGATTCCAGTTGGGATGCCAATTGTGACGACATGTTGGTAGATATTTGTGATGACATTTCTGTTATACGTGCCTCATGCGCTTCCAATTGGGATGCCAATTGCGACGACATTGATGCTACTGTCGATGTTTGTGCAGATATTGCAGCCAATATCATGTTCAAGTCTGTGCTGGTAACCGTCTGCGATGTTTCGTTTTTCTCTTCAATTTTTGTTGTCTCCTCGCCATCAAGATGAAAGACATACTCTTTCACATCAATTCCTTCTGCTTCCATCACCTCTCGTAGCCGTGCCTGAAGTTCAAGTTTAACGCCGCTTGTATTCAATCCACGGCTCTCCAACTCCTTCTTCAGTTGCTGGATCTTCAATTCACTGA
Organism: Eurosta solidaginis; assembly: GCF_040869045.1. Classification (NCBI taxonomy): domain Eukaryota; kingdom Metazoa; phylum Arthropoda; class Insecta; order Diptera; family Tephritidae; genus Eurosta; species Eurosta solidaginis. Next base: position 120,630,923 of record NC_090321.1, read on the forward strand.
ACTTTGCCATGTCCTTGTTGTCCTCCGGAATTTATTCAACAATTCCTCTTCTGACACCAATTGTAACGAATTTGCTGCAAATCCTCTTATTTGCAACCCTCTGCTAAGTTCGAATCACTAAACTGTTGAATAAATAACTCCAATATGTAATAATGCAAAATGGCCTTTATTAAAGTACTTCACAATAACACTCAAACTGTGCAACGAATAGCTTGCCTAATAACCAAACTGATTGATAGCTCAAATGAAACTCTACTATTCAAAATAATACTGCTCTTGCTCGCTAGATAGCGTCTTAGTCGAAACTGCTTCACAACTCGAATCAAACTGAATTCCAGCGCCTCTACAATTGCCACCTTTTATACTCTTCGATTTCAACCTTTGCATCTTCTAGGCGCTTCCAGAATATACTAGTACAGCAGCTCTCAAACTTCTCAGCTGTAACTACAATTGCACAATTTTATAGTTTTTCTCATTGCGTACTTATAGGAGTATCTCAGATATATGCATGTGTTTGTGCATTGACTCTCCGCTGCTCGTATACGTACATGGTCATATGTGTACACGCAATTATTGTTTCGTTTATGTAGATACATAATGATTGATCTATGGATGTGAATTCACGTCACTGCTTAGCATCGGCTTAGAGACGATAGCATCGCTCAGTGCTGCTAACATTCGTTACACTGCCCTCCACCTAAGTCTGATCGTCCCGATCAGGCCAATCTCTCGATCTAAACGCTGCTAGCATCGCCAAATGTACCACTCTTTTATTTCGTGATTTCCCAATTGCTTGTATACGGTAGATGACCTCACTGATCGTCTTCACAACTCTGTACGGGCCTTCCCAACTGCACCGATATTTGGATGGAACACCTTTCCGCCGGTAAGGGTTGTATAGCAGTACCAAATCTCCCTCCCGGAAACCTTCCAAATTATTTCCCTTGTCGTACCTGTGTTTCATCTTACTACTCATTATCCTGGATCGTTCCCTCGCACTCTGTTGCTTGGCCAATGAACTACTTCGTAGAGCTTGCGCTTGACGGATTGGCTTCGCCTAATCAGTATCGTTCCCACGTTTCACAACAGTAGTGCGCTCCGGCTTGAAAATACCCTCGCATTCTTTCTCGGAAATTCGTTGCTTCGTTTTCCTGCGTCTTTTAGGTTTTGTCAATGCCTGTGTTTCTCTCGCGTGTACTTTTGATTTTGCTTTATTTGGCCCATTCGACTTATTAACCTTTGCCTTTGACTTCCGTGGTTTTTGTCGAGTCTTCTCCACCAGTACTCGATTACTACATAACCCTTTCTCCACCTTGAAGTTAAGTGGTATATCCTGGTTCTCATAACGCATCACCCTTCTCTGCATATCGATCTTGATGTCATGGTCAACCAAGAAGTCCACTCCCAATATGACTTCTTCAACGATCTTCTCCACAACGAATTTGTGTAGAACCGTGACCTTTCCAATCAAGACTTTGTCAGGACCCCAAAACCGAGGGTTTTGTACCCTCACAACATATACCTATTTTTTCATCTTTTCACATACATGTTATACAAAAATTTAATTTAACTCTGAATTTAACATTTATACATTTTTATGACATGAATTATATCTTTATGAATTACACGTCAAAATGCATATATGCGGTTGTATATTGAATTATTATTTACTAAATTGAAGGATAAACCAGACTTTCGCACCTTTGCACGCAAGCAAAATATTTACATTTACGCCCACATAAATTTCAAATATAGGTCACCCTAACATACACTAAAACATTTGGAAGGGAGGTGGAAACGCACAAAAACATAAAATTGCGCCGGTCTACCAACCCTTTGCGCATCCAATGCACTCAGCTACAAATACAACATACATAATAATTTGGATAAACGAAGATCAGCAGCAAAAGTCGCCAAAATAAGCGCCGCTACTAATTGGAACTTTTCGATACATACTTACACACGAGCATACGAAACACCAACGCACGTCGTAAGCAGAAGTCGAAAGCATCAAGCGAGGCCAACGCACCACCAGAAACAAGTGACAGCGAACATACGCATAAACACAAATGATTGAATTCAATAGGTAAAGCGAAAATTGGAAAACACGGCAGGCATACAACAAATGTATGTACGAGATTAGGTACATTGTTCGTTATGTATATTAGGGCTCCCAAAAATTGGGATACGAAATGCCGGGATAGCAGATTATACTAAATGATCGAAAGTATGCATATATATATACATGTGTACAAATCATAGGCATGATAATGGAAGAAGGGAAAACGTATGTTAGCATGTAAGCGTATGTATGTACTAATAGAATGCAGCGAAAGTAGCGATAGTATTCGATTTTGCATTTCCACCTTTTATAATTGTTATAATTGTTATTGTAAAATTACTGACTGCCTGCGCGCAGTCCTACATAATTTTATAACGGAGGAATTATTACTGATGAATTGTTTTTAGGAAATAACCGTCCGCCGGCGCACGAAATCGTATATAAGGGCGGCAAATTAGCTTGTAAGATCAGAAGCTAGGAGATAGGCATATGAGTCAGTGGGCTTCTACCACTGACCAGAACACGACCTGAAGGTTTCTACTTCATTTCGTGATTAGTTTTATATTCAGTAGGAGGTTTCTACTCCAACTGACGGAGAGCTTAGCAGAGGGGTTCTACCTCAGCTACTCTTATCTAGACAGGGAATAGGAGTAGCTATTAAGGACAATGAATTTTTAAATAAACCTGATAACGTTTTCGGAACTCCTTTGTTTATTTATTTCAATCGGAATAGGTTCTCCCACCAACTATAGGAACCCTGGACGGACTGAGCATACCTCAGCAGAAATAAGTCCGTCACATATGGAGCCCGAGCAGGCTTAAGAAAGATCAAGGAAATCGTCAAGGCTTTACATAAAGGATATTCAAAAGGGAACAAGGATATACGGAAAGCAAAACAACGAAGGCTAAGTACAGAAACTAACAAGGAAAGGAGACACAAATAAGAAAATGGTAAAGGTATCATGGATATATTATCTCACCCGAGAGGAGCTGGTAAGTTATCACTCGGAGTTCGGGCTGGATGATACAGCAACTAAGGAAGCGACTGGCGGTTTTCGTACAGGCAGAAAAGGACAACGAGAAATGGCGGGATCGGCTTACAGACCTAGCTCTACAACATGCAAGGACGACATCTACTCTAAACATACCACAGGCAAGCAGTCGGTCGACATCTCCAAGTGCTACGAGAACGGATGACGATAATACAACCGGCGCACCCATCCAACACGAGGTCCCACAACCACCACTATATGCGATGCAACAACCAGGCACATACGCAACCACTATGGACCGGGTAAGAAAATGGGGTTTAAAATACGACGGGGGCAAGGATCCTCTAGGGTTCATAGAACGCGTTGAAGAACTAGCAGAAGGATACGAAATAAACGTCAACTCTACACCAAGAGCATTGCCGGAGCTACTCAAGGACAAAGCGCTGATTTGGTACCGAAATAACAACCGGAGCTGCAAAGAGTGGGACTCATTCAAGAAGGATTTCCTAAAATTTTTCCTCAGCTCCAGATATTTTGAACAGTTTGACGACGAGATACGGGCACGCATGCAAAGACCAGGAGAGAAGTTCTAGGATTATGTGCTAGCACTACAAGGGCTGATGCGACATGCCGCCTACACCGAAGACCAAAAGCTAAACCGCATATACAGGAACTCCCGCAGAGAAATACAGCTGTATGTTAAAAGAGGCGAGGTCAGCAGCCTGGAAGAATTGGTAAGTTTGGTAGAAGATTATGAAAATATTACCCCTGACAGAGATCCGATGCGACCAACGGCAAGACCATTTGTACCAAGGCGCCCAGAAGAACGTTACCAATATATACAGGCAGAGGAGCGAGAACAGCAGACAGAGGAACAACCATCCCAGAAGTCAGAACCGGCACCAAGATACGTCGATACAAGTACGGCGTGCAGACGATGCGGAGGAGGCGGCCATGTCGCATACGGTTGCCGTAGCGCTCGCATCGAATTCTGCTGGACGTGCGGAAAGGTAGGCACACTCACACGAAACTGTTGTAGACGAACGCAGGGAAACGGCCAGAGACCTCATTGGCACCGAGGAGTGGGGTCTCCCCAAACGCAACCTCGGGAAAACTAAACATATTGAGACAGACAAAGGGCCGGATCTTGGCAAACATCACGTTGAATGGCGAGGAGGTGGTGGCCGCAATAGATACAGGGGCGACGCGAAGCTTTGTGAGTGGAACAATGGCAAGAAGGCTGAAGACAGGTATATTCAAGCCGAGAGAAACGCGAGTGATACTGGGAGATGGCAGACCGAAGACGATCATAGAAGCGGTAGATGTAGAAGTGAGAATGAGTAACCAAGTGCTGCGAAATGAAATGCTAATTCTACCAGGACTAGTTGACGAAGTGGTGCTTGGAACGGATTACCTGGCGAAGGTGAACATGGAGATGAGATGCGGAGAACAAACGCTAACCTTGAACACAGACAATCAGGAGGAGGAAGCGATCACATGTACAACAATGGTCGAAAGCAGTCACGAAGACAACAGCCCAAAAGTTGCGAATACAGACGAGTCGGTGAGTAAAATTCTCAGCAAAGAATTACAGATGTTCGAGGATTTAGCAGAGCTATCCAACGTGGCCACGCACAAGATAGTGATGAGAGACGACCGCCACATAAAACAAAGGTATTACCCGAAGAATCCAAAGGGAAAGTTAAACGCGGTGACAGATACACTTTCGAAACAGCCGATGGACGAGCAAATAAGCACGTTGACGGTAGAGCAAGGCAAAGACGAGTGCAAGTGGCCGAAAGCAAAGATGGCAGAGGTGAGAAAGGCTTCGGAGAAATTCCCAGACTATGTGATCGAGGACGGAAAGCTATACAGGAGAATAGAGAGTCAATTTGATGGTGAAGACGCAGTACCGTGGAAGCTATGTATACCGACCCCACAGAGACGCAGAGTGCTGGGGGAAATTCATGACACACCAAGCGCAGGACACATGGACGTTCGAAAATCTATTACACGAGCGACGACACGATATTACTGGCCCGTAATGTTCAGAGACGTAAGGAAATACGTACAGCAATGTCATGGATGTCAGGTATACAAACCTAGTCAACAACAGGCCGCGGGTAAGATGTTAACTAAAATTCCAGAAGTACCGTGGGCAACAGTGTGTGCAGACTTTATTGGTCCAATGCCACGCTCAAAACATGGTAATACAATGGCATTAGTTTTCGTTGACAGATTTTCAAAATGGGTGGAGATAATGGCAATTAGAAAGGCACAACAGAGAGCGTAATACGAGGATTTAGAGAGAGAATTTTGGCAAGATTTGGCATTCCAAAGGTATTAATCACAGACAACGGAGCGCAGTTCGTTAGCAAACGTTTTAAGAAGTATTTGGAGGAGCTTGGCGTAAAACACCAGCTGACAGCACCATACACACCGCAGGAGAATCCGACAGAAAGAGCGAACCGCAGCATCAAGAGGATGATAGCAGTTTTCAGGGAATGAGCAGAGAACATGGGACGAGCTGATACCAGAGATAACACTCGCATTAAACACAAGCGTATGTGAATCGACCGGGTACAGTCCAGCATATGTAGTACAAGGCAGAGAACCAAGGATCCCCAATAGCCCTTATGACGAGCATACATTCGGTACAGGTGAGAGAGTAGCTAATCCAGCGGAGAAATCGATGAAGATGAAGGAGATATTCGAGATGGTACGACGGAAGCAAGAGCGAGCATCAGCAGAGCAAGCAAAGCATTATAATTTAAGAAGAAGGCAATGGCGTAGCCGGTGACGTGACTTAGTGCTGGTAAAGGAGCATCAGCTGTCAAAAGCGGTGGATAACTTTGCAGCCAAACTAGCGCCCAGGTACAGTGGACCCCACCGGGTAACGAACTTTCTATCACCAGTGATCGTAGAGCTAGACAAAGTTTTCAGAGGAAGGAGGAGAACAGCCCACTTAAGTGAGCTGAAAGCATACCACGCAACCGACGCCGCCGACAACAACGAATTCAGGAAGCAAAGGCATGACAGAGTAACAAGAAGAACGCTAGTGAAGATAAAATCCCGTCAACATCGTCCAATCGAACAGCAAACAATATTTCCGAGGTACAACAACAGAGAGAGAACAGCGAGGTAGCCATTTGTGGTACGCTTACACGAGTTAGCGAAGAGACCGAGAGACAACAAGGAGAGAACCAAAGTACAAGCCAACAACTGATAGCATAAAGAGACGCTCAAGTGCAAAACAATACGGAGAATCAGGTACGAACATTTCCAGAAAACCAGGTACAGGTTGCTCGAGGAACCCAAGTACACATCGCCAGAGGACCGACACCTGGATCAAGATTACACTTAGGAAGACAGTTTGCTATAGCAGCACTAAATGAACACACACCCAGAGACAACTCCGGAATAACGGACTATTACGCGAGATTCTACTGCAACTCGACTCAAATCGGTAGTAACGTACACGCCCAATCGGAACAGTATCAAATCATACATGAAAAAATTTCATTTCAAGAAGTACCCGGACTTCGAATCAATCACTAAAGCCCGGTAAACTCTAACCACAATTACATAATCACATAAATGTACTTCTTAACTAGGCTTAAGATATACCACGTTTTTACAAAAAAAAAAAAATTCCACCATATACGGTGGGAACACCCTAAAGAAAATCCACCAGTTTTTCATTTACAGTATAGACTGGAATCACACACCACCGATGGGAAGGGAAGCAAAACGCCAACAACGAACGACGACAGCGAAATATTAAGCCGTATGGCCAGCGAGGTCAACGGCAGCCTCAACAACAGCAACAAACACAACGTCGACAACGAAATATTAAGCCGTTTGGCCAGCGAGGTCAACGGCAGCCTCAACGACAACAACAGCGACATATTGAGCCTGATGGCGAGCGACGGCAGTGACGACGAAGGCAGCATGGGCGACCAATTCGGCGTACGGATCACGCGAACCGGCATGGTGACCGTAAGCTCCGCTGCGGTAGGTGAGGGGGGAGTGTGAGGACCCCAAAACCGAGGGTTTTGTACCCTCACAACACATACCTATTTTTTCATCTTTTCACATACATGTTATACAAAAATTTAATTTAACTCTGAATTTAACATTTATACATTTTTATGACATGAATTATATCTTTATGAATTACACGTCAAAATACATATATGCGGTTGTATATTGAATTATTATTTACAAAATTGAAGGATAAACCAGACTTTCAAAATATTTACATTTACGCCCACATAAATTTTAAACATAGGTCACCCTAACATACACTAAAACATTTGGAAGGGAAGTGGAAACGCACAAAAACATAAAATTGCGCCGGTCAACCAACCCTTTGCGCATCCAATGCACTCAGCTACAAATACAACATACATAATAATTTGGATAAACGAAGATCAGCAGCAAAAGTCGCCAAAATAAGCGCCGCTACTAATTGGAACTTTTCGATACATGCTTACACACGAGCATACGACACACCAACGCACGCCGTAAGCAGAAGTCGAAAGCATCAAGCGAGGCCAACGCACCACCAGAAACAAGTGACAGCGAACATACGCATAAACACAAATGATTGAATTCAATAGGTAAAGCGAAGATTGGAAAACACGGCAGGCATACAACAAATGTATGTACGAGATTAGGTACATTGTTCGTTATGTATATTAGGGCTCCCGAAAATTGGGATACGAAATGCCGGGATAGCAGATTATCCTAAATGATCGAAAGTATGCATATATATATATATACAAACCATTGGCATGATAATGAAAGAAGGGAAAACGTATGTTAGCATGCAAGCGTATGTATGTACTAATAGAATGCAGCGAAAGTAGCGTTAAACTAGTATTCGATTTTTGCATTTCCACCTTTTATAATTGTTATAATTGTTATTGTAAAATTACTCACTGCCTGCGCGCAGTCCTAAATAATTTTATAACGGAGGAATTATTACTGATGAATTGTTTTTAGGAAATAAATTAGCTTGTAAGATCAGAAGCTAGGAGATAGGCATATGAGTCAGTGGGCTTCTACCACTGACCAGAACACGACCTGAAGGTTTCTACTTCATTTCGTGATTAGTTTTATATTCAGTAGGAGGTTTCTACTCCAACTGACGGAGAGCTTAGCAGAGGGGTTCTACCTCAGCTACTCTTATCTAGACAGGGACAGAGAATAGGAGTAGCTATTAAGGACAATGAATTTTTAAATAAACCTTATAACGTTTTCGGAACTCCTTTGTTTATGTTGAGTTCATTTAAACATATTGTGTTGTGTACCTAAACATGTTGAGCTTATGCAAATATGATAACATAAGGGTTAACATGCAAGTCTACACAGTTGCATTCTCTCATTCTTTTTCATTCTATCGTTCGTAACTTCCAATAGTTAGTTAATAACAACTAGTAAAATGAGTTTGACTTTGATTCGTGCTTTTCATCTCGTTAACATCGCCGCTGCCTAAATAATTATAATTTGTGAAATTACATGCATTTTTGGGCATATACGACCGCAAGAGTCACCAAATAATATTTTGTATAACGTAGTGATTATTAATTAGAAGTTTTACTTTGAAGCAATAAAGCTAAAGTACTAAAAACATAAACGCTTATTATTTGGAAACTCGAAGCAACCGCAACAACAACAGGTGCTACCATTTGTGCATACAGTCCATATCGAACAAAATCCGCCGCACCATTTTCTGGTCCTCCGGAGCCGAATCGCTCCACACGCATACAACATACATACATCGAAACCGGAAGTATAACCCCAAAATTTCTAGTGTTAAAATTTCCGCATGGTGCCTGACCAAATACATACATACGAAAATTAAAACATCATTGCTTATTAATACATAATACATATTATAAATAAACTTTATAATAAATATCTGCGTTATATTATATTAACCCGCCGCAAAATCAATTAAACTTAAAGAAGCTGCGTTGTTAATTTACTCCCTGCAAAATCCATTTAATTTCAATTTGAAAATTTATTCTACACACCAAAATGTCAGCGTTTGTCAAAACACGCGACTCCGCACTAAATTCTATCAAAAGGTACATGACCAAAAGCAAGGACGAAGCATTTATTTTAGATTTGGATAATGTGGAAAGCTATCTGCAGTTATTAAGTGAGCAGTGGGTAAGAACGAAGTACCTGCTGTCATCCAGCAAAGAGTCAGCGCATATGCGCCTTGGCAACCACGCTACTGTTGGCAGCCATAATTTCGAAATAGTAAAAGACTTCGTTTATTTGGGAACCAGCATCAACACTAGCAACAACATCAGCACTGAAATCCAGCGAAGAATCAATCTTGCCAATAAATGCTACTTTGGACTAGGTAGGCAATTGAAAAGTAAAGTCCTCTCTCGGCGAACGAAAATCATACTCTACAAGTCACTTATCGTACCCGTCCTGCTATATGGGGCAGAAGCATGGACCATGACAACAGCAGATGAAGCGGCTTTGGGAGTGTTCGAGAGAAAAGTTCTTCGAAAGATTTATGGACCTCTACGCGTTGGCGATGGCGAGTACCGAAGAAGATTTAATGATGAGCTGTACGAGCTATACGCAGACATCAACATAGTCCAGCGAATTAAAACGCAGCGGCTGCGCTGGCTAGGCCATGTTATGAGAATGAAAGATGATGCTCCGGCCAAGAAAGTGTTTCTATCGGAACCCGCCTATGGAAGCAGAGGTAGAGGGCGGCCCCCACTCCGTTGGAAGGACCAGGTGGAAAACGATTTAAACTCCCTTGGTGTGACCAATTGGCGCCGGTTGGCGGAGCGAAGGAGCGACTGGCGCGCCTTGTTGGACGGCCATAACCGTTTAGACGGTTAAGCGCCAATTAAGTAAGTAAGTAAGGGTAAGATTTAATACAGCCCAAGATGAGGTCGAGATTTCTTGTGGTGCTGATAACATCGAGGTCGAACAGAACGCGCGCATCCAGGCCGAGACCTGGTACGCTACAGCATTAGCAAATTTCAAACGCGTACAGAAATGTAGGACTGAATCAGTTGCTAATCCCCCAAACCCGCATGCTACTGTTTCTGCATCCATTAAACTTCCTAAAATGGAACTACCAACCTTCGCGGGTGATTCCACTGAGTGGGTCGCTTTCTACGACGCCTTTTGTATTCTCGTAGATTCTAATACTTCGTTGTCAGGTGGTCAAAAGCTACACTATTTACGTAGCTGTTTAAAGGGTGATGCTCTTAGCATTATCAGCGGTTTCAAAATTTGCGATGCCAACTATTCAGAGGCATGGAATCTACTAAAGTCGCGATATAAAGTTATGCGAGTTATTGAAGAAGCGCACCTTCGAGCCATCGCAGATATACGTAAGGCGACAAGTGACACTGCTGACTCTATTAAGAGCGTGTTGAATGCATTTCAACAACACATAAGGGAACTTAAAGCTTTAGGGCGACCAGTAGTTTTTTGGGATGATTGGCTAGTCCCTGAAATTGTACACAAACTTGCCTTTGAGACTCGCAAACAGTGGGAGCTCTCGCTCACTAGCGACGATCCTCCTACCTTCGAAAGTCTTTCAGCGTTTCTGGAAATAATATGTCGCTCGTTAGCGATGATATTAATGCCAGCAACTCAATTATCGACAGGAAAGCCGAACATACAAAAACCAGTCGGTAAATCAGCTAAATCTTTTCATGCACCCGCACATCAAATGCGTTGTACATACTGCAACGCAGGTCACAAAATCTATTCTTGTGAAAAATTCCGTAGCCTAGATTCAAATGCTAGATCAAAATTCGTCAAAGAGTCTAGGGCTCTCTTAAACTGTTTAAGTACTGGACATTTTAAGGAACGCTGCAATAGCGCGTCGTCCTGCCGAATATGTCGGCAACGACACCACACATTGCTTCACAATTCGCCAGAAGCATCTACCGCTTCTCACGTCGTCGACTCACCACGCACCGCTGCAGTTACGCTACCCGCCGCTAGTTCTCCCCCGCAAACCGCAGTTATATCCGCTTCCGCTTGCCTTAATTCCAAGGTCAAACCAATGCCTACAACACATAAAGCTGTGTTGTTATCAACCGCCCTAGTAAAGGTACGTGATTCTGCTGATCGATGGCAGAATGCTCGTTTATTATTCGATTCAGGTTCTCACGCTACATTCGTAACTGAGGCATGCGTACAACGCCTAGGTTTAACCCGCAAATCTTCGTCCATATGTGTAACCGGAATTGGCACTTCTCAGGGTGGTCGTTGTACTGTGATGTAAATTTAGACAGAGCATTAACTAGATTGTGGGAACTTGAAGAAGCCCCACAAACAAGATATCTAACTCACGAGGAACGGTACTGCGAGGAGCATTTTGAATCTACACATACTAGAAGTTTGGACGGACGCTTTGTAGTGGAGTTACCGCTCAAGGTCGATGTGCCGTTAGTTGAATCAAGAGATGTCGCCGTGCGAAGCCTCTTACGAATGGAGCGCAGATTCGACGGTGATCAGGAGCTGGGGACACGCTATAACGAATTCATGCAGGAATTGCTTGAAATGGGTCATATGGAGGTCTCGTCTGAAACGAACAAAGATGCCTATTACATGCCACACCATGCTGTTGTAAAAGAGTCCAGCGTCACGACAAAATTGCGAGTCGTGTTTAACGCGTCTGCTAAAACCACAACGGGTCAAATCCCTCAACGATGCGCTTTATGTAGGTCCTCAATTACAAGAAGACTTGCACTCAATTCTTTTGCGCTTTAGAATACATAAATACGCAGTAACTGCAGATGTAGCAAAAATGTATCGACAAGTTTCGGATAAACACGTTGACTTACATCGAATTGTTTGGCGCTCTAACACATCTCTACCTATTACAAACTACCGCATGCTACGCGTTACTTATAGAGTTGCGTCTGCCTCGCATTTGGCTGTCAAATCGATGCAACAAACCGCCATACAATCTTCCAATACTTGTCAAAAATCAGTCACTGCAATCCTCAAGGATTTCTACATGGACGACCTTCTCACTGGTGCGTCTAGCAAGTCGGAGCTCAAGGAATTGCAGCGAAATGTGTCCGATATTCTACGAGGTGGGTTCGAATTAAGGAAGTGGGCGTCAAATTGTACGGAGTTAAATGAGACTATCGTTAGTGAATCCAAGAACATATCACACTACACCGTAGATGGCAACAATGTACATGCTCTGGGACTAATTTGGTACATGAAAGAAGACTATTTTACATTTTCTATTTCTCTAGGAGAACCTCCCCGCGTCTTAACTAAGAGAGCATTTCTAGCCGATGCCAGCAAATTTTTTGATCCATTGAGTCTACTTTCACCCGAAACGATTAGGTCGAAAATGTTATTTCAGGATATATGGCGATCCAATATTGGATGGGATGACCCAGTACCAGATACGATAGCCGAGATGTGGCTTGATCATCGGACGCAATTGCAACTCCTATCTGACCTTAAGGTCAACCGTTGGGTCGGAGTCGGAACAAAACACTCGTTTACAGAGTTGCACGTTTTCGCCGACGCTTCTGAGCGCGCCTATGCCGCCGTCATATACGCTCGCACCGTACATAAGGATGGTCATATCACGATCGGCTTAATTTCTTCAAAGACGAAGGTTGCCCCGCTAAAAACAACAACAAGACCTCGTCTCGAGTTGTGCGCTGCACATCTTGCCGCAAAATTGGTCAAGGCTGTTACACATAGTTGGAAAGAGTTTCGTTGTCCACTGGTAGCATGGACAGCTTCGACAATTACGTTGGCGTGGCTGCAAGCACACCCTAATAAATGGGAAACATTCGTCGCAAATCGCGTCGCCTATATTCACGATGTCTTACCCCCAGAGTGCTGGAACCACATACGCTCTGAAAGCAATCCTGCGGACTGCGCGTCTAGAGGCATATCTCCGCTTCAACTCTTACATCATCAGCTATGGTGGTTCGGACCTGATTTCTTACACGCAGATGAACAGTTCTGGAAACAACGAGAGAGGCTTACGAAAAATTAAGGCTTGTATTGCAGCTACTGATGTTCACTGGTCGGTCATGACAAAATACTCATCTTATTCGAAATTAAGAAGAATTATCGCTTATGTATTGAGATTTATAAACAATATCCAAGCTAGCTCGCTTGGTATCAATAACAAAAAACTGGCATTCCTAATTGTCAGGAATTGATCGAATCAGAACAAAGATTAATTAAATATACACACAATTTCTATTTGTCTAACGAAATACGTTGTTGCAGGGAAAAAAGAGCGATTCCATTGCGTAGTAGCTTGCTACGTTTACAACCGTTTCTCGATTCGTTTGGAATTCTTCGTGTTGGAGGTCGTTTAAAATCCGCAGATGTTGCGAATGATGTCAGACATCCTGTTATACTGCCAAAAAACTCTCCGCTTTCAAAACTGGTTGTTTTCGACATACATCAATATACGCTACATGCCGGCCCTCGCATAATGCAAGTAATCCTCCGACGCCGCTATTGGGTCGTGGGTGCTCGCAACCTAATTCGTAATATCTATCGAAAATGCGTCAAATATACCGCTTTAAATCGCAAACTCGCAACGCAATCAATGGGTGATCTTCCCTCGTCTCGCATAACGTACGCTCGTTGCTTCACACGTACAGCAGTTGACTTTGCTGGACCTTATGCATACAAATTTACTCATGGAAGAGGAGCTAAATCCGTAAAGGGTTATATATCTTCATTTGTCTGTATGTGCATAGGTGCAATGCACCTCGAATTTGTTGGAGATCTTTCAAGTTCGTCATTTCTAAATGCCTTTAAACGATTCATCAACCGCAGAGGCTATTGCAAAGAAATGTTTTCGGATAACGGAACGAATTTCGTTGGTGCAGAAAGGAAACTCCGTGAAAAATATCAAGAGTGCATGCAAGACCCCCAACTTCAATCGTTTTTTGCAGACTCTGCTATTGAGTGGCGATTCAATCCACCGTCCGCACCTCACATGGGAGGATATTGGGAAACTGGAATCAAACGCATAAAATATCATCTTAAACGCTCCCTCCGGGAAACTCTCCTAAGCTATGAGGAGTTTAGTACGCTTTTGACGGAGGTGGAGGCTTGTGTTAACTCCCGTCCATTATGCGACATTTCAACGGATGCAAGCGACTTATCGATTTTAACGCCTGGCCACTTTCTGGTAGGCGAACCATTCCAGAACCTGAGGGTCAAGGGTTTTCTGGAACCCTGCAACAAAGGTGGCAGTTGATCTCTGCTATTCGTCAACATTTTTGGCGTCGTTGGAGAGACGAATACCTCGTCAGCTTGCAACGACGTGCTAAGTGGTTCCGTCCATCACGAAATTTTCAAGAAGACGTCGTCGCTGTTTTTAATGAACCATCTCCTCCAACAACGTGGACCCTCAAAAGAATAATTTATTGCCATCCTGGTACAGATGGTCACGTACGTGTCGTAACGATAAAAACCGCAAATGGAGAATTCACTCGACCAATATCTAAGCTGTGTCTTCTCCCAACACAAGGGGATGTATTTTCCGAAGAAAACTAATATGCAGTTATTTAACTTAATTTAAGTTTGAAATTTTTATTTTTGCTAAATCTTTGTATTTAAATTTATTTCCTTTGTAATTTACATATATTGAACATACCAAGATAGTTCAAGGGTGGCGGTACGTTGAGTTCATTTAGACATATTGTGTTGAGTACCTAAACATGTTGAGCTTATGCAAATATGATAACATAAGGGTTAACATGCAAGTCTACACAGTTGCATTCTCTCATTCTTGTTCATTCAATCGTTCGTAACTTCCAATAGTTAGTTAATAACAACTAGTAAAATGACTTTGACTTTGATTCGTGCTCTTCATCTAGTTAACATCGCCGCTGCCTAAATAATTATAATTTGTGAAATTTTTGTTCATATACGACCGCCAGAGTCACCAAATAATATTTTGTTTAACGTAGTGATTATTAATTAGAAGTTTTACTTTGAAGCATTAAAGCTAAAGTACTAAAAACCTAAACGCTTATTATTTGGAAACTCGAAGCAACCGCAACAACAACAGGTGCTACCATTTGTGCATACAGTCCATATCGAACAAAATCCGCCGCACCAGTTTATCTATTTCAATCGGAACAGGTTCTCTCACCAACTATAGGAACCCTGGACGGACTGAGCATACCTCAGCAGAAATAAGTCCGTCACAACTTCACATATCACTTCTCCCTGAACTTGGTTATACTCGCCAGTGACCGTACGCAACTTTGCTCCAGGTAACGGTTTTATTCTCCTGTTGACCAAGTCAGATCGGATCAAGGAATGAGATGCGCCCGTAGCTACAGTCAGTACATGTTCTTTACCATCCACATTCCCTCTGACGGTAAGACTGCTCGATTTTCTACCAATTTGCAACACAGATATCACAGGGCATTCAATAGCTGGATCTAGCTCTCGATCTCTACCTATTACTCGCTCTTGCTCATCTCCTCCAGCTTTGCGTTTACGGCCACCCACATTGTTGGAACTATTAGGACCAAGATCGCAATGACGTGCAATGTGTCCGGACTTCCCGCATTTGAAGCATCCTTTCAGCGCCTCCAATATTGCGTCTACCCACTCTGGCCTTTCTACTTCCACACGGCGTGCTTTGAAAACTGGCTTACACAGAAGCGACGCTGTGGGTTTGCGTATGTAGCTCGCTTTGTTCCGACGTCCCGTATGCCATTTATAAAGCTCTGAATCTTTAACCGTTCAGTGTATTCCACGGGTGCGTCCGCATTCGCTAAATGTGCTAGCCTTTCAATATCCGACGGAAACTCTTGCAATGTTTCACCAGGCCTCTGGAAGCGGTTCAGCAACTCCATTTGGTATATCTGTCTCCTATGCTCAGTTCCGTATCGTCTCTCTAGAGCGCCCATCAATGCCTCATAACAGTTCCGTTCGCCCTCTGGAATGGTTTGTAAAATCTCAGCTGCAGGCCCTTTCAACGCCATGAATAGTGCAGCAACTTTATCTTCCGCATTCCAGTTGTTGACTGCTGCGGTCTCCTCAAACTGTAGCTTTAAGACCTGGAAAGGAACAGAACCGTCAAAAGATGGAGTTTTTACCTTCGTATTACTCGCTGAAACTGCTGGACGATTTAGTTGTAACTGCTCGATACGTCCTCTCAAAGCATCCACCTCGGCCTCGATTTTATCCTGTCGACCACTGAAGCCTTCATGAAACTGGGTTAGTTTTTCTTCCATATGCGCTTCTAGTTTAGATGATATACGGACTTCCTGCTCTTCTAGTTGTGTGGAGATCTGAGATGATATCTGTGCTGAAATTTGTGCCGACATTTCTGAAATACGCGTTTCTTGTGCATCAATCATTGATGTTATACGTGTCTCTTGGGATTCCATCTGTGATGACATATACGTTTTCTGTTCTTCCAATTGTGTTTCCATCTTGGATGTTATATGGTTCTCCTGGGATTCCAGTTGAGATGCCAGTTGAGATGTTATTTCTGTCTTTTGCGATTCCAATTGGATGCCAATTGTGACGACATGTTGGTAGATATTTGTGATGACATTTCGGACATTTGTGCCGATATTGCAGCCAATATCATGTTGAGGTCTGTGTTCGCCATTGTCTGCGGTGTTTCATTTTTCTCTTAAATTTTTGCTGTTTTCTCGTCCCCATCAGGATAAAAGACATACTCGTCCACATCAATTCCTTGCGACTCCATTACCTCTCGTAGCCGTGCTTGAAGTTCGATCTTATTGCCGGTTGTATTCAATCCACGGCTCTCCAACTCCTTCTTCAGTTGCTGGATCCTCAACTCACTCAACTTTGCCATGTCCAAGTTGTATTCGCAATCTTCGGAATTTATTCAACAATTCCTCTTCTGACACCAATTGTAACGAATTTGCTGTAAATCCTCTTATTTGCCCTTTTTGCTAAGTTCGAATCACTAAACTGTTGAATAAATAACTCCAATATGTAATAATGCAAAATGGCCTTTATTAAAGTACTTCACAATAACACTCAAACTGTGCAACGAATAGCTTGCCTAATAATCAAACTGATTGATAGCTCAAATGAACTATGCAAAATAATACTGCTCTTGCTCGCTAGATAGCGTCTTAGTCGAAACTGCTTGACAACTCAAATCAAACTGAATTCCAGCGCCTCTACAATAGTCCAGCAGCTCTCAAACTTCTCAGCTGTAACTACAATTGCACAATTTTATAGTTTTTCTCATTGCATACTTATAGGAGTATCTCAGATATATGCATGTGTTTGTGCATTGACTCTCCGCTGCTCGTATACGTACATGGTACATATGTGTAGACGCAATTATTGTTTCGTTTATGTAGATACATAATGATTGATCTATGGATGTGAATTCACGTCACTGCTTAGCATCGGCTTAGAGACGATAGCATCGCTCAGTGATGCTAACATTCGTTACAATATGTACTAGTTATTAACTTTTATTTAATATTTTTTAATAATGTAAAAAATTTTTTGTTTGTTGTTGAAAATAGATTCCGCCCTTGAAAATGCTTGGATGACTAGCGAAACGTCGGGCTGTAACAGTGAATAAACTTGTTTTATTTGCACTGACAACGCAATAGGTCAAGTAGCCTTGCATAATATTACGAATGAACATATTTTTTACAGGTCGAGATGTTCAAAAGAAAGTTAGCGATGAATTATTATTCTTATCGATTGATGATTCGTGCACAAGAACAAAATTAAATTCTGAGATGAGATAAACTTTTTCACCAATACATTGTAGACATGTATGCAAAAATTGAAACTGAACGTCTCAATTTCATCCGATTCAATCAAGCCAAATTGCGATCTGAAGAGTACATACATTTGCAAGATGCAATAGCGAATGATGCAAATGGGAATGATATCGGACGTCTGATGATATTACCAGCTTCTTATATTGGTAGTTCACGCCACATGCACGAATATGCACAAGATGCTATGTCATATGTTCGAAAATACGGTCTTTTCGTCACTTTTACGTGTAATCCGATATGGAACGATATAAAAAATAATTTGTTCGACGGTCAGTCACCAGCAGATCGACACGATGTGAAATTGCGCGTTTTTGGAAAGGTACAATGTTGGATTTACTCGATTGAATGGCAAAAGAGAGGTTTGCCACACGCACACATATTGATATGGCTGGTACGTAAAATAACACCGGACGAGATTGATAGCGTCATATCAGCCGAAATACCAGATCAAACCATCGATCCAGAATTTTTTGAAGTGGTAACAAAAAACATGGTTCACGGTCCATGCGGTGAAATAAATATGAATTCACCATGTATGATCGATGGGAAATGTTCAAAGCGGTATCCGAGAGCGTTAATTTCCGATACCATAACAGACAATGACGGATATCCATTGTATCGACGTCGATTATTTGAAAATAATGGTAAAACGGCGATAAAAAAGAGTGCGCAATCAAGACGTCAAAGTTGACAATCGTTGGGTCGTGCCATATTCACCGATACTGTCAAAAGTTTTTCAGGTTCACATAAATGTTGAGTACTGTAACTCAGTAAAGTCTATTAAATACATTTGTAAATATGTGATTAAAGGAAGTGA
The DNA here is from genome assembly GCF_040869045.1 of Eurosta solidaginis. NCBI lineage: Eukaryota > Metazoa > Arthropoda > Insecta > Diptera > Tephritidae > Eurosta > Eurosta solidaginis. Next base: position 120,649,601 of record NC_090321.1, read on the forward strand.
TATGGCTATTTTTAGAGTAGATGGTGAAAATAGAAATGATGAAATCACTCAATATCAAATGGGGCGATGCATAAGCAGTAATGAAGCAGTTTGGCGTATCTTTTCGTTTCCTTTGCACGAAAGACATCCTGTTGTTGTTCATTTGGCAGTTCATCTGGAGATTTTATTTCACTACTGAGAATGTACAGCAGAGAGCAGCACAACCACCAGTAACTACTTTAACTGCTTTTGTTTTCAATTGTGTGAAATCGACACATTTGCCAGAAATTTGATATATGTAATATTACACCTGGAATGCATCATCGAAAAAATTTTAACGGCGTAAACAAGGAACACCAGTTGATGGTTATCCGGTATTTTCCAAACAGATGTCTTGGGCAGGATGTATACGGTATATCCCAACAATGCTGAATGTTTCTATTTGCCAATGTTGTTGGTAAACGTTCGAGGACCAAAATCATTTCAGGATTTAAGAACAGTTCACGGTCATTTTTGTCAGACATATCGCGAAGCATGTCAACTCTTGTATTTATTAGAAGATAACACTCATTGGGACGCAACACTTCATGATGCATCGATTTCATCTCATCCACAGCAAATACGAATGCTATTTTCGATTATAATATCAACATGCATGCCATCGAATCCAATTGAATTGTGGAATAAATATAAAGATTACATGACTGAAGATATTTTAATTCGGATGCGTCGTAGAGCAATGGATCCTGATTTGCTGATTACATTGGAAATGTACAATGAAGCTTTGATAATAATTGAAGATATGTGTCTTGCGATTGCCAATAAAGCATTGGGGCAGTAAGCTTTGATTTCACCAAATCGTCCAATGCATGATTTATTTGATCGAGAGTTGCAGCGTGAACAACAATTCGATTGTGACGATTTACGTACATTTTACATTTGTTCAATCCAACATCACCAAATTGAACAAGGATATATATGACAAAATCATGCAAGCTGTTTCTGATAACACTGGTGGATTATATTTTTTTGATACACCTGGCGCTACCGGAAAGACATTTGTGATTTCATTGATTTTAGCAACTATTCGATCGCAGCAGAAAATTGCTTTGGCACCTGCTTCTTCTCGAATTGCTGCAACTTTATTGGATGGAGGACGAACAGCTCATTCAGCTTTAAAATTGCCATTGCATATACAGGTGGTTGAAACTCCAATCTGTAACATTTCCAAAAATTCAGCAATGGCGAAAGTTTTGCAACAAGCAGCGGTCATTCTATGGGATGAGTGTACAATAACAAACAAAAAATCATTGGAAGCATTAAATCGAACGATGCAAGATTTACGTGGAAACCGAAGGCTCTTTGGTGTGCTTTAATTTTATTGTCGGGTGACTTTCGGCAAACATTGCCCATTATTCCACGATCAACACCGGCAGATGAGATCAATGCGTGTTTGAAGCTTTCTTTTTTGTGGCGATACGTGAAAAAATTAACATTACACATAGACATGTGTGTTCAGTTGCACAAGGATCAGTCTACAGAGCAGTTCTCGAAGCAATTGTTAGAGATCGGAAATGGCAAAATTCCAATCGACAAAACAAATGTATGTTTGTTTAATGGTGTGTTCAATTATACTTAGAGAAACTTCTCTTAGAAAAACATAATAATTGAAATTCAATTTTTGTACAATTATCCAATCAAAAGAAAATTTGTCGTAGACACGTAAAGTAAGTTGTTTTTCGTCGTTTTTGTCTGTTTCCCTATGAAGGTTTTCCGCATTTTGTCGTTTTGTGTTTGATCTTGTCTGTACTGCTAAAATTTGTTTGTTCGATTCCATAATCTCATCGAATGTAATGCGCGATAGTGCATCAGCACCAACGTTTGAATTACCCTTTATATAAACTATAGTAAAGATGTATTCTGCTAATTCTAGCCTAATTCTTGAAAGTTTTGAAGAGGGGTCTTTCATATTGAAAAGGTATACTAGATGTCTGTGATCTGACTTTACAATAAAATGTGTGCCATACACATATGGTCGAAATTGCTTGATTGCAAAGTAAATAGCTAAGAGTTCTAATTCTATAATTGATTTTTTTCTGCTCTGCTTTATTAAATGCTTTAGAAGCGAAACAAATTGGTAAATCACTGCCTTGCTGTTCTTGACTCAAAATAGCGCCACATCCAGTTGTGGAAGCATCAACGGTTATAATGAATTGTTTAGTAAAATCTGGGTATTGAAGTAATTTTGGTGAAAGTAATGCTGCTTTCAAAGATAAAAATACTCTTTCGCACTCCACATCCCAAACGAATTCAACTCTTTTCCTACTTAATCGATTTAGCGGAGCTGCCATACGCAAAATTTGGTATAAACCTTCTGTAATAGTTTGCAAACGCGACGAGTCGTCGTACCGCGTCTTTATCAGTCGGTTTTGTATACTTTTTAATTGCGTTTATTTTGGAGTCGTCTGGCAACAAACCTTTGGCTGAACATTTGTGACCTAAAAATGTAACTTCTGGTCGTAAAAAGTTGCATTTATTTCGGTTAAGTTTGAGATTGAAAGACCTAGAAGTATTGAAAACTTTTGAAAGATTTTTAATATGGTGTGTTTCACTACAACCTATGACGAGAATATCGTCGACGTACAAAAATGCGACATTGGGTGGTATACCCGAAAAAGCTATTGTCATCATTCCTGGGAATTAATTTGGTGCTATATTTAAACCGAATGGAAGCACTTTCCATCTAAATGCACATCGGTCAGTGCTGAAAGACGTAATGACACGTGAGTCAGGATGCAACCCCCAGAGGGTTAGGGGATCAGAATATACCCGCGGTAGGTATGCCTGTCGTAAGAGGTTGCCAGCGCAATATATAACTTCTCCAAACCCAATTGTCAACCCCACCTATCCGCGGCAAATCCTGTTTCACTAACAGACGAGGCTCTGGCGACCCCAAGCTCCTCATGGAACTTGGGGGTGGGGACGGAGGGAATGACCTGAAGGTTTAATGTGGCCACATAAATCGTTCCCGAAATGGTCAGGCTAGCACGTTAAAGGTGCTATGGTACCGGAGCGTACCGGATCTGTATCCGGCAAAGGACCATCACATCGATAACACTCCCCACAGCCTTCGGGGAGCAACCTTATCGCTACAACAACAACAACAACAGTCAGGATGCAAGGGGATTTGATGAAATCCCGAAAAAAGATCTAATGTGGAAAAATACTTTGCTCTACCGAGATTATCTAAAATATTGTCAACTCTAACTAGTGGAAATTTATCAGCAATGAGTTTTTTGTTTACCGTGCGAAAATCTACGCACATACGCCATTAGTATCTTTCTTTGGGACTACAATAAAAGGACTATTGTAATTGGAGTAGCTGGGTTTAATCAAATCGTTGTTTAGCAGTTTATTTACTTGGCGATTTATTTCTTCGCGTTGAGAGTATGGCGATCGATAGTTTTTAACATATACCGGTTCGTTGTCTGTCAATCTTAATTTTTGCTCGTAGAAGTTGTTTAAAGTTATTTTGTCTGTGTCAAGAGCGAAAATGTTGGCATAATCTACGCAAAGGTCAATTAATTTACTTTGAGCATGTTGAGGAATTTGATTTTTTTAAATTTAAATTAGTTTTTTCGTACGTTTGTCTTCTGTTTCTGTCTTGTTAATTGTATAAACATTATAATTTGAAAGTTTTTCTGTCCGAATACTGTTTCTTTTCACATACTTTACATCATCCGTGGTGTTTATGACTTCAATTATAGGGTTACTAGAATGAACAATGCACCTAGCTGTGAAAACGCCTTTTTCAATTTCCTGCGAGTCCGCGAAAAGTGGCTCGGGTGAATCTCCTAAATCAAAAAGTCTGAATATTTCACATCTGGGAAGAATGATACAACTGTCGCTTTCTGTTCCGTGCAGGATTGGTATCGCGACTTTTTCATTACCTACCCAAAACGAAATACTATTTCTTTCATAATTAATAATGCATTTGTTAATTTTCAGGAAATCTTTACCCAGTATGCCATCCGATGGAATATTAAAGTCTTCATTTACTACATGTAAAGTATGTTTAATAGAAAAGTTTGAAAAATTTAGATTTGCTGTAATTTTGCCTAAAGTAGAAACTGAATTAGAAGTGACACCGGTAATGTTAATAATGTCGTTTGTATTTAAAGAAATATTACTGTCTATGCATGATATTTTTATTAAAGAAATGTCTGCTTGAGTGTCTACTAGGAAAGAACAGAACTTTTGTGACTCGTTAAGTTGTAATTCTATGAAGTTCGCTTACTCGCTTAGTTCGCCCTCCCCCAGTGTTCGCTCCTGAGGGGCACTCGCGTTTAAAGCGCTGACGTTTGCATTTCTACCTCTACCGTTTGACGATCTTGAATTGTTACCTCTATTGTTGCTATTAATTGCACGTATATTAATATTGTTATTATTTTGGTATCTATTTCTGTTATCATATCAATATCGCTGACTATTGTTACCGTTACGGTTGCTATTGTATGAAAATGAACTATTATTTCTATAACCAGTATAGCTGCGATTTGGGTAACAGCCACGATAACTACCACGTGAATTTCTGAATGTATTGTTATCACGCAATCGAAAAGGTAAAACCTGACGCTCTGTTATTTCGTTATTTTGCTCTACAATTAGTTTCGCTGCTACGTGTTTCGGATCAGTAAATGCCGTTGAGGCTAAAATAGTTTTGACTAAATTAGATTTTGCATTTAAACGACACACGTTAACCGTTTGTTCAATAATAAGAGACCGCTCAGGTGAGTCAGCTAAATCTTCAACTTTTTTGGCAAAATCTGTATAATTGTTATTGTTAACGCTGCAATTTTCCCTGCTACAACTTTCGAGTTGTCCGGTTTGATCCTACTACGTAGAGCTGTTTTAATTTCATTAACTGAATTTACTTGTCTTGGTATTGCTTCACGGGCTTTACCCTCCAGTTTTGATTTTAAGAACGCTATGAAAGTACAAGTTAAATCTGCAGTAGCGAATTGTTCAAGTAATTCAATTTTGTCTATAAAAGTTTCAAGTGCTAGAGGATCACCACTGTAGTTTTCTCTAATAGAATTAGCACATGTGTTAATGAAAATTTTCTTTTCCTCAAGTGTTGCCATGATTTGATCGTTAAGATCTGAAGCTGGATTAGAAGGTGAGGCAACGTTTGTACTAATTGGATCGTTAAGATCTGATTCTAAATTAGAAGAAATTGAAGTTAATTTTTCACTATTTGAATCGTTAGGATTTGAATCTAAATTAGGAGTTAAATTTTTGCTAGAATAATTTTCGAAGCCTGTGAAATCTGTTGACAAAGAAAATCTATTTTCCTGGTTTGTGACTTTTTCGGTCGAAGATGAAGTTAAACTGTCGGTGCTTGAACCTAATTTATCGGAATCTGGTTCTGAATTAGAAGTTTTGTGAACTCTCATCCTATCTCTAAAGTTGTACGTATGTAATCAGAATAGCAAACGAATTCAGTTGAAACTACTATGAAATTAATGAAGCACTTATTTGGATATAGGAATTTATAATTGAAGCCGAAATGTTGACGAAAAAAAGGGAATTGATTTACAATGAATTGTCGCTAACGAAATATTTAAAAGTTTATTGGCAGAATTAATTGCACTGAAATATAATTGTATGAAAAATTTTTAAGAAGTAATTGAATTTACAATGGCACGAGAGCATATAAGTATGAATTGGTAAAAATCTCAAAAATGTGTTAATCAGTTCAAAAAAAGTTCATATATTTTCACGAACGCACCGCTTTATTAAAAAAATTCAATTGGTTTTTCACGGAACCACCGTTTTATGTCAAAAAAATCGTTTGGTTTTTCAGGGAACCACCGCTTTTATAAAAAATCTTAATAAAAATAAATGTAGATCTGCGAATGTTAAGATTTATAAAATAGTTTGAAAAAAAATTTTAAAATTGTTGAAACTGAGGTAGTTAAATTTAGACGCACGCACCGTTTTAGTTAAGATATCCAAGTCTTTTATATAAACGAACGCACCGTTGTTATCAAAAAATCCAAAATGTTTTACATAAACGGACGCACCGTTATAATCAAAAAAAGATTTATCATATTTAAAGTGAACGCACCGCACTTAATAAAAATTGTAAATTTTTGTATACGTATATGTAAAAACCTGTAGGAAAAATTTTATTAATACATACATATATCATAAACTTACTTTTCTGCTTCACTGCTGCTATGACGATGGCTGCCGCTGATGTTAATGCTGGCCTTCGCTGCCGACGGTGGTTGCTGCTGCTGGGCTTTGCTGTTGACGATCGCCGCTGCTGGTGTTCGCTGCCGCTGGCGGTGGTTTGTAGATCCGTTATCTGAGTGGCGGTTTTTGAATGCCGTTATTATGTATATGTTAGTTAAATAATATTATTACTGTATATTTTAATTAAAAATTTTGTACATAGTAGCATTTTTGTAGTTATTTTTATTAACTCCGTAGTTTTAGATAATTTGTTGTATTAGAAAATAGTATTTTGTAGTTTTTGTTATTTCCGAATTTTAAAATTGTAAAATTGTATATTTTTATTATTTCCGCATTTTTAGTTTTTAGAAAATTGTTGTATTAAGTTTGGATTATTTTATTTTGAAAATTGTCTTTAATAATTTTTCACACCGCACGCACTCAACTCACCTGTACCACCACCAAAGACCATCACGGTCGCCATCACGGTCGCCATGTCGCTTCCCAAGGCAGTCGGTTCTATGTACCGGAGCGACTCGGGATTTTTCCCGACCAAGGACTGTCATTTCAGTGTAACCCCATTTAATTTGTTTCGTCCCTTCCACAAATTGTCATCCTCCCAGCAGCTCCTTGCAGCAGGACTGCTCCATATTCTCTTGCTCCGGGAAGGTATCGAATCCAATCCGGGTCCGTCTCCTGACCCCGGTCCTGAGAAATGGTTTTGCTGCATCTGCCGGAAAAGAATCTTTTTAGGACGGTCATACTCTGTTCAGTGTGTCTCGTGTAAGGGATGGTTGCATCGGACAGGTTGTTCTGGGCTTGATCCCAAAACCCGACCGTCACGTAACTTTTATAAATCTTTTGTGGCTCTTTGCTGTTCACGCCCAAGGGCGCCCCGTAGTCTACGTCTAAGCGCCCCCCATTACCTTCCAGCAGCCCCGCTGCTCAGCAAGCCACAACAAGTACCCGCTGCTGCTCGCGCCTTACGGCGCCAACAACTCAAACAGCTGCTACCACTCATAACTACAATCTTCGTAGTAGAGTCGGAAGCAATGCTGAGCAACAGCCCCTGCCCCCGTCTTCTCCCCCCCTCTTTTCCGGCAGCAATCGTGTAGGTCAGGGAAACAGACTCTTAGTCCCTACCTCCGTTTGCACCGTTTGCCAGCACAGAATATATATGTTTGCGACATCCGCCCAATGCAGCTCCTGCCTTGGGTGGTGCCACTTTCCTAGATGTTCTGGTCTCCGCGACGGCAACCCCTCGACGGGTTTCATCGCGCCATGTTGCCAGGTCGCAAACCCAAATCATCCGGGTACCCCAATGCTTGCCCAAGGACGCCCAGTCCCAGGGCCACAACAGCAATTGCGTCCTGGCCTTCCTCAACCCAGGCGTAGTCACCCGTCACTTACCCCCAGAGTGGCGACGTCTCCCCTCATGCACTTCAGAATTCTGCAGTTAAACTGTAATGGACTAACTGGGAAGATCACGGAGATAGTCAATTTCATGAAGCGGCACAACATCCGCATTGCTGCGATTCAAGAGACTAAACTCACAGCACGATCTGCATTGCAGACCTGCTCTGGGTATAATGTCCACAGAAAAGATCGCGAGAGCGGAAATGGAGGCGGCCTCGCGTTCATAATACACCACTCTGTGCAATATCACATATTTGATCCTGGCATCGACCGCAGGGACAACGTCTTAGAACGTCAAGGCCTATCTGTCCGGTCAGGCGATGCAAACCTAGAAATCATCAACATCTACATCCCCCCTGCCACCTGTTGCCCCGGTGGATACCACCCTAATATCAGACCCTTACTCACTGGAAATAATCGCATTATTTTAGGCGACTTCAATGCCCATCATGATCTATGGCATTCAAATTTGCGGGCGGACAGTAGGGGCGAGATGTTGGCGGATCAAATAGAAACGACGTTCTGCACAATAAACGGAGACGCCCCCACACGTATGGTAGGAAGCTGTCACAGTTCGCCAGATATCTCAATCGTGAGCGCAGAACTCGTAAACTGCGTCAACTGGCAGCCGATGGTATCATTGGCATCCGACCACCTGCCTATACTTGTTTCGCTCGAGCGTACCGCCGACTTCATCGTCGCCGAAAAACGCACTTTCATAAACTTTAAAAAAGGAAAGTGGGAAGAATATAAATCCTTTACAGACAACCTCTTTGCTGCCCTCCCTATCCCGACTGATGCCCGCCAAGGGGAGCGTGCCTTCCGCAAGGTCATTGAATCCGCCTCGGCACGTTTCATTCCCGCCGGGAGAATTCCCGAAATCCGGCCCCACTTCCCGGCGTAGGCCGCAAACTTAGCGAGAGAACGTGACCTTATAAGGCAGCTTGATCCAGGCGACCCCCAAATAAGGGATATAAACCAACGCATCAGATTGCTTGTGGATGAACACAAGAGGGCGAAATGGGAGGAGCACCTAAGAGGTTGTAACCTCTCTACCGGTGTGGGTAAACTTTGGCCCACCGTAAAGTCCCTATCGAATCCGACTAAGCACAAAGACAAAGTTTCCATCGCCTTTGGCGACAAAGTGCTGTCGGATGCGAAAAAATGCGCGAGCGCTTTCTGCCGACAATATATAATGCATTCTACGGTCGACAAAGTTAGACGGAGGGCCAACAGACACGCACATAAACACAAATTCAGCGCGTCACCAATCACCATCACCGCTAAAGAGGTTGAGGACGCCATTGGTCGCGCTAAACCATCCAAAGCAGTGGGCCCAGACGGCATAGCCATGCCGATGCTTAAAAGCCTAGGGAAAGAGGGTTTCAAATATTTAGCGCAGGTCTTCAACCTGTCTCTTTCCACCTTTGTCATACCCGAGAAATGGAGAATGGCCAAGGTGGTCCCGCTACTAAAGCCTGGTAAACCAGCTAACATAGGAGAGTCGTATCGTCCGATATCTCTCCTATCGCCAGTAGCAAAGACGCTCGAAGCCATTTTGCTCCCTTATTTCCAAGCAAATTTGCAACTAGCCTCCCGTCAGCATGGCTTCAGAAAACTCCACAGCACTACCTCTGCGCTAAATGCCTTTAGCACCCAGATAAATTGCGGTTTAAATCAAAACCCCCACCATAGAACAGTACTCGTAGCGCTAGACCTATCAAAAGCTTTTGATACGGTCAACCATGGCTCGTTACTGCAAGACCTGGAAGGGTCTACCCTTCCCCCATGTCTTAAAAGGTGGACCGCAAATTATCTGGGTGGTCGGCAGGCATCGGTGCTATTTAGAAACGAAACATCAAAGCCAAGGAGAATTAAACAAGGGGTGCCACAGGGTGGTGTCCTATCCCCACTTTTGTTTAATTTCTACATATCTAAGCTACCTTCACCACCGGAAGGAGTCACAATCGTTTCCTACGCCGATGACTGCACAGTAATGGCCACAGGCCCAGGCCCACAGATCGATGAGCTATGCAATAAAATAAACGGCTACCTCCCTGATCTCTCCAGTTTTTTCGCCTCGCGAAACCTGGCATTATCACCGAACAAATCTTCCGCGACCTTATTTACAACATGGACGTCCCAAATGTTGACCACTTTGAACATCCACGTCGATGGCTCTACGCTACCGACTGTCCTACACCCCAAAATCTTGGGTGTGACGTTTGATCGGGATCTACATTTTGGTGAGCACGCAGCCGCAATTGTGCCGAGAATTCAGAGCCGTAACAAAATCCTCAAATCCCTTGCTGGCAGTACCTGGGGAAAAGATAAAGAAACGCTCATGACTACATACAAAGCACTTAGCCAGCCGATTACGTGCTATGCGTCACCCATATGGTCGCCAAGCCTAAAAATTACCCACTGGAAGAAGCTACAGGCCTGCCAAAATACTGCTCTCAGAATTGCCACGGGCTGTCTTCTTATGTCCCCAGAACACCATCTACATAATGAGGCGAGAATACTCCCCATCAGGGAAAGAAACGAGATGCTGACCAAACAGTTCCTGTTGAATACCCAGAAACCTGGGCATCCCAACAGACATCTGATTGACGAGCCAGCACCGCCTAGGGGCTTAAGGAGTCAACTCCGTAAGCATTTTGAGAAAATACGGCATCTGAGAACACAGCCGTATGAGGCGAAAAAACACAAGCAGGTCCTTGGTGAACTCCACAAACAGGCGTCGGACCTTTATGCCGGGAATTGCCCGGTGAACCCAGTACTCAAAGTAAAGTATCCAAAACTTGCGGAAGAGGAACGCATACTCCCCAGGGAAACGCGTGTCACTCTGGCTCAACTTCGTTCTGGATACTGTAACAGGTTAAACTCTTACCTATCCAGAATCAACCCCGACATACAAAATGTATGCCCCGCTTGCAATGTGTCCCCACATGACACCAACCATCTCTTTAATTGTAATGTGGAACCAACGCCTCTAACACCCCTTTCCCTATGGTCCACTCCTGTTGAAACAGCAAGTTTCCTTGGACTCCCGTTAGAGGATATTGATGACAGTTTGTGATCGGTCGCGTCTGTTAGGTGGGGCGAAGCACTGCTACAACAACAACAACAACAACGGTCGCCATGTAAGGTTCCATTTTGGAACCTCCGAAAAAGTTGTACTTACGTACACACCCTACTGCACACTCCACACCAATACCAAAAAACACGTCCTTTTAGTCTTAAGTTTTACCATTCTTATTTAGGTTAGCTTTAATTTTGTAGGATAGTTAATATATTAATTTATTTAGCAATATCCTTAGTTTGTAGTTTTAGTTTGATTTAATTTAATATTTTTGTCCGCACACACTTGCTCGGTTCAGTTCAACATTTATAATTGTGTGTATAACATTTTTTATGTCAGTGATGTGGGCCGCAGTTGTATTTTACATGCGCGTTGCCACCTGTACGCGCCTATCAAATACAACTTAAGGCCCAACCACATAGAATACCTTATTGTATTTTGGGGCAAGGCTTATGTTCCTTATAGAAGCGATTACCCCGAGTAATGTTCTTCTATTCTCTAAAGTTGGCAAACTAGTGAGAAGAAGTATATTTCTACAAGGTGGAAGATGTTGATTTGATTCCCAGTTAATACCGCGTTAAAACGAAGATTAGAAACTGCTTCTGTACCGATTCATTCCGATCTATATGATTTTCATACCCCGGGGACCAAATACAGGAACAATACTCAAGTATTGGGCGAACCAAAGATGTGTAAAGGGTCTTGGTTAAATAAGGATCATCAAATTCTTTAGCCCACCTTTTAATAAATCCGAGAACACCCGATGCCTTGTTTACAATAGATGAAATATCCCACAAATTGTCATCCTCCCAGCAGCTCCTTGCAGCAGGACTGCTCCATATTCTCTTGCTCCGGGAAGGTATCGAATCCAATCCGGGTCCGTCTCCTGACCCCGGTCCTGAGAAATGGTTTTGCTGCATCTGCCGGAAAAGAATCTTTTTAGGACGGTCATACTCTGTTCAGTGTGTCTCGTGTAAGGGATGGTTGCATCGGACAGGTTGTTCTGGGCTTGATCCCAAAACCCGACGTCCACGTAACTTTTATAAATCTTTTGTGGCTCCTTGCTGTTCACGCCCAAGGGCGCCCCGTAGTCTACGTCTAAGCGCCCCCCATTACCTTCCAGCAGCCCCGCTGCTCTGCAAGCCACAACAAGTACCCGCTGCTGCTCGCGCCTTACGGCGCCAACAACTCAAACAGCTGCTACCACTCATAACTACAATCTTCGTAGTAGAGTCGGAAGCAATGCTGAGCAACAGCCCCTGCCCCCGTCTTCTCCCCCCCTCTTTTCCGGCAGCAATCGTGTAGGTCAGGGAAACAGACTCTTAGTCCCTACCTCCGTTTGCACCGTTTGCCAGCACAGAATATATATGTTTGCGACATCCGCCCAATGCAGCTCCTGCCTTGGGTGGTGCCACTTTCCTAGATGTTCTGGCCTCCGCGACGGCAACCCCTCGACGGGTTTCATCGCGCCATGTTGCCAGGTCGCAAACCCAAATCATCCGGGTACCCCAATGCTTGCCCAAGGACGCCCAGTCCCAGGGCCACAACAGCAATTGCGTCCTGGCCTTCCTCAACCCAGGCGTAGTCACCCGTCACTTACCCCCAGAGTGGCGACGTCTCCCCTCATGCACTTCAGAATTCTGCAGTTAAACTGTAATGGACTAACTGGGAAGATCACGGAGATAGTCAATTTCACGAAGCGGCACAACATCCGCATTGCTGCGATTCAAGAGACTAAACTCACAGCACGATCTGCATTGCAGACCTGCTCTGGGTATAATGTCCACAGAAAAGATCGCGAGAGCGGAAATGGAGGCGGCCTCGCGTTCATAATACACCACTCTGTGCAATATCACATATTTGATCTTGGCATCGGCCGCAGGGACAACGTCTTAGAACGTCAAGGCCTATCTGTCCGGTCAGGCGATGCAAACCTAGAAATCATCAACATCTACATCCCCCCTGCCACCTGTTGCCCCGGTGGATACCGCCCTAATATCAGAGCCTTACTCACTGGAAACAATCGCATTATTTTAGGCGACTTCAATGCCCATCATGATCTATGGCATTCAAATTTGCGGGCGGACAGTAGGGGCGAGATGTTGGCGGATCAAATAGAAACGACGTTCTGCACAATAAACGGAGACGCCCCCACACGTATGGTAGGAAGCTGTCACAGTTCGCCAGATATCTCAATCGTGAGCGCAGAACTCGTAAACTGCGTCAACTGGCAGCCGATGGTATCATTGGCATCCGACCACCTGCCTATACTTGTTTCGCTCGAGCGTACCGCCGACTTCATCGTCGCCGAAAAACGCACTTTCATAAACTTTAAAAAAGGAAAGTGGGAAGAATATAAATCCTTTACAGACAACCTCTTTGCTGCCCTCCCTATCCCGACTGATGCCCGCCAAGGGGAGCGTGCCTTCCGCAAGGTCATTGAATCCGCCTCGGCACGTTTCATTCCCGCCGGGAGAATTCCCGAAATCCGGCCCCACTTCCCGGCGTAGGCCGCAAACTTAGCGAGAGAACGTGACCTTATAAGGCAGCTTGATCCAGGCGACCCCCAAATAAGGGATATAAACCAACGCATCAGATTGCTTGTGGATGAACCCAAGAGGGCGAAATGGGAGGAGCACCTAAGAGGTTGTAACCTCTCTACCGGTGTGGGTAAACTTTGGTCCACCGTAAAGTCCCTATCGAATCCGACTAAGCACAAAGACAAAGTTTCCATCGCCTTTGGCGACAAAGTGCTGTCGGATGCGAAAAAATGCGCGAGCGCTTTCTGCCGACAATATATAATGCATTCTACGGTCGACAAAGTTAGACGGAGGGCCAACAGACACGCACATAAACACAAATTCAGCGCGTCACCAATCACCATCACCGCTAAAGAGGTTGAGGACGCCATTGGTCGCGCTAAACCATCCAAAGCAGTGGGCCCAGACGGCATAGCCATGCCGATGCTTAAAAGCCTAGGGAAAGAGGGTTTCAAATATTTAGCGCAGGTCTTCAACCTGTCTCTTTCCACCTTTGTCATACCCGAGAAATGGAGAATGGCCAAGGTGGTCCCGCTACTAAAGCCTGGTAAACCAGCTAACATAGGAGAGTCGTATCGTCCGATATCTCTCCTATCGCCAGTAGCAAAGACGCTCGAAGCCATTTTGCTCCCTTATTTCCAAGCAAATTTGCAACTAGCCTCCCGTCAGCATGGCTTCAGAAAACTCCACAGCACTACCTCCGCGCTAAATGCCATTAGCACCCAGATAAATTGCGGTTTAAATCAAAACCCCCACCATAGAACAGTACTCGTAGCGCTAGACCTATCAAAAGCTTTTGATACGGTCAACCATGGCTCGTTACTGCAAGACCTGGAAGGGTCTACCCTTCCCCCATGTCTTAAAAGGTGGACCGCAAATTATCTGGGTGGTCGGCAGGCATCGGTGCTATTTAGAAACGAAACATCAAAGCCAAGGAGAATTAAACAAGGGGTGCCACAGGGTGGTGTCCTATCCCCACTTTTGTTTAATTTCTACATATCTAAGCTACCTTCACCACCGGAAGGAGTCACAATCGTTTCCTACGCCGATGACTGCACAGTAATGGCCACAGGCCCAGGCCCACAGATCGATGAGCTATGCAATAAAATAAACAGCTACCTCCCTGATCTCTCCAGTTTTTTCGCCTCGCGAAACCTGGCATTATCACCGACTAAATCTTCCGCGACCTTATTTACAACATGGACGTCCCAAATGTTGACCATTTTGAACATCCACGTCGATGGCTCTACGCTACCGACTGTCCTACACCCCAAAATCTTGGGTGTGACGTTTGATCAGGATCTACATTTTGGTGAGCACGCAGCCGCAATTGTGCCGAGAATTCAGAGCCGTAACAAAATCCTCAAATCCCTTGCTGGCAGTACCTGGGGAAAAGATAAAGAAACGCTCATGACTACATACAAAGCAATTAGCCAGCCGATTACGTGCTATGCGTCACCCATATGGTCGCCAAGCCTAAAAATTACCCACTGGAAGAAGCTACAGGCCTGCCAAAATACTGCTCTCAGAATTGCCACGGGCTGTCTTCTTATGTCCCCAGAACACCATCTACATAATGAGGCGAGAATACTCCCCATCAGGGAAAGAAACGAGATGCTGACCAAACAGTTCCTGTTGAATACCCAGAAACCTGGGCATCCCAACAGACATCTGATTGACGAGCCAGCACCGCCTAGGGGCTTAAGGAGTCATCTCCGTAAGCATTTTGAGAAAATACGGCATCTGAGAACACAGCCGTATGAAGCGAAAAAACACAAGCAGGTCCTTGGTGAACTCCACAAACAGGCGTCGGACCTTTATGCCGGGAATTGCTCGGTGAACCCAGTACTCAAAGTAAAGTATCCAAAACTTGCGGAAGAGGAACGCATACTCCCCAGGGAAACGCGTGTCACTCTGGCTCAACTTCGTTCTGGATACTGTAACAGGTTAAACTCTTACCTATCCAGAATCAACCCCGACATACAAAATGTATGCCCCGCTTGCAATGTGTCCCCACATGACACCAACCATCTCTTTAATTGTAATGTGGAACCAACGCCTCTAACACCCCTTTCCCTATGGTCCACTCCTGTTGAAACAGCAAGTTTCCTTGGACTCCCGTTAGAGGATATTGATGACAGTTTGTGATCGGTCGCGTCTGTTAGGTGGGGCGAAGCACTGCTACAACAACAACAACAACAACGGTCGCCATGTAAGGTTCCATTTTGGAACCTCCGAAAAAGTTGTACTTACGTACACACCCTACTGCACACTCCACACCAATACCAAAAAACACGTCCTTTTAGTCTTAAGTTTTACCATTCTTATTTAGGTTAGCTTTAATTTTGTAGGATAGTTAATATATTAATTTATTTAGCAATATCCTTAGTTTGTAGTTTTAGTTTGATTTAATTTAATATTTTTGTCCGCACACACTTGCTCGGTTCAGTTCAACATTTATAATTGTGTGTATAACATTTTTTATGTCAGTGATGTGGGCCGCAGTTGTATTTTACATGCGCGTTGCCACCTGTACGCGCGTCAAATACAACTTAAGGCCCAACCACATAGAATACCTTATTGTATTTTGGGGCAAGGCTTATGTTCCTTATAGAAGCGATTACCCCGAGTAATGTTCTTCTATTCTCTAAAGTTGGCAAACTAGTGAGAAGAAGTATATTTCTACAAGGTGGAATATGTTGATTTGATTCCCAGTTAATACCGCGTTAAAACGAAGATTAGAAACTGCTTCTGTACCGATTCATTCCGATCTATATGATTTTCATACCCCGGGGACCAAATACAGGAACAATACTCAAGTATTGGGCGAACCAAAGATGTGTAAAGGGTCTTGGTTAAATAAGGATCATCAAATTCTTTAGCCCACCTTTTAATAAATCCGAGAACACCCGATGCCTTGTTTACAATAGATGAAATATGCATGTTAAAGCTCAATTTCGCATCAAAAAGAACACCTAGGTCACATAGCCATATAGGATTTTAAAACTGGGTTGACTCTGTGAAATGACATTAGTTTACATTTGCAGCAGTTCAAACCTAGTAGATTTACTGTACACCATAATTGAAATGAGTCCAAATCGGCCTGAAGTAAATCCAAACGGGAAGAGTCAGAAGGCGAGTATGTATAGCATAGTTTAACATCATCTGCATACATTAGAACACGGGAATACGAGATAACCATTGGTAAGTCATTTATAAAGAGGGTAAAAAGTAATGGCAGGGGGGATTGATTGGGTACATTTTATTTTCAATTTCCAACATCCAAAGACATGTTTAGCTGTGTTGATCGGAGACCAATACATTCCGACAGCATAAAATACAAATATAATTGAAAAATATAAGTTCCAAATTTTGTTGCCTTAAGCTGGGAGCACTGGAGGATTGGAAACGCGTCCTTTCCAACCTTCCTTAAATGACTGCCTCCCAGACTCGTCCGTTTGTCACGCCAGTAAATATGCTGATCGGAATCACATGGCATTCCAACAGCATATTCAATAGAAATAAGTGATATAATAATGAATTGTACTTAGTAGTTTAAGTTTTAGGCCTAAACAGCCGTAATAATAAATAAATTAAATAAGTTGGCAACATCATCATCCGAGCTTGCGTTCTTACATCCATAAGCAAAAGCAGACGGAAATCCAGAGGTTTTTCTCTTGGAATTGACAAAACTAAAGAATTGTTTCGGGTTGTTAAAAAATTGAAGCTTACAACGATTAAAGTAACATTTATAGCACTGCTGATTAAGGGAAAGTTTGATCTAGCAACTAAATATTTAGAAAAATCGGAGCATGGTCCTGATATTTTAAATCGTTTGTATAGCCTAGATTTAATAAAATATAGTCTTACAAGATGTCTTGAAAACCACGAGGGTTTGCCCGTTCCGGAATTGCCATGACGAAGAGGCACACAGCATGCAAAGAAACCATCGAGAGAACTGTAAAAAATAGAAGTTGCTGACTCGACATCTTTACAAGCATATAGATAAAAAAAAAAGTAATGAGCCCAGATGGCTATCCTGAGGCACACCAGAAGTTACTTCTATCAACTCTAAGAGATTGTTTTTGAACATAACTCGCTGAGTTCTATTTAAGAGATAGCTGCGAAGCCAAAGTAATAAATTCTTCGAAAAACCCAGTAAGTCAAGTTTATGAGTTAAAAGCTCATGATTAACAGAATCAAATGCTTTGCTGAAGTCGGTATAAATAACATCGGTTTGCTTATTGGATAAAAATCCATCCATGACTAGAGAGGTGAACTCAAAGAAGTTGGTTGTGGTTGATCTTCTACACACAAAACCATGTTGGCTGGGTGATAATAAAGAAGTACATACATATTGAATTTGGCAGGTGATGATCTTTTCAAACACTTTAGGAATAGCCGAAAGTTCAGCTATGACCCTGTAGTTCTCGATATTGGACTGTAGTGACTACCCAAATCGAACCCTGCAGCAATATGTGGCATCATCATAGAACAGCTGAGTTTTAGCAACTACAGCCAACGTTTAGTAATACTTTGCATTTCAACGCATAATTTAATTTGGGACTTTCCCTTTTAAGATACGACATTGTTCTTCTTAGTTTTAGTTTGAGTTTTATTTGAATTAATAAATATAGAATAATAAACATAACATTCTATAAGTGGTGACCCCGACGACAACAGAATAGTACAACCAAATATTTTACGGTCGTTGCCGAAATCGATTCAGCTGTACTGGCACATGCCAGCGACATTATTTCCTCGCCACCCATTGCAAACCAAGTGACGATGTAACAGCAGCCATTTCAGAGTTGGTGGATAGGCTAGATCGTTTAGAGAAGCGGGAGGTAACGTATAAACAGCAACAGATCGGAGCGCCTCGCTAACAAGCACGACCGACGTGAGCTGTCACGCAGTGAGGACACACGGGATACAAACCGCGATATCTGTTATCATCATATATATGTTATATCATATTTTCGACAAGAACGCAACACGGTGTCGGCCACCATGCGCTTTCACACCAAAGCTTTCGGAAAACTAGTCAGCCCTCCGTACAAAGCAGCTATGTCGGAGGAGGATATGAACTCCAGCCGTCTTTACATTTGAGACAGAACGTCTTCAATGAAATTTCACATCGACACGGGCGCCGAAGTTTCGGTTGTACCCAAACGTCACGGTGAGAGTATCCAACAAAACGCAATGAAACTGGGTGCTGCGAACAATACTACAATTAATACATTCGGCAAACGACAGATAACATTCGATCTCGGCCTACGACGGTCATTTAAGTGGTGTTTTATAATCGCCGACGTTGCGCATCCTATAATAGGTGCGGATTTCCTAAGACTGTTGGTGGATTTAAAAAACAAAGCAAAGAATCGATAACGCATACGCATACACAAACGCAATTGCAAACACAAACCAAGGAACTATTTTCAAACAAAGCAACACAATTTTTTACGAGAACTAAGACACTACGACGGCATTTAGAGACCGTTCAACCAATACAAACGTCACAGCATGGTAAACCTGCGGTATTTGTTCCCAAGGATCTGCGCTTATGCAGCCATATTTTTCTACGCGACGATACAATTAAAAAGCCGTTGAAAGCACCTTACGACGGGCCATACCTGGTTGTTAACAAATACCCCAAGACATACACGATAATGATTGAGATGAATTAGCAGCAATAACACAAGCCACAAGTATTGATGCCAGCACATCGGCGAATTTTCTGGAAAGGGGGTGGTGTAGTGACTATCCAAATCGAACCCTGCAGCAATATGTGGCAACATCATAGAACAGCTGAGTTTTAGCAACTACAGCCAACGTCTAGTAATACTTTGAATTTCAACGCATAATTTAATTTGGGACTTTCCGTTTTAGGATACGACATTGTTCTTCTTAGTTTTAGTTTGTGTTTTATTTGAATTAATAAATATAGAATAATAAACATAACATTCTATAGGATCTACTACCTTTCTTATGTAAGGAATAATAAATGATTGGTTCCAAATTGGAGGGAATACAGCAGATTCAAGAGATAGTGTAAATAATTTAAGGATCGGCTTAGATAAGTTGACAGCGCAAAACTTTAGAACACAACTAGGAACACCATCTGGACTAGGAGAGGTAATTGGTTTCAACTCCAGAAGACTCTTCAGAACAGTATCTATCATAACATCAATCAGTCGCCACCTGTAACTCCAGACAGTTCCAACAACTAATTTCGCTGGAATTCGGTATTTTCAGCCTATATTTACTGTTGCTGATCGGAATCACTCGCATTCCAACAGCATTAATATAACAATAAAATTATATGATGTGTAACCAAAATAAGGTCAAACAAAAGTTGGAGCAGGGGGGATTGATTGGGTACATTTTATTTTCAATTTCCAACATCCAAAGACATGTTTAGCTGTGTTGATCGGTGACCAATACATTCCGACAGCATAAAATACAAATATAATTGAAAAATACAAGTTCCAAATTTTGTTGCCTTAAGCTGGGAGCACTGGAGGATTGGAAACGCGTCCTTTCTAACCTTCCTTAAATGACTGGCTCCCAGACTCGTCCGTTTGTCACGCCAGTAAATATGCTGATCGGAATCACATGGCATTCCAACAGCATATTCAATAGAAATAAGTGATATAATAATGTTTAAGTTTTAGGCCTAAACAGCCGTAATAATAAATAAATTAAATAAGTTGGCAACATCATCATCCGAGCTTGCGTTCTTACATCCATAAGCAAAAGCAGACGGAACTCCTGAGGTTTTTCTCTTGGAATTGACAAAACTAAAGAATTGTTTCGGGTTGTTAAAAAATTGAAGCTTACACCGATTTAAGTAACATTTATAGCACTGCTGATTAAGAGAAAGTTTGATCTAGCAACTAAATATTTAGAAAAATCGGAACATGATCCTGATATTTTAAATCGTTTGTATAGCCTAGATTTAATAATATATAGTCTTACAAGATGTCTTGAAAACCACGAGGGTTTGCCCGTTCCAGCATTGCCATGACGAAGAGGCACACAGCATGCAAAGAAACCATCGAGAGAACTGTAAAAAATATAAGTTGCTGACTGGACATCTTTACAAGCATATAGATCCGACCAGTCATGGGTGGAAATAAGATAATTCAGCTTATTAAAATCTGCCTTACAAAAACATCTTGATCGAAAGCTAGATTTTACTTTTGCTGCATCAAACAACACAGGCTCTGAGCATAATCAAGCATTACCTCAAGTGTAGGATGTAGTGGATCCTCTGGAAGTGATAATGGGGGAATTCGCTTGAGGACAATACCCACAGGGTCATCCGCAAATACCAAATCCAGCATTTTATTTTTGCAATCTATATATATAAAAAGAAGTGTACATTTTGATTGTCACTCCATAACTCGAGAACGGATAGAAAGATTGCCATGAAATTTTTAGGAAAGATACAGGAAGGAGAGATGATGGTTAGTTGATTTTGAAATCCCAAATCGGTTCAGCCATTCTTGAGTTATGGTTTTTTTTAAATCTATATATAAAAAGAAGTGTACATTTTGATTGTCACTCCATAACTTGAGAACGGATAGAAAGATTGCCATGAAATTTTTAGGTAAGATACAGGAAGGAGATATGATGGTTAGTTGATTTTGAAATCCCAAATCGGTTTAGCCATTCTTGAGTTATGATTTTTTTTTTTTTAATACTATATAAAAGAAAGTCGTGTTAGTTACACTACGCATTACTCAAGGACGGATGAACCAATTTGTCTGAAAATTGGTGGAGAGGTAGCTTATAACCAGGGAACGGACATACGATACTTTTTATCCCGTTCTGGCTAGGGTCTTGAGATCAAAACGTGGGCCTGGGTAATCCTGGGATGTGTTTGTACAATATGGGTATCAAATGGAATCTGTTTATGAGTACTGTAATACTGAGTATTTTCCGTACCCCTGGGTGACTCGGGTCTCGAGATATAGGCCAAAACGTGGACCCGGGCACCTCTAGAATGTGTATACAATATGGATATCAAATGGAAGCAGTTGCTGAGTGCTTTACTACAGGTTAGTTTTCATACCTATTGGTGACTAGGGTCTCGAGATATAGGCCAAAACGTGGACCAGGGCACCCTAGAATGTTTTTATACAATTGGATATCAAATGAAAGCTGTTGATGAGTGCTTTAGTACAGGGTAGTTTTCATAACTATTGGTGACTAAGGTATCGAGACATAAGGCCAAAACGTGGACCCGGGCACCCCTAGAATGTGTTTATATAATATGGATATCAAATGAAAGCTGTTGATGAGTGCTTTAGTACATTGTAGTTTTCATACCTATTGGTGAATAGGGTCTCGAGATATAGGCCAAAACGTGGACCCGGCCTCCCCTAAAATGTGTTTATACAAAACTAGCAGACCAGGCAGACGTTGTTCTGCCCTAAATTTGGTCTATCTGCATACATCTTAATAAGCTCTTTCCGTCTAACTCTGCCTCCCCTCTCTTATATTTTTCTTAATCTTTTCTTCACTCCTCCCTACGTCTTTTTCGATTCATCTATCTCTATTTCGTCTCACTCTATCTCTTTCTCAGTCTCCTTCTCCTACCCTCTTTTCTCTTCTCTCAAGTTCTTCTCATTCTCCTTCATCTCTTATTGCCAGTCCCAGAGGGTGGTCCTAATCCCAGTCCCAGTCCGTCTCTGGTCTAGTTCCCGGAATAAAGGATCGTAAATACTAATACAGGCAAATTAATACACCAAATTCAAGGCAAATCGAATAGGACGTACATATGTACATATATAGGTATGTGGGTATTATTAATTCATGTCTTTATTTCGGCTTCGCATGCTTATTTATCAGTTTTGCCAGGTTGATGTTACTAAATCGAATATTACAATGGAAATTACTTTAAAGCTCTCAGCAATAGCTTTCATTTGATATCCATAATACACACACATTGTACAGGTATCCGGGTCGACGTTTTGGCCTATATCTCAAGACCCTTGTCACTCAGCTATATAAAAATTACTCTGTACTAAAGCACACATCAACAGCTTTCATTTGCTATCCATATTACACACACCCTCTAGGGGTATCCGGGTCCACGTTTTGGCCTATATCTCGAGACCCTAGTCACCATTAGATATGAAAACTACCCTGTACTAAGGCACTCATCAACAGCTTCAATTTGATACCCTTAATGTAAAAACACATCCTAGTGTTACCCTGATCCACATTTCGGCCTTCACCTCGAGACCCTAGTAACAAATAGATATGAGAACTACCCTGTATTGAAGCACTCATCAACAGCTTTCATTTGATATCCATTTTGTATAAACACATTTTAGGGGTGCCCGGGTACACGTTTTGGCCTAAATCTCGAGACTAGGGAGTCACCATTAGATATGAAAACTACCCTGTACTAAAGCACTCATCAACAGCTTCAATTTGATACCCATATTGTAAAAACACATCCTAGTGTTACTCTGATCCACATTTTGGCCTTTACCTCGAGACCATAGTAACAAATAGATATGAAAACTACCCTGTACTAAAGCACTCATCAACAGCTTTCATTTGATATCCATTTTGTATAAACACATTTTAGGGTGCCCGGGTCCACGTTTTGGCCTATATCTCGAGACCCTAGTCACCAATAGGTATGAAAACTACACTGTACTAAAGCATTCATCAACAGCTTTCATTTGATATCCGTATTATATAAACACATTCTAGGGGTGCCCGGGTCCACGTTTTGGCCTTATATCTCGATACCTTAGTCAACAATTGGTATGAAAACTACCCTGTACTAAAGCACTCAACAGCTTTCATTTGATATCCAATTGAATAAAAAACATTCTAGGGGTGCCCTGGCCCACGTTTTGGCCTATATCTCGAGACCCTAGTCACCAATAGGTATGAAAACTACCCTGTACTAAAGCACTCATCAACAGCTTTCATTTGATATCCGTATTATATAAACACATTCTAGGGGTGCCCGGGTCCACGTTTTGGCCTATATCTCGAGACCCGAGTCACCCAGGGGTACGAAAAATACTCAGTATTAAAGTACTCATAAACAGATTCCTTTTGATACCCATATTGTACAAACACATCCCAGGATTACCCAGGTCCACGTTTTGATCTCAAGACCCTAGCCAGAACGGGATAAAAAGTATCGTATGTCCATTCCCTGGTTATAAGCTACCTCTCCACCAATTTTCAGCCAAATTGGTTCATCCGTTCTTGAGTTATGCGTAGTGTAACTAATACGACTTTCTTTTATATAGTATATTTAAAAAAAAAAATCATAACTCAAGAATGGCTAAACCGATTTGGGATTTCAAAATCAACTAACCATCATCTCTCCTTCCTGTGTCTTTCCTAAAAATTTCATGGCAATCTTTCTATCCGTCCTCGAGTTATGGAGTGACAATCAAAATGTAGACTTCGTTTTATATATAGATGGATATCAAATGAAAGCTGTTGATGAGTGCTTTAGTACAGGGTAATTTTCATATCCCTGGGTGACTAGGGTCTCGAGATAAAGGCCAAAATTTGGATCAGGGTAATACTAGGATGTGTTTTTACATTATGGGTATCAAATTGAAGCTGTTGATGTGTGCTTTAGTGCAGAGTAATTTTTATATCGCTGTGTGACTAGGGTCTCGAGATATAGGCCAAAACGTGGACCCGGATACCCCTAGAAGGTGTGTGTAATATGGATAGCAAATGAAAGCTGTTGATGTGTGCTTTAGTACAGAGTAATTTTTATATCGTTGAGTGACAAAGGTCTTGAGATATAGGCCAAAACGTCGACCCGGATACCTGTACAATGTGTGTGTATTATGGATATCAAATGAAAGCTATTGCTGAGATCTTTAAAGTAATTTCCATTGTAATATTCGATTTAGTAGCATCAACCTGGTAGAACTGATAAATAAGCATGCGAAGCCGAAATAAAGACATGAATTAATAATACCCACATACCTATATATGTACATATGTACCTCCTATTCGATTTGCCTGAAATTTGCCTGTATTAGTATTTACGATCGTTTTTTCCGGGAACTAGACCAGAGACGGACTGGGACTGGGATTAGGACCACCCTTTGTGACTGGCAATAAGAGATGACGGAGAATGAGAAGAACTTGAGAGAAGTGAAAAGAGGGTAGGAGAAGGAGACTGAGAAAGAGATAGAGTGAGACGAAATAGAGATAGATGAATCGAAAAAGACGGAGGGAGGAGTGAATAAAAGATTAAGGAAAATATAAGAGAGGGGAGGCAGAGTTAGACGGAAAGAGCTTATTAAGATGTATGCAGATAGACCAAATTTAGGGCAGAACAACATCTGCCTGGTCTGCTAGTTTAATATATTGTTTAATTGCAGTAAATGTATATCAAGCAGACTCTTACAAAAATCATGCTGATTGGTGGACGTCAAAAAGTGTAATTCATTGTTGCCAATCCAACTTACTTTAGGCAAATTGAAGTCACCAAGCACCACCAGGCGGTCCCTATCTCGCAACTGAGAGTAAGCACTACGTATAGATAAACTATGTTGAGTAAGAACATACATATCCTAACGTGGCGGAATATAGCAGCAGCAAATAAATAGACTAGCACTACGTAATGAGATCTTTACTGCTATAAACTCAATGTCAGAGTCATAGTCCAACGACAGTAACTCTGACGGCAGGCCAGAGTCTACGGCTATAAGGACAACACCCGCTTTAGATACACGATCGCGCCTATACACTACATAGTTACACGAGAAGATCTCTGAGTTATAATTATTTTCCTTAAGCCAGGTCTCAGCAAAGACTATCACTTGCGCTGTGAATGAAAAACTGTTTAGAAATAACGAACTCAATTTGGATCGTAAGCCACGAACATTCTGATAATGAATAGATATATAACACAAACCGATATTTACGTCTGTGGTATTCTTGCCGAGTCCGGTAAGTTTTTTGAAATTCTTACATTTGCCTTTTTTGTGAACAAATGTACCACCGAATGTTTCGGCCAAAAAGACTGTTCAAGAATTTTGTCAAAATATGCATCAGGCACTGATATTTTAAAAGACGAGATGTGCCTTTCATATTTAAAATTAAATTTGTAAACACTTAATTTAATAGGTTTAGAATCAAGCTTGGATACAATATAGTTAGTTATGTCATCTTCCGTCAACGATGCGTGAAGCCGTGATACAAATATCGACCTACGAGGCGGCACAGCAGTCACCTCTCTGTTGGCCTCAGTTTACACTTCGGTATTAACATCATTAATAATATTATCAGCGTTATCAGCAGACTCAATATTAGCGGAATGAGGCTTATCATTGGTATTTACAGCATAAGAGGTACTTGAGATGTCGACGGCATCATTATTAGTATGTGGGGCGACAGTGTGTACATTATCGGCGGCGTTGAAATTGTTTGAATTAGCGGCGCCAGACTTTTCAACAGTAGACAGCCTGGCGTTACTGCAGACAGCGGACGGTGAAAAACAATTGACGAAAAAGAAGGTGGGATAGGCATGGAGAGGGGTGTAGGTGTGAGCATAGCCGATGCATTACCAGCTATATGTAGCTGTGAACCTTCTAGAGTAGTGTTGAGAGGGGGACCCGTACACTGCGAATGCGAGCCAGAAAGCAATGGCGAGAAAGTGCATAGATCAATTGCATATGTAAGCATAGCATCGTTGTTGTGTTTTGGGGGCAAAGTACACGAACTCACTGCAGCTTTGAGCGCACCGATTTCGGCAGCCAACACACCAATGCTATCACGATTGTTCTTATTGTTTTTGTTTTTATTTTTAGCACTGCGCTTATTTGAACTTGCTTTTTCCTTCGCTTTGTCTTTGTTGCTACTTTTTTCTTCCTCTTTGTTAACAGTTTGGTTACAACAAATTAAGTTTTTTATGCCATCTATTAGGGTAGACAAATCCCTGAATTTTACTTCAAAGGCAATCATTATGGCTTCCAGCCCCAGTTTTTGAGAGGCTAGGACGAAGTCAAATGCCTTCGAAATTTTAACAGGCGCATTTACACACTCCGCACACATGTAGCGTATATGATAATTTGATTTTATTAGTTTAACGTCATATTCAGTGATGGCGCCCTCACAGCACGTACGATGGAAGCACTTTTTACAAAAGCCATTACACGGCCCACTTGTATTGTCAGTACGACCAAAAACCTTATCACATTTTCCTCAAAAGTCATCCATAATTAAGTTGAGATCAAAAACTTCTTTGTCTTTTCCCCAAGTACTGCCAGCAAGGGATATGAGGATTTTATTACGGCTCTGGATTTTCGGTACAATTGCGGCTGCTCACCAAAATATAGATCCTGATCAAACGTCACACCCAAGATTTTGGGGTGTAGGACAGTCGATAGCGTAGTGCCATCGACGTGGATGTTCAAAATGGTCGACATTTGGGACGTCCATGTTGTAAATAAGGTCACGGAGGATTTAGTCGGTGATAATGCCAGGTTTCGCGAGGCGAAATAACTGCAGAGATCATAAGGAGGTTGTTGTTGTAGCGATAAGGTTGCTCCGCGAAGGCTTTGGGGAGTGTTATCGATGTAATGGTCCTTTGCCGGATACAGATCCGGTACGCTCCGGTACCACAGCACAATTAAGGTGCTTGCCCGACCATTTCGGGAACGATTTATGTGGCCACATTAAACCTTTAGGTCATTCCCTCCCTCCCCACCCCAAGTTCCATGAGGAGCTTGGGGTCGCCAGAGCCTCGTCTGTTAGTGAAACAGGATCGCCCCGGATAGGTGAGGAGAAGCTATATTTTGCGCTGGCAACCTGAAGGGTTGTGCTACACAGCCCCTTGAATCTGGTATTTTAGTCGCCTCTTACGACAGGCATACCTACCGCGGGAATACTCTGACCCCCTAACCCGCTGGGGTATCATAAGGAGGTAGCCGTTTATTCTGTTGCAAGCTCATCGATCTGTGGGCCTGGGCCTGTGGCCATTATTGTGCTGTCATCGGCGTACGAAACGATAGTAACTCCTTCTAGTGACGAAGGTAGCTTAGATATGTGGAAATTAAACAAAAGTGGGGATAGGACACCACCCTGTGGCACCCCTTCTTTAATTCTTCTTGATTTTGATGTTTCGTTTCTAAATTGCACGGATGCCTGCCGACCACCCAGATAATTTGCGGTTCACCTTTTAAGACATGGGGGAAGGGTAGACAGGTCTTGCAGTAACGTGCCATGGTTGACCGTATCAAAAGCTTTTGATAGGTCTAGCGCAACGAGTACTGTTCTATGGTGGGGGTTTTGATTTAAACCGGAATTTATCTGGGTTCTAATGGCATTTAGCGCGGTGGTGGTACTATGGAGTTTTCTGAAGCCATGCTGATGACAGGCTAGCTGCAAATTTGCTTTGAAGTAGGGGAGCAAAATGGCTTCAAGCGTCTTGGCTACTGGCGATAGGAGAGATATCGGGCGATATGACTCTCCTATGTTAGCTGGTTTCCCAGGCTTTAGTGGCGGGACCACCTTGGCCATTTTCCGGGAATGACAAAGGTGGAAAGAGACTGGTTGAAGACATGCGCTAAATATTTGAAACCCTCTTTCCCTAGGCTTTTAAGCATCGGCATGGCTATGCCGTCTGGGCCCACTGCTTTGAATGGTTTAGCATGACCGATGGCATCCTCAACCTCTTTGGCGGTGATGGTAATTGGTGACGCGCTGAATTTATGTTTATGTGCGTGTCTGTTCGCCCTCCATCTATCTTTGTCCACCGTAGAATGTATGTATGTATGTATATATGTATGTATGTATAATTTATTCAGTCTATGATTAAACAATCTTACAGACTAGAATACAAAAGCAAATAAATACTTAAACAAATAATCAACTGAAAACCACAACGAATAACGTAAGTAACATGACTAGCGAAAACAAAAAATAAGAAGATAATGCAAGTAGATTATAGGAACTCTTGCAAAGTTGACTTGAAGATGCTTCTCGACAAAGAAAAATCAATAAAAAACCTCCGTGAGAGTCTATTAAATTCATTTAGTGCCCGAAAAATTGGGTCAAGATTACAATAATTAGCCCTGCAAGCACTCATGTAAAATGGAAAAAATGTTCGAAGACTCCGATTAGGTACATTAAATGACACCTTCGCTAAGAGAACTGGGCAATCAAGAGAGCCAACTATTAGATCATAGAGGAACATTAGCAGATGTTCTATCCTTCTGGATTCGAGAGGTTGGAGATTTATGAGTAAGCAGCGCGAGTGATAGGATGGAATTGGGTCGTCAAAGTTGAGTGAAAATAGACAAAAACGAGTAAATTTTCTTTGAACCCTTTCAATTTATTTGTTTATATTTTATTTATTTATTTATTGATTAAACATTTCTTAATGCATATTTTAAATAAATTACAATATTGAAAGAGCACATTCTATTACTATATAGCATAAGAAAAGTACATGGCCTTTTTATATTAAATTTTTAAAATAGTATTAAATGCCA
The DNA here is from genome assembly GCF_040869045.1 of Eurosta solidaginis. Lineage (NCBI taxonomy): Eukaryota > Metazoa > Arthropoda > Insecta > Diptera > Tephritidae > Eurosta > Eurosta solidaginis. The sequence continues at coordinate 120,678,364 of NC_090321.1, forward strand.
GTTCACATAGTAAAATTCTTTTTCAGTGTGGGGTGTATAGTTTTTAATAATATTATAGAATAAACTCATAATAATTCAGATAATTAGTTAAGATTACGATAGAGAAACAATTGTAAATTCGTTAATTAGTTAAGGTTCCGATAGAGAAACAGTTGATATAGTTACAAAAGTTAGATATGGCTTACAACAACGTCCTCAGCAAGGCTTCTAGATCGTAGTGGCTAAAACTAATCAGATACATTTTTATTTTATTTTGAAATAGGTTAAGATTTCTTATAACTTGTACAGAAGTAGGGAGAGTGTTGAACATTTTGCACGACGTGTATGTATAAAAACTTCTGAAGTGAGATGTCCTAGCATGCGGGATTTGTACCGATGGAAGCAGATTGCTCCTAAGGTTGTAGACTTCAGAAGGATAACTTTCTAAGTACCCCGATCTAATAAAAAACGTTTTTAGGACTTTAAATAAATATAGATGACGACATGGTAGTATATCTAGTCTCCTAAAGGATATCATAGCGTGAGACCTGTAGTTTGCGCCACATATGCGTCTTATAATTCCCTTTTGGAGTGTTACAATGGGTGACAACTTACTAGCCGAGGCGCCACCCCAGCAGGTAATCCCATATTGAAGTTTCGATTGGACTAGACCATAGTAAATAGCTTTTAGAGTGGACATAGTGCAACACTTTTTGAGACGATAGAAGTGACGGGTAGTGTACAGAAAGTAATGTTTTAGTTTCTGAATGTGTGCAGACCAATTTAAATGATTATCGATTATAATACCTAGGTATTTGAAATTTTCCACAACATCAATCCTGAAGCAGTTATCACTGCATTTAACGTTGGTTGCAAATGAACTTTTCGTGCCATTCAAAGTGCACGCCATATGATGCATGTTAAAACGTGCGCATTCTGCTGAATGAAAAAAAAGATCACAAGCCTCAAATTCTTTGGGAGCAATGCTAAAATACATCAACTTCATTTTATTACTAACTAGTAGCTTGTGTAAAGCAAACCAAGTCCTCAGCATATGTACATCGTGGCTAATATCACATATTAGTTCGAAGTAACTCGTTGTACTATACGCAATGCAAGATCATCTGCAAAGGCAGTCGTTTTGCCCTTTAATGGAATTGAAAAAATTGAATTAATATAAATGAGGAACAGTACCGGGCCAAGGACAGAGCCTTGGGGTACGCCCAGATTAACTTCCTGCAGGCTACTGTAGTAACTACCCACTTTAACTTTTTGTATTCTATTAGAAAGATAAGATGTAAACCATTTGTACATAAAGCCACGAAAACCTGCACTATGTATTTTTTCCAGAAGTATATTCCTGTCTACCATATCAAAAGCTTTTGTTATGTCGACAAATAAACCAGCACAGTTACTTTTACTATCTAGAGCTTTGTACACCTTTGAGCAGAAATCTAGTAGAGCGTCCTCTGTTGAGAGTCTGGATCGAAATCCGAATTGCATGGGGCTGAAAACGTTCGATTTATCTAGAAAGTTCACAACTCTATTTGGGAGTAGAGATATGGGCCTGTAGTTACGTGCTTCCCTATTATCCCCTTTTTTGAAGATCGGGATTACAATGGCACATTTAAGATCATTAGGAATAACACCCTGAGTTATACTTTTATTGAATGGAAGCATAGCAGCTATAGATAGGATTCAAAACAATTGAGGCGTATTCTAGTTTTGAACGAACGAGAGAGGTATAAAGAGCCTTCCTTGTATAAGGATCCTTAAAATCTTTTGCATATCTACGAAGAAAGGCAAGGTTTCTGTAAGCCTTGGGAAGCATATAAGAGATATGATTGACAAAAGAGAAAGAGGAATCAAAAACAACACATAAGTCAATAAATTCATTAACCGAAACCAGTCGAGCACCTGCGATATCGTAGAGGGTGGAATATAAGTTAGATGATTTAGTAAAAGACATGTGGAAACATTTATTCACATTGAGGAAGAGATTATTGGCATTACACCAATCAATAAGATTATTTAGGTCATTTTGTAGGAGTAGGGAATCCGACTCGCCATTAACTCTATGAAATAACTTTAAATCATCTGCATATAGAAGGAAAGAGGACGAAAAAAACAGGAACCAATATCATTTATAAAAAGCACAAACAACAAAGACCCGAGAATGCTCCCCTGAGGAACTCCAGACGTTGCATAAAAAGGTAGGGACTTGCAGCCCTCGATTTCAACACATAGAGACCGGTTCGATAGATACGATTTTAACCAAGATAAGAATTCAGAGTGAAATCCAATATACTCAAGTTTAGATAGTAATATTTGATGTGAAACTTTATCAAAAGCCTTTGAGAAGTCGGTATATATGGTATCAACCTGGCAACCATCCTTAAATGCAGAGATACAGAAATCAGAAAACGACCCTAGATTAGTGACAGAAGAGCGACCAGCAACAAACCCATGTTGACGCGGGTCAATCACCCTTTTAATGATAAAAGACAATTTCTCCTTTATGATTTTTTCGAAAAGCTTTGAGCAAACTGTTAGTTTGGCAATCGGCCTATAGTTAGAGATGTCATTTTTATTACCAGATTTAAAAATAGGACAAATTGAGCTCCTTTTCCATCTATCGATAAAAGTTCCAGAGGACAGAGATAAATTGAAGATATGGCAAATGGGAGCGCAGAGAGTTAAACTACAGTGCTTCAGTACAAAGGCGCAAAGGCCATCAGTGTCACAACTTAGCGAGGGTTTAAGGGAAAGCATAGCATTGCGAACATCAACCTCTGAGATAATGAGGGAGCCACAATCAATCTGATCACAAAGTCCCGAGCGCGAATGAGAGACAGCCAAACCTACATTGGCATCATCAAAGTTAGATTTAAAGAATTTCGCAAAAAGCTCAGCTGTTTCAGTTAGCGACTGGGAGCTTACCCCATTAAAGGTCATACAGATCGGAATATTCGTTGAACCACGTTTGGAGCGGATAAAGTTCCAAAAGGCTATTGGATTTTCTTTAAGCTCATCTTCGAGCCTACGCATGTAGCGATTATAAAGAAATTTATCGAGAACATTAAACTGCCGCACACTATTAATGTACTGTTCCCTAAGAGAAATGTTTTCCATATTTGCCTTATATAATTTATTGAATTTGTTACGCTTGTTTTTCAGCCTCTATGCGTTATGTTATACCAAGGTAATTTATGCAACTTAGGCCTAAAACGAGGCACTGTACTATGAAATATCTCAAACAACTTCGATAAGAAAAGGTCATAACACATGCTGACGTCATTAGAGAGAAATATATTTGCCCAGTTAAGTGCAAGTAAGACTCACTGAAATCAGTAAGTCGAAAGTTAAAAGGAGAGTTATCCAATGGCGTCATCGTAGGGAAAGTCGAAAGTTAAAAGGAGAGTTATCCAATGGCGTCAGCGTAGGAATAGCAGCAAAGGTATTTAATTGAATGACAAGCGGTAAGTGATATCAATCGGATGGACACACAGGAAGAGTACTCTCAGAGAGATCAAATATTAAATTCTCATCGACAAACACTAGATCAAGCAACCTCGAAAGAGTATTAAATAAATTATTGATTTGAATCAAATCGCAACTTAAAATATTATCTATAAGATTGATTTCATAAGAACGGGTGACATTCGTAGGAGTTAGAAAACCATTACATTGAAAGTCTGTCCAAACAATATTAGGCAGATTGAAATCACCAAGTATGCAAAAACTCGCTTCAGGGTGGATTTCGCATAGATTGACGATGTTCTCGACATGAGATGAGTATAAGGAATCACCACTGTTCGGCGGTATGTACGAGCAACATATGAAAGTTGAACTAGAGGAACTGGAAATACAGACACACAGCTGATCTAGTAATGAATCATGATGTAGAAGTTGAAACCTCGATGAATGCAGGTTTCTGTTAACTGCAATCAACACTCCACCCCCTTTCTTTTGACCAGTTTTCACGGCCCCTCGATCTTTCCGGAAGGTTAGGAATAACTTAGAGTCAAAGTATTCTTCATCAAAGAAGTCTTCATTGAGCCATGTTTCCACAATGACATAAACGTCATAGTCCATACGAGACGAAGACAAAAGAAAATCATTAGATTTGGTGCGCATGCCGCCGACATTTTGAAAGTAGACTCTCAAACGTGCATTCGATGAGCAAGTGTGGATATTATGATTGTTGTTGAGTTGATCATTACGTGAACCTACGATACCGATGGATTTTCTCCGCTTTTTGGAAAAAAACGAAAAGGCTTGATAGTGACATTAGAGGGCGCGCACACGAACTTTAAACGAAACTCGCACCAAAGAGTTGATGTCAGCATCCCTCCTTACTAACTTAAAACAAGCCAACGCTGATGTATCAATTTTGATATGCTCGGATATATATTTAACAATTTTTTCCTCTGTGACCGAGGGTCTGAAAGATGAAATATGGATACATTTACATGGTACAAAAACATCCAGCTCAGCATTGTTATTATTGCCATTAACATTTAATTCGTTTGGAGCACGTGCGCTTCGAAAACCTGTGGTAGAAGCCTTAGGTGATTTGCTAGTAGGGCAAGCAGTGACAGTGGCATATGATAGAGTATTTACTGACTCACTATTAGTAGCAGTCGAATAATTAGAATGAGTAATAACAAATCCGCTCTATATGGAATCGCCCGCTGGGGGTGCACAACCTTTCGATCTCACCTTATTTCGTTTCCCAAGGCAGTCGGTTCTATGTACCGGAGCGACTCGGGATTTTTCCCGACCAAGGACTGTCATTTCAGTGTGACCCCATTTAATTTGTTTCGTCCCTCCCGCAAATTGTCATCCTCCCAGCAGCTCCTTGCAGCAGGACTGCTACATATTCTCTTACTCCGGGAAGGTATCGAACCCAATCCGGGTCCGTCTCCTGACCCCGGTCCTGAGAAATGGTTTTGCTGCATTGCCAGAAAAGAATCTTTTTAGGACGGTCATACTCTGTTCAGTGTGTCTCGTGCAAGGGATGGTTGCATCGGACAGGTTGTTCTGGGCTTGATCCCAAAACCCGACGTCCACGTAACTTTTATAAATATTTTGTGGCTCCTTGCTGCTCACGCCCAAGGGCGTCCCGTAGTCTACGCCTAAGCGTATCCCCACTACCTTCCAGCAGCTTCGCTGCTCAGCAAGCCACAACAAGGACCCGCTGCTGCTCGCGCCCCACGGCGCCAACAACTCAAACAGCTGATACCACTCATAACTACTACCTTCGTAGTAGAGCTGGTAGCAATGCTGAGCATCAGCCCCTGCCCCCGTCTTCTTCTCCTCCCCTCTTTTCTGGCAGCAATCGTGCAGGTCAGGGAAACATACTCTTAGTCCCTGCCTCCGTTTGCACCGTCTGCCAGCACAGAATATATAGGTTTGCGACATCCGCTCAATGCAGCTCCTGCCTTGGGTGGTGCCACTTTCCTAGATGTTCTGGTCTCCGCGACGGCAACCCCTCGACGGGTTTCATTGCGCCATGTTGCCAGGTCGCAAACCCAAATCATCCGGGTACCCCAATGCTTGCCCAATGGCGCCCAGTCCCAAGGCCACAACAGCAATTGCGTCCTGGCCTTCCACAACCTAGGCGTAGTCACCCGTCACTTACCCCTAGAGTGGCGGCGTCACCCCTCATGCACTTCAGAATTCTGCAGTTCAACTGTAATGGACTAACTGGGAAGATTACGGAGATAGTCGATTTCATGAAGCGGCACAACATCCCCATTGCTGCGATTCAAGAGACTAAACTCACAGCAAGATCTGCATTGCAGACCTGCTCTGGTTATAATGTCCACAGGAAAGACCGCGAGAGCGGAAATGGAGGCGGCCTCGCGTTTATTATACACCACTCTGTGCAATATCATATATTTGATCCTGGCATCGACCGCAGGGACAATGTCTTAGAACGTCAAGGCCTATCTGTCCGGTCAGGCGATGCAAATCTAGAAATCATCATCATCTACATCCCTCCTGTCACCTGTTGCCCCAGTGGATACCGCCCTAATATCGAGGCCTTACTCACTGGCAACAATCGCATTATCTTAGGCGATTTCAATGCCCATCACGACCTATGGCATTCAAACTTGCGGGCGGACAGTAGGGGTGAGATGTTGGCGGATCAAATAGACGAAACGACGTTCTGCACAATAAACGGAGACGCCCCCACACGTATGGTAGGAAGCTGTCATAGCTCGCCAGATATCTCAATCGTGAGCGCAGAACTCGTAAACTGCGTCAACTGGCAGCCGATGGTAACATTGGCATCCGACCACCTGCCCATACTTATTTCGTTCGAGCGTACCGCCGACTTCATCGTCACCGAAAAACGCACTTTCATAAACTTCAAAAAAGGAAAGTGGGAAGAATATAAATCTGCAACAGACAGCAGCTTTGCTGCCCTCCCTATCCCGACTGATGCCCGCCAAGGGGAGCGTGCCTTCCGTAAGGTCATTGAATCCGCCTCGGCACATTTCATTCCCGCCGGGAGAATTCCCGAAATCCGGCCCCACTTCCCGGCGGAGGCCGCGAGCTTAGCGAGGGAACGCGACCTTATAAGACAGCTTGATCCAGGCGACCCCCAAATAAGGGATATAAACCAACGCATCAGATTGCTTGTGGACGAACACAAGCGGGCGAAATGGTAAGAGCACCTAAGAGGTTGTAACCTCTCTACCGGTGTAGGTAAACTTTGGTCCACCGTAAAGTCCCTATCGAATCCGACTAAGCACAAAGACAAAGTTTCCATCGCCTTTGGCGATAAGGTGCTGTCGGATGCGAAAAAATGCGCGAGCGTTTTCTGCCGACAATATATAATGCATCCTACGGTCGACAAAGATAGACGGAGAGCCAATAGACACGCACATAAACACAAACTCAGCGCGTCACCAATTACCATCACCGCTAGAGAGGTTGAGGACGCCATTGGTCGCGCTAAACCATCCAAAGCAGTGGGCCCAGACGGCATAGCCATGCCGATGCTTAAAACCCTAGGGAAAGAGGGTTTCAAATATTTAGCGCATGTCTTCAACCTGTCTCTTTCCACCTTTGTCATACCCGAGAAATGGAAAATGGCCAAGGTGGTCCCGCTACTAAAGCCTGGGAAACCAGCTAACGTAGGTGAGTCATATCGTCCGATATCTCTCCTATCGCTAGTGGCAAAGACGCTTGAAGCCATTTTGCTCCCTTATTTCCAAGCAAATTTGCAGCTAGCCCCTCATCAGCATGGCTTCAGAAAACTCCATAGCACTACCTCCGCGCTAAATGTCATTAGCACCCAGATAAATTGCGGTTTGAATCAATATCCCCACCATAGAACAGTACTCGTAGCGTTAGACCTATCAAAAGCTTTTGATACGGTCAACTATGGCTCGTTACTGCAAGACCTGGAAGGGTCTACCCTTCCCCCATGTCTTAAAAGGTGGACCGCAAATTATCTGGGTGGTTGGCAGGCATCGGTGCAATTCAGAAACGAAACATCAAAACAAAGGAGCATTAAACAAGGGGTGCCACAGGGTGGTGTCCTATCCCCGCTTTTGTTTAATTTCTACATATCTAAGCTACCTTCACCACCGGAAGGAGTCACAATCGTTTCCTACGCCGATGACTGCAAAATAATGGCCACAGGCCCAGGCCCAGAGATCGATGAGCTGTGCAATAAAATAAACGGCTATATCCCTGATCTCTCCAGTTTTTTCGCCTCGCGAAACCTGGCATTGTCACCGACTAAATCTTCCGCGACCTTATTTACAACATGGACGCCCCAAATGTCGACCATATTGAACATCCACGTCGATGGCACTACGCTACCGACTGTCCTACACCCCAAAATCTTGGGTGTGACGTTTGATCAGGATCTACATTTTGGTGCGCACGCAACCGCAATTGTTCCAAGAATTCAGAGCCGTATAAAATCCTCAAATCCCTTGCTGGCAGTACCTGGGGAAAAGATAAAGAAACGCTCTTGACCACATACAAAGCAATTAGCCAGCCGATTACGTGCTACGCGTCACCCATATGGTCGCCAAGCCTAAAAACCACCCACTGGAAGAAACTACAGGCCTGCCAAAATACTGCTCTCAGAATCGCCACGGGCTGTCTTCTTATGCCCCCAGAACACCATCTGCATAATGAGGCGAGAATACTCCCCATCAGGGAGAGAAATGATATGCTGACCAAACAGTTTCTGTTGAATACCCAGAAACCTGGGCATCCCAACAGACATCTGATTGACGAACCAGCACCGCCTAGGGGCCTAAGGAGTCATCTCCGTAAGCATTTTGAGGAAATACGGCACCTGAGAACCCAGCCGTATGAAGCGGAAAAACACAAGCAGGTCCTTGGTGAACTCCATAGACAGGCGTCGGACCTTTATGTCGGGAATTGCCCGGTGAATCCAGTACTTGAAGAAAAATATCCAGAACTCGCAGAAGAGGAACGCATACTCCCCAGGGAAACGCGTGTCACTCTTGCTCAACTTCGTTCTGGATACTGTAACAGGTTAAACTCTTACCTATCCAGAATCAACCCCGACATACAAAATGTATGCCCTGCTTGCAATGTGTCCCCACATGACACCAACCATCTCTTTAATTGTAATGTGGAACCAACGCCTCTAACACCCCTTTCCTTATGGTCCACCCCTGTTGAAACGGCAAGTTTCCTTGGGCTCCCGTTAGAGATGACAATTTGTGATCGGTCGCGGCTATTAGGTGGGGCGAGCATTGCTACAACAACAACAACATCTCACCTTATTTTTTGTTGACGTATTTGAAGAATTGATTATGTTAAATGTCAGAGCATTTGACAATGATGATTGTGTAATAGTTGCAGGTGAAGAAGTAAATGCATTATTAATGTTGGTTGTAAGAGCATTTGACAATGTTGACTGAGGATTAATTGTAGGTGAGGTTGCCAATGTATTTGACAATAATGATTGTGTGATAGTTGCAGGTGTAGAAGTAGATGAATTGTTAATGTTAGTTGTCAGAGCATTTGACAATGATGATTGTGTATTAGTTGCAACAGTAGAAGTGGATGAGGCTGCCAATGTATAAGTGGATTCAGGAACATTATAAGCCAGAGCAAACAAAGATTGTGTTTGTTTATTTGCAAATGTAGACGTGAAAGAAGATGGATGTTGAGAAGAGGCAAATGTAGACAGAGCGCGAGAATTATTAGAATAGGAACCGTTTGATGGCTGCATAGAAATTGTTAGTGGACTATGAACATTAGAGTTGACATTATTTCTGATGTTGAGATCCGGAGAATATGCAGGAACACTTAAATTATTATTGGACGAATGCAAAGAATTGATTAGTTCTTCCTTTAGCGAGTCAAATTGTTTAGAAAACTTTAGGAATTTATTATCAATAGCACTTGTGATTAGCTCAAAACCAAGCTTTTGAGCGGTGAGCACAGAATCAAGAGCTTTGCAGAGCTTATCCGGCATATCTACACACTCTTCACACACGTACAACAAATGACGATTAGATTTAATTAGTCTAATATCATAATCAGAGATATTTTCGCAACAAGCACGATGAAATATTTTTTGCAAAAGCCGTTACACGGCACAATATTAGAATCCGACTTGGAAAAACATTTATTGCACTTTGCACAGGAATCAACCATGACAAAAAATACAAACAATTAAAGTAAAATTGAGAGAGCGGTAAACAAAAACACGACCGCACACAACGAATATCCACAATCGATATTATATATTGTCGGCAGAAAGCGCTCGCGGATTTTTTCGCATCCGACAACACTTTATCGCCAAAGGCGATGGAAACTTTGTCATTGTGCCTAGACGGTTTCGATAGAGACTTTACGCTGGACCAACGTTTTCCTACACCGGCAGAGAAGTTACAACCGCTTAGGTGCTCCTCCCATTTCGCCCGCTTGTGTTCATCCACAAGCAATCTGATGCGTTCGTTTATATCCCTTATTTGGGGATCGCTGGGATCGAGCTGTCTTATAAGGTCACGTTCTCTCGCTAAGATTGCGGCCTCCGCCGGGAAGTGGGCGGAATTTCGGGAATTCTACCGGCGGGAATGAAACGAGCCGAGGCGATTCAATGACGATGGGGACGGCAGCAAAGCGGTTGTCTGTAAAGGATTTATATTCATCCCACTTTCCTTTTTTAAAGTTTATGAAAGTGCGTTTTTCTGTGACGCGGAAGTCGGCGGTACGCTCGAGCGAAATAAGTATAGGCAGGTGGTCGGATGTCAATGTTACCATCGGCTGCCAGTTGACGCAGTTTACGAGTTCTGCGCTAACGATTGATATATCCGGCGAACTGTGACAGCTTCCTACCATACGTGTGGGGGCGTCTCCGTTTTTTGTGCAGAACGTCGTTTCTTCTATTTGATCCGCCAACATCTCACCCCTACTGTCCGCTCGCAAGTTTGAATGCCATAGATCGTGATGGGCATTGAAATCGCATAAGATAATGCGATTGTTGCCAGTGAGTAAGGCGCTAATATTACGGCGGTATCCACTGGGGCATTGCTCCCGACTCTACTACAGAGATTGTAGGTATAAGTGGGAGCAGCCGTATGAGTAGGTGGCGCCATGGGGCGCGAGCAGCAGCGGGTACTTGTTGCGGCTTGCTGAGCAGCGGGGCTGCTGGAAGGTAGTGGGGGCGCTAATGCGTTGACTACGGGACGCCCTAGGGCGTGAACAGCAAGGAGCCACAAAAGATTTATAGAAGTTACGTGGACGTCTGGTTTTGGGATCTAGCCCAGAACAACCCGTCCGATGCAACCATCCCTTACACTAGACACACTGACAAGAGTATGACCGTCCTAAAAAGATTCTTTTCCGGCAGATGCAGCAAAACCATTTCTCAGGACCGGGGTCAGGAGACGGACCCGGATTTGGTTCGATACCTTCCCGGAGCAAGTGAATATGGAGCAGTCCCGCTGCAAGGAGCTGCTGGAAGGATGACAATTTGTGGGAGGGACGCAACAAATTAAATGGGGTTACACTGAAATGACAGTCCATGGTCGGGAAAAGTCCCGCGTCGCTCCGGTACATAGAACCGACTGCCTTGCGCTAGACTTATCAAAAGCCTTTGATACGGTCAACCCTGGCAAGTTACTGCAAGACCTGGAAGGGTCTACCCTTCCCCCAAGTCTTAAACGGTGGACCGCAAATTATCTGGGTGGCCGGCAGGCATCGGCGCAATTTAAAAAGGCAACATCAAAAACAAGAAGAATTAAACAAGGGGTGCCGCAGGGTGGTGTCCTATCCCCATTTCTGTTTAGCTTCTACATATCAAAGCTACCTTCGCCACCAGAAGGAGTTACTATCGTTTCCTACGTCGATGACTGCACAATAATGGCCACAGGCCCAAGCCCACAGATCGATGAGTTTTGCAACAAAATAAACGGCTACCTCCCTGATCTCTCCAGTTGTTTTACCTCGCGAAACCTGACCTTATTTACAACATGGACGTCCGAAATGTCGACCAATTTGAACATCCACGTCAATGGCACTACGCTACCGACTGTCTTACACCCCAAAATCTTGGGTGTGACGATCTATCAGGTGAGCATGCAGCCGCAATTGTACCGAAAATCCAGAGCTGTAATAAAATTCTGTTGTTGTTGTTGTAGCAGTGCTTCGCCCCACCTAACAGCCGCGGCCGATCACAAATTGTCATCAATATCCTCTAACGGGAGTCCAAGGAAACTTGCTGTTTCAACAGGGGTGGACCATAATGAAAGGGGTGTCAGAGGCGTAGGTTCCACATTACAATTAAAGAGATGGTTGGTGTCATGTGGGGACACATTGCAAGCGGGGCATACATTTTGTATGTCGGGGTTGATTCTGGATAGGTAAGAGTTTAACCTGTTACAGTATCCAGAACGAAGTTGAGCAAGAGTGACACGCGTTTTCCTGGGGAGTATGCGTTCCTCTTCCGCGAGTTTTGGATAATTTTCTTTAAGTACTGGATTCACCGGGCAATTTCCGGCATAAAGGTCCGACGCCTGTTTATGGAGTTCACCAAGGACCTGCTTGTGTTTTTTCACTTCCTACGGCTGGGTTCTCAGGTGCCGTATTTCCTCAAAATGCGTACGGAGATGACTCCTTAAGCCCCTAGGCGGTGCTGGTTCATCAATCAGATGTCTGTTGGGATGCTCAGGTTTCTGGGTATTCAACAGGAACTGTTTGGTCAGCATCTCATTTCTCTCCCTGATGGCGAGTATTCTCGCCTCATTATGCAGATGGGTGTTCTGGGGACATAAGAAGACAGCCCGTGGCGATTCTGAGAGCAGTATTTTGGCAGGCCTGTAGCTTCTTCCAGTGGGTAATTTTTAGGCTTGGCGACCATATGGGTGACGCGTAGCACCTCAACGGCTGGCCAATTGATTTGTATGTAGTAATGAGCGTTTCTCAAGCGTCTTTGCTACTGGCGATAGGAGAGATATCGGACGATACGACTCTCCTATGTTAGCTGGTTTCCCACACTTCCCAAGGCAGTCGGTTCTATGTACCGGAGCGACTCGGGATTTTTTCCGACCAAGGACTGTCATTTCAGTGTGACCCCATTTAATTTGATTCGTCCCTCTACATTCCCACTACATTCCAGTAGCCCCGCTGCTCGGCAAGCCACAACAAGTACCCGCTGCTGCTCGCACCCCACGGCGCCAACAACTCAAACAGCTGATACCACTCATAACTACTACCTTCGTAGTAGAGTTGGTAGCAATGCTGAGCATCAGCCCCTGCCCCCGTCTTCTCCCCCCTCTTTTCCGACAGCAATCGTGCAAGTCAGGGAAACAGACTCTTAGTCCCTACCTCCGTTTGCACCGTCTGCCAGCACAGAATATATAGGTTTGCGACATCCGCCCAATGCAGCTCCTGCCTTGGGTGGTGCCACTTTCCTAGATGTTCTGGTCTCCGCGACGGCAACCCCCCGACGGATTTCATCGCGCCATGTTGCCAGGCCGCAAACCCAAATCATTCGGGTACCCCAATGCTTGCCCAAGGACGCCCAGTCCCAGGGCCACAACAGCAATTGCGTGTATGGCCTTCCACAACCCAGGCGTAGTCACCCGTCACTTACCCCCAGAGTGGCGGCGTCTCCCCTTATGCACTTCAGAATTCTGCAGTTAAACTGTAATGGACTAACTGGGAAGATTACGGAGATAGTCGATTTCATGAAGCGGCATAACATCTGCATTGCTGCGATTCAAGAGACTAAACTCACAGCAAGATCTGCATTGCAGACCTGCTCTGGGTATACTGTCCACAGGAAGGACCGCGAGAGCGGAAATGGAGGTGGCCTCGCGTTTATCATACACCACTCTGTGCAATATTATATATTTGATCCTGGCATCGACCGCAGGGACAATGTCTTAGAACATCAAGGCCTATCTGTCCGGTCAGGCGATGCAAACCTAGAAATCATCAATATCTACATCCCTCCTGCCACCTGTTGCCCCAGTGACTACCGCCCTAATATCAGGGCCTTACTCTTTGACAACAATCGCATTATCTTAGGTGATTTCAATGCCCATCATGATATATGGCATTCAAACTTGCGGGCGGACAGTAGGGGTGAGATATTGGCGGATCAAATAGAAGAAACGATGTTCTGCACAATAAACGGAGACGCCCCCCACGTATGGTAGGAAGCTGTCGCAGCTCGCCAGATATCTCAATCGTGAGCGCAGAACTCGTAAACTGCGTCAACTGGCAGCCGATGGTAACATTGGCATCCGACCACCTGCCCATACTTATTTCGCTCGAGCGTACCGCCGACTTCATCGTCACTGAAAAACGCACTTTCATAAACTTCAAGAAAGGAAAGTGGGAAGAATATAAATCCTTTACAGACAACCGCTTTGCTGCCCTCCCTATCCCGACTGATGCCCGCCAAGGGGAGCGTGCCTTCCGTAAGGTCATTGAATCCGCCTCGGCACGTTTCATTCCCGCCGGGAGAATTCCCGAAATCCGGCCCCACTTCCCGGCGGAGGCCGCAAACTTAGCGAGAGAACGTGACCTTATAAGACAGCTTGATCCAGGCGACCCCCAAATAAGGGATATAAACCAACGCATCAGATTGCTTGTGGATGAACACAAGCGGGCGAAATGGGAGGAGCACCTAAGAGGTTGTAACCTCTCTACCGGTGTGGGTAAACTTTGGTGCACCGTAAAGTCCCTAACGAATCCGACTAAGCACAAAGACAAAGTTTCCATCGCTTTGGCGACAAAGTGCTGTCGGATGCGAAAAAATGCGCGAGCGCTTTCTGCCGACAATATATAATGCATCCTACGGTCGACAAAGATAGACGGAGAGCCAATAGACACGCACATAAACACAAATTCAGCGCGTCACCAATCACCATCACCGCTAAAGAGGTTGAGGACGCCATTGGACGTGCTAAACCATCCAAAGCAGTGGGCCCAGACGGCATAGCCATGCCGATGCTTAAAAGCCTAGGGAAAAGGGTTTCAAATATTTAACGCATGTCTTCAACCTGTTTCTTTCCGCCTTTGTCATACCCGAGAAATGGAAAATGGCCAAGGTGGTCCCGCTACTAAAGCCTGGGAAACCAGCTGAGTCGTATCGTCCGATATCTCTCCTATCGCCAGTGGCAAAGGCGCTTGAAGCCATTTTGCTCCCTTATTTCTAAGCAAATTTGCAGCTAGCCCCTCAGCAGCATGGCTTCAGAAAACTCCATAGCACTACCACCGCGCTAAATGCCATTAGCACCCAGATAAATTACGGTTTAAATCAATACCCCCACCATAGAACAGTACTCGTAGCGCTAGACCTATCAAAAGCTTTTGATACGGTCAACCATGGCTCGTTACTGCAAGACCTGGAAGGGTCTACCCTTCCCACATGCCTTAAAAGGTGGACCGCAAATTATCTGGGTGGTCGGCAGGCATCGGTGCAATTTAGAAACGAAACATCAAAACCAAGGAGAATTAAGGAAGGGGTGCCACAGGGTGGTGTCCTATCCCCACTTTTGTTTAATTTCTACACATCTAACCAACCTTCACCACCAGAAGGAGTCACAATCGTTTCCTACGCCGATGACTGCACAATAACGGCCACAGGCCCAGGCCCAAAGATCGATGCGCTATGCAATAAAATAAACGGCTACCTCCCTGATCCCTCCAGTTTTTTCGCCTCGCGAAACCTGGCACTATCACCGAATAAATCTTCCGCGACCTTATTTACAACATGGACGTCCCAAATGTCGACCATTTTGAACATCCACGTCGATGGCACTACGCTACCGACTGTCCTACACCCCAAAATCTTGGGTGTGACGTTTGATCAGGATCTACATTTTGGTGAGCACGCAGCCGCAATTGTTCCGAGAATTCAGAGCCGTAATAAAATCCTCGCTGGCAGTACCTGGGGAAAAGATAAGGAAACGCTCATGACTACATACAAAGCAATTAGCCAGCCGATTACGTGCTACGCTTCAGCCATATGGTCGCCAATCCTAAAAATTACCCACTGGAAGAAACCGAGAAACATGTATCAGCCATCTGATTGATGAGCCAACACCGCCCAGGGGTTTAAGGAGTTGTTGCTGTTGTAGCAGTGCTTCGCCCCATCCAATAGGTGTGGCCGATCACAAATTGTCATCAATATCCTCTAACGGGATTCCAAGGAAACTTGCTGTTTCAACAGACGTAGACCATAATGAGAGGGGTGTTAGAGGCGATGGTTCCTCATTACAATTAAAGAGATGGTTGGTCTCATGTGGGGAAACATTGCAAGCGGGGCATGCATTTTGTACGTCGGGGTTGATTCTGGATAGGTAAGAGTTTAAGCTTTACAGTTTCCAGATCGAAGTTGACCTAGAGTGACTCGCGTTTCCCTGGAGAGTATGCGTTCCTCTCCCAGGTTTCTGGGTATTCCACCGGGACTGTTTGGTTAGCATCTCATTTCTCTCCCTGATGGGGAGTATTCTGGCCTCATTATGTAGATGGTGTTCTGGGGAAATAAGAAGACAGCCCGTGGCGGTTCTGAGAGCAGTACTTTGGCAGGCCTGTAGCTTCTTCGAGTGAGTAGTTTTTAGGCTTGGGGCTTAAGGAGTCATCTCCGTAAGCCTTATGAGGAAATACGGCCCCTGAGAACACAGCCAGTTAGGGGGTCAGAATAATGGAACTTGGGGGTGGGGAGGGAGGGATGGCCTGAAGGTTTAATGTGGCTATATAAATCGTTACCGCGATGGGCGGGCTAGCACCTTAATGGTGCTGTGTTACCGGAGTGAACCGGATCTGTATCCGGCAAACGAACATCACATCGATAACACTCCCCAAAGCCTTCAAGAAGTAACCTTATCGCTACAACAACAACAACAACAACAGCCGTATGAAGCCAAAAACACAAGCAGGTCCTCAGTGAACCCCACAAACAGGCGTCGGACCTCTATGTTAGGAATTGCCCGGTGAATCCTATGCTCAAAGAACAATACCCTAAACTTGCAGAAGAGGTTTCAGAAAACTCCATAGCGCCACCACCGCGCTAAATACCATTAGCACCCAGATAAATTGCGGTTTAAATCAAAACCCCACCATAGAACAGTACTCGTGGCGCTAGACCTATCAAAAGCTTTTGATACGGTCAACCATGGCACGTTACTGCAAGACCTGGAAGGGTCTACCCTTCCCCCATGTCTTAAAAGACGGACCGCAAATTATCTGGGTGGTCGGCATGCATCGGTGCAACTTAGAAATGAAATATCAAAACCATAAGAATTAAACAAGGGGTGCCACAGATTGGTGTCCTATCCCCACTTTTGTTTAACTTGTACATATCAAAGCTAGCTTCGCCACTAGAAGGAGTTACTATCGTTTCCTACGCTGATGACTGCACAATAATGGCCACAGGCTCAGGCCCACAGATCAATGAGCTTTGCAACAGAATAAACGGCTACCTTCCTGAAGGAGTTACTATCGTTTCCTACGCCGATGACTGCACAATAAAGGCCACAAGCCCAGGCCCAATGATCGATGAGCTTTGCAACAGAATAAAAGGCTACCTCCCTGATCTCTCCAGTTTTTTCGCCTCGCGAAACCTGGCATTATCACCGACTACATCCTCCGCGACCTTATTTACAACATGGACGTCCCAAATGTCGACCTTTGTGAACATCCACGTCGATGGCACTACGCTACCAACTGTCCTACACCTCAAAATCTTGGGTGTGACGTTTGATCAGGATCTACATTTTGGTGAGCACGCAGCCGCAATTGTACCGAAAATCCAGAGCCGTAATAAAATCCTCAAATCCCCTGCTGGCAGTACTTGGGGAAAAGACAAAGAAACGCTCATTACCACTTACAAAGCAATTGGCCAGCCGATTGCATGCTACGCGTCCCCTATATGATCGCCAAGCCTAAAAAGAACCCACTGGAATAAGCTACAGGCATGCCAAAATACTGCACTCAGAACCGCAACAGGCTGTATTCTTATGTCCCCAGAACACCATCTACATAATGAGGCGAGAATACTCCCCATCAGGGAGAGAAATGAGATGCTAACCAAACAGTTCCTGTTGAATACCCAGAAACCTGGGCATCCCAACAGACATCTGATTGATGAGCCACCACCGCCTAGGGACTTAAGGAGTCATCTCCGTAAGCATTTTGAGGAAATACTGCACCTGAGAACTCAGCCGTATGAAGCAAAAAAACACAAGCAGGTCCTTGGTGAACTCCAAACAGGCGTCCGACCTTAATGCCAGGAATTGCCTGGTGAATCCAGTACTTAAAGAAAATTATCCAAAACTCGCGGAAGAGGAACGCATACTCCCCAGGGAAACGCGTGTCACTCTTGCTCAACTTCGTTCGTTCTGGATACTGTAACAGGTTAAACTCTTACCTATCCAGAATCAACCCCGACATACAAAATGTATGCCCCGCTTGCAATGTGTCACCACATGACACCAACCATCTCTTTAATTGTAATGTGGAACCAACGCCTCTAACATCCCCTTCCTTATGGTCCACCCCTGTTGAAACGGCAAGTTTCCTTGGACTCCCGTTAGAGGATATTGATGACAATTTGTGATCGGTCGCGGCTATTAGGCGGGGCGAGCATTGCTACAACAACAACAACAACTCCTTAAGTCCCTAGGCGGTGCTGGCTCATCAATCAGATGTCTGTTGGGATGCCCAGGTTTCTGGATATTCAACAGGAACTGTTTGGTTAGCATCTCATTTCTCTCCCTGATGGGAAGTATTCTCGCCTCATTATGTAGATGGTGTTCTGGGTACATAAGAAGGCATCCCGTGGCGGTTCTGAGCGCAGTATTTTGGCAGGCCTGTGGCTTCTTCCAGGGGTAGTTTTTAGGCTTGGCTTGTAGCACGCAAACGGCTGGCCAATTGCT
Source organism: Eurosta solidaginis (assembly GCF_040869045.1). NCBI lineage: Eukaryota > Metazoa > Arthropoda > Insecta > Diptera > Tephritidae > Eurosta > Eurosta solidaginis. The sequence continues at coordinate 120,696,747 of NC_090321.1, forward strand.
TTGTATGTGGTAATGAGCGTTTCTTTGTCTTTTCCCCAAGTACTGCCAGCAAGGGATTTGAGGATTTTATTACGGATCTGGATTTTCGGAACAATTGCGGCTGCGTGCTTACCAAAATGTAGATCCTGATCAAACGTCACACCCAAGATTTTGGGGTATAGGACAGTCGGTAGCGAAGTGCCATCAACGTGGATGTTCAAAATGGTCGACATTTGGGACGTCCAAATTGTAAATAGGGTCGCGGATGATTTAGTCGGTGATAATACCAGGTTTTGCGAGGCGAAAAAACTGGAGAGATCAAGGAGGTAGCCGTTCATTCTGTTGCAAAGCTCATCGATCTTTGGGCCCGAGCATGTGGCCATTATTGTGCAGTCATCGGCGTAAGAAACGATAGTAACTCCTTCTGGTGGCAAAGGTAGTTTTGATATGTAACAATTGAACAAAAGTGGGGATAGGACACCACCCTGAGGCATCCCTTGTTTAATTATTCTTGGCCTTGATATTTCGTTTCTGAATTGCACCGATGCCTGCCGACCACCCAGATAATTTGCGATCCACCTTTTAAGACATGGGGGAAGGGTAGACCCTCCCAAGTCTTGCAGTAACGTGCCTTGGTTGACCGTATCAAAAGCTTGGCTACTGGCGATAGGAGAGATATCGGGCGATATGACTCTCCTATGTTAGCTGGTTTCCCAGGCTTTAGTAGCGGGACCACCTTGGCCATTTTCCATTTTTCGGGTATGACAAAGGTGGAAAGAGACAGGTTGAACACATGTGCTAAATATTTGAAACCCTCTTTCCCTAGGCTTTTAAGCATCGGCATGGCTATGCCGTCTGGGCCCACTGCTTTGGATGGTTTAGCATGACCGATGGCATCCTCAACCTCTTTGGCGGTGATGGTAATTGGTGACGCGCTGAACTTATGTTTACTTGCGCGTCTGTTGGCCCTCCGTCTATTTTTGTCGACCGTAGAATGCATTATGTATTGTCGGCAGAAAGCGCTCGCGCATTTTTTCGCATCCGACAGCACTTTGTCGCCAAAGGCGATGGAAACTTTGGCATTGTGCCTAGACGGATTCGATAGGGACTTTACGGTGGACCAAAGTTTACCTACACCGGCAGAGAGGTTACAACCGCTTAAGTGCTACTCCCATTTCGACCGCTTGTGTTCATCCACAAGCAATCTGATGCGTTGGTTTATATCCCTTATTTGGGGGTCGCCTGGGTCGAACTGTCTTATAAGGTCACGTTCTCTCGCTAAATTTGCGGCCTCCGCCGGGAAGTGGGGCCGAATTTCGGGAATTCTACCGGCGGGAATTAAACGAGCCGAGGCGGATTCAATGACCTTGTGGAAAGCACGCTCCCCTTGGCGGGCATCAGTTGGGATAGGGAGGGCAGCAAAGCGGTTGACTGTATAGGATTTGTATTCGTCCCACTTTCCTTTTTTAAAGTTAATGAAAGTGCGTTTCTCTGCGACGATGAAGTCGGCGGGACGCTCGAACGAAATAAGAATATGCAGGTGGTCGGATGCCAATGTTACCATCGGCTGCCAGTTGACGCAGTTTACGAGTTCTGCACTCACGATTGAAATATCCGGCGGACTGTGACAGCTTCCTTCCATACGTGTGGGGGCGTCTCCGTTTATAGTGCAGAACGTCGTTTCTTCTATTTGATCCGCTAACATCTCACCCTTACTGGCCACCCGCAAGTTTGAATGCCAGAGATCGTGATGGGCATTGAAATCGCCTACGATAATGCGATTGTTTATAGTGAGTACGCCGCTGATATCAGGGCGGTATCCACTGGAGCAACAGGTGACAGGAGGGATGTAGATGTTGATGATTTCTAGATTTGCATCGCCCGACCGGACAGATGATCCTTGACGTTCTAAGACACTGTCCCTGCGGTCGATGTCGGGATCAAATATATGATATTGCACAGTGTGGTGTATGATAAACGCGAGGCCGCCTCCATTCCCGCTCCCGCGATCTTTTCTGTGGACATTATACCCGGAACAGGTATGCAATGCAGACCTTGCTGTGAGTTTAGTCTCTTGAATCGCAGCAATGCGGATGTTGTGCCGCTTCATGAAGTCGACTATCTCCGTGATCTTCCCAGTTAATCCAATACAGTGTAACTGCAGAATTCTGAAGTGCATAGGGGGAGACGTCGTCACTCTGGGAGTAAGTGGCGGGTGACTACGCCTGGGTTGTGGAAAGCCAGAACGCGAACGCTTAAGCGTAGACTACGGGACGCCCTTGGGCGTGAACAGCAAGGAGCCACAAAAGATTTATAAAAGTTACGTGGACGTCGGGTTTTGGGATCAAGCCCAGAACAACCTGTCAGATGCAACCATCCCTTGCACGAGACCCACTGAACAGAGTATGACCGTCCTAAAAAGATTCTTTTCCGGCAGATGCAGCAAAGCCATTTCTCAGGACCGGATTGGATTCGATGCCTTCCCGGAGTAAGAGAGTATGGAGCAGTCCTGCTGCAAGGAGCTGCTGGGAGGATGACAATTTGTGTGAGGGACGAATCAAATTAAATGGGGTCACACTGAAATGACAGTCCTTGGTCGGGAAAAATCCCGAGTCGGTCCGGTACATAGAACCAGCGGCCTTGGGAAGCGATTACCCCGAGTAATGTTTTTCTATTCTCTAAAGTTGGCAAACTAATGAGAAGAAGTATATTTCTATAAGGTGGAAGATGTTGATTTGATTCCCAGTTAATACCGCGTTAAAGCGAAGATTAGAAACTGCTTCTGTATCGATTCAATCCGATCCATATGATTTTTATACCCCGGGGACCAAATACAGGAACAATACTCAAGTATTGGGCGAACCAAAGATGTGTAAATAAGGTTAAATAAGGAACATCAAATTCTTTAGTCCATCTTTTAATAAATCCGAGAACACCCGATGCCTTGTTTACAATAGATGAAATATGCATGTTAAAGCTCAATTTCGCATCAAAAAGAACACCTTGGTCACATACTACTACAGATATACGCTCCAAGGGAGCACCATCTAGCATATAGGATTTTAAAACTGGGTTGACTCTGTGAAATGTCATTAGTTTACATTTGCAGCAGTTCAAATCTAGTGGATTTACTGTACACCATAATTGAAATGAATCCAAATCGGCCTGAAGTAAATCCAAACGGAAGAGTCAGAAGGCAAGTATGTATAGCATAGTTTAACATCATCTGCATACATTAGAACACGAGAATACGAGATAACCATTGGTAAGTCATTTATAAAGAGGGTAAAAAGTAATGGACCCAGATGGCTACCCTGAGGCACACCAGAAGTTACTTCTATCAACTCTGAGAGATTGTTTTTGAACATAAGAGATAGCTGCGAAGCCAAAGTAATAAATTCTTCGAAAAACCCAGTAAGTCAAGTTTATGAGTTAAAAGCTCATGATTAACAGAATCAAATGCTTTGCTGAAGTCGGTATAAATAACATCGGTTTGCTTATTGGATAAAAAAATCCATCCATGACTAGAGAGGTGAACTCAAACCAGTTGGTTGTGGTTGATCTTCTACACACAAAACCATGTTGGCTGGGTGATAATAAAGAAGTACATACATATTGAATTTGGCAGGTGATGATCTTTTCAAACATTTTAGGAATAGCCGAAAGTTTAGCTATGCCCCTGTAGTTCTCGATATTGGACTGTAGTGACTACCCAAATCGAACCCTGCAGCAATATGTGGCATCATCATAGAACAGCTGAGTTTTAGCAACTACAGCCAACGTCTAGTAATACTTTGCATTTCAGCGCATAATTTAATTTGGGACTTTCCCTTTGAAGATACGACATTGTTCTTCTTAGTTTTAGTTTGAGTTTTATTTGAATTAATAAATATAGAATAATAAACATAACATTCTATAAGTGGTGACACCGACGACAACAGAATAGTACAACCAAATATTTTACGGTCGTTGCCGAAATCGATTCAGCTGTACTGGCACGTCACGGTGAGAGTATGCAGCAAACGCAATGAAACTGGTTGCTGCAAACAATGATACAATTAATACATTCGAGACAGAACGTCTTCAATGAAATTCCTCATCGACACGGGCGCCGAAGTTTCGTTAGTACCCAAACGTCACGGTGAGAGTATGCAACCAAACGCAATGAAACTGGTTGCTGCAAACAATAATACAATTAACACATTCGAGACAGAACGTCTTCAATGAAATTCCTCATCGACACGGGCGCCGAAGTTTCGTTAGTATCCAAACGTCACGGTGAGAGTATCCAACCAAACGCAATGAAACTGGTTGCTGCGAACAATACTACAATTAATACATTCGGCAAACGACAGATAACATTCGATCTCGGCCTATGACAGCCACTTAAGTGGTGTTTCATAATCGCCGACGTTGCGCATCCTATAATAGGTGCGGATATCCTAAGACACTACGACGTGTTGGTGGATTTAAAAAACAAAGCAAAGAATCGATAACGCATACGCATACACAAACGCAATTGCAAACACAAACCAAGGAATTATTTTCAAACAACCAACATAATTTTTTACGAGAACTACGACAATACGACGGCATTTCGAGACCAACCAATACAAACGTCACAGCATGGTAAACCTGCGGTATTTGTTCCCAAGGATCTGCTCTTATGCAGCCATATTTTTCTACGCGACGATACAATTAAAAGCCGTTGAAAGCACCTTACGACGGGCCATACTTGGTTGTTAACAAATACCCCAAACCATACACGATAATGATTGAGATGAATTAGCAGCAATAACACAAGCCACAAGTATTGATGCCAGCACATCGGCGAATTTTCTGGAAAGGGGGTGGTGTAGTGACTATCCAAATCGAACCCTGCAGCAATATGTGGCAACATCATAGAACAGCTGAGTTTTAGCAACTACAGCCAACGTCTAGTAATACTTTGAATTTCAACGCATAATTTAATTTGGGACTTTCCGTTTTAAGATACGACATTGTTCTTCTTAGTTTTAGTTTGAGTTTTATTTGAATTAATAAATATAGAATAATAAACATAACATTTTATAGGATCTACTACCTTTCTTATGTAAGGGAATAATAAAAGATTGCTTCCAAATTGAAGGGAATACAGAATATTCAAGAGATAGTGTAAATAATTTAAGAATCGGCTTAGATAAGGTGACAGCGCAAAACATTAGAACACAACTAGGAACACCATCTGGACTAGGAGAGGTAATTGGTTTCAACTCCAGAAGACTCTCCAGAACAGTATCAATATCTATGACAGGATCTAGAATACAATTATAACTTTCTAAGGTGTACGGATAGAGATCCGATTGAAAAAGTTGAGATGAATAGGTCGACTTAAAGTATTCAGCACATAAGTTGGCAACATCATCATTCGAGCTTGCGTTCTTACATCCATAAGCAAAAGCAGACGGAAATCATGAGGTTTTTCTCTTGGAATTGACAAAACTAAAGAATTGTTTCGGGTTGTTAAAAAATTGAAGCTTACACCGATTTAAGTAACATTTATAGCACTGCTGATTAAGAGAAAGTTTGATCTAGCAACTAAATATTTAGAAAAATCGGAGCATGATCCTGATATTTTAAATCGTTTGTATAGCCTAGATTTAATAATATATAGTCTTACAAGATGTCTTGAAAACCACGAGGGTTTGCCCGTTCCGGCATTGCCATGACGAAGAGGCACACAGCATGCAAAGAAACCATCGAGAGAACTGTAAAAAATAGAAGTTGCTGACTCGACATCTTTACAAGCATATAGATCCGACCAGTCATGGGTGGAAATAAGATAATTCAGTTATTAAAATCTGCCTTACAAAAACATCTTGATCGAAAGCTAGATTTTACTTTTCCTGCATCAAACAACATAGGCTGAGCATAATCAAGCATTACCTCAAGTGTAGGATGAAGTGGATCCTCTGGAAGTGATAATGGGGGAATTCGCTTGAGGGCAATACCCACAGGATCATCCGCAAAACCCAAATCCAGCATTTTATTTTTGCAATTTAATATATTGTTTAATTGCAGTAAATGTATATCAAGCAGACTCTTACAAAAATCATGCTGAGTGGTGGACATGAAAAAGTTTAATTCATTGTTGCCAATCCAACTTACTGTAGGCAAATTGAAGTCACCAAGCACCACCAGGCGGTCCCTATCTCGCAACTGAGAGTAAACACTACGTATAGATAAGCTATCTTGAGTAAAAACATGCATATCCCAACGTGAAGGAATATAGCAGCAGCAAATAATAGACTAGCACTACGTAATGAGATCTTTACTGCTATAAACTCAATGTCAGAGTCATAGTCCAACGACAGTAATTCTGACGGCAGGCTAGAGTCTACGGCTATAAGGACACCACCCGCTCTAGATACACGATCGGGCCTATACACGACATAGTTACACGAGAAGATCGCTGAGTTATAATTACCTTCCTTAAGCCAGGTCTCAGCAAAGGCTATCACTTGCGCTGTGAACGAAAAACTGTTTAGAAATAACGAACTCAATTTGGATCGTAAGCCACGAACATTCTGATAATGAAGAGATATATAAGACAAACCGATATTTACGTCTGTGGCATTCTTGCCGAGTCCGGTAAGTTTTTTGAAATTCTTACATTTGCCTTTTTTGTGAACAAATGTACCACCGAATGTTTCGGCCAAAAAGACTGTTCAAGAATTTTGTCAAAATATGCATCAGGCACTGATATTTTAAAAGACGAGATGTCCCTTTCATATTTAAAATTCAATTTGTAAACACTTAATTTAATAGGTTTAGAATCAAGCTTGGATACAATATAGTTAGGTATGTCATCTTCCGTCAACGATGCGTGAAGCCGTGATACAAATATGGACCTACGAGACGGCACAGCAGTCACCTCTCTGTGGGCCTCAGGTTGCACTCCGGTATTAACATCATGTGAGGGTCGAGTGATATCCGCCAGCCTTAAGCATTCTATTACGGTAGCCATGGGAAAATGTTGCAGAAATTGTGTGAGAGATTGCTTATTAAAATAACAGCGGGAAGTATGGGAGTAAAATTTAAATTCTATAGGTTTGAAGAGACTAAAAATATAAAAACTATACAAAGGAAAATAGTTCGAAAACAACCGATTAACGGGGAAAAACAGATCGTAAACAATTTTTTGAATAGAAAATAGTTCGCAGACAATCTTTTTGGAAAGCAAGTGGCTTAATTGCGGCGGTTACCGAACTTGAAAATGGATTGCAAAAAGTTGGACAAGTCAGTTGCTGGAATTGTAAGACGATCGGTTGTCCGGGAAAAAGAAAAAAAAATAAAATCAAGGAGACGTTTGAAATCCCTTCCATGCAAAACTAATAAAAATTAAGAACTTACAGTGAAATTTGAAAAACAAAAATTATTTTATGTAAAATTTCGCAAAAGCGAAGAAAGAAACTAAAATTTTTATCAACTCGTGAACAAGAGAATAAAAGAAGGAAAAAAAAGAGGGAAAACATTATGTATTAATCAAACCAAAGTTTATCCCGGCCGTGCACCGAGTCAAACTAAGAAAAATATTAATTTTAAAAGTAAATCAAATTGAATTTTAACAAGTGAAACTTTGAAAACTTACAAAAAACAAAATTTTTTTATAAAATTTATCAAAAAAAGGAAGGTTTATTTATAAAAGTGAACCGAAAAGTTATACCAGAAAAATTTAAAGAAAAGTTAATTAGAACAAAAAAAAGAAATTTATTTAGGAGGAAGCTTAAATATTTCAGTACAATAATAAGAACAAAACCAACAATATTAAGGATTACGTTTCGAATCAAAGAAACAGCTAAAGTGAACCGAAAAGTTATACAAAAACAGATAAAAAAAAAACTAAGGAAATTTTTTTATATGGAAGTTTGATTGCATACAAAAAAAAACAAAGTCAAGAAGAAATGAAAAATCTTAAATTTCGGAAAACATCCACACGGGAACAAGGAATCGAAAAGTTATAAAAAAGGCAGATTTGGTGAAAAAAGGAATAATAATAAATTAGTTCGGATACAAAAGAAAATAAGGACGAAAAATATTGAAAATCGGAAAAAAGGATATTTTTTTGAACAAGAAAGCAAAACAAAAAAGGTTAAATAGAAAAAAAAAGTAAAACTTTATAAGAAAAAAAATTATATATATACATATATTAGTAATTTATAAAATCAAAAAAAAAAAATAAATTTAATAATAACCGAGGCATTTCACTTGCTTTTGTAAAATCAAAAATCCTAAGAGAGGAAGAAATCTTCAAGGAAATGAGCCAGAATGTTCAGTCGGAGTCCCTAACATTGACAGGAGTTTCGGCCAGGTGCAGGAGGCGCAGCGGCTAAATATTTTTTTTTTGTAGTTTGTAGGATTTGCTAATCAAAAAGTAAAATTGAAATATATGTAGGCTCTTGGGCTCTCTAACATACAAAAAAAAAACAACAACAAAAAAGGTTATTGTGAAAAGCTGAAGTGGCGAGTCCAAAAGCCCAAGAAAGTATACCAAAAATGGGTGTGTTAGGAAAAAGGTGCTAAATAAAAAATGTGATTGTGTTTTCTCCCAAAAAAAAAAAATTTTTTTGCAACAAACGTCAGCACTCCATCACCTGGCCAGCGGAAGGAGGATGATTCGGTAAGTGCCTCATCTTTGACATGTACGTATAACAGACCAGTTAAATATTGATTAACGAGGAAAAAAAGGTTATTATTATTTCATTTGTTTAAGGTGGACTACTTATTAAATGAGTAAATGCGGAGAAATTAACTAATCCAATCAGTTTGTTTAATTGCTTTCTCTGTCAAATCGTCCTGATAATGTTTAAACTTTTTCATTTTTATTTTTGCGATGAATGTTCGACACATTGTTTTTCTTTTCATTCAAATGATTACCTTAATGAAAAGAAAAAGTAAGTTATCATAGTAAAAATTAACCGGTCTGTATATCTGTTAATATCTATACAGCAATTAATGTTTTTATTTGCAACACTTTGGGACGGTTACCTCGTCATAAAATTCTATTAAAAATTATACGTTAAAAATAGTACAAAAAAATGTATTAATAGTAAAGAGTTTTTCTTTTTTTTTAACATTAATAAACTTTTGCGGCAGGATGTTTTGAATTTCCTTTGTTTGTTTCTTTTTGTGCTGCTCTGTTAATTGGGCCATGTAACATCGTTAAATCAGATTATGTTGCAAGAAGGCTATGTTACAGCGTTCACATAATTTCGATTTTCTGCTAAATATTTTTTTGTTTTCCTCCTCTTAATTAGAAAGAGAATTTGATCTACTTAAATATGTTTCCTAACTTCTCATACTCAGCTGCTCATTAACTTCAATTTTCTTTCGTTCTTGGTGCATACTCCATGTACCAACTCAATTAATTCTAAGTGTTGTGAGCATATGAGAGCGCAACATCGAGTGTGAACATACTGCATATTAAGTGCAAGCGGTGATTCTCGCTCACTCGCAAACTGAGAGCGATGTATAAATATGTTTGAAACTATGTTAAATATAAACTTACAGAGATCTCAGGTTATATGAATTATGTTGAATGTGAGAGAAATAGTATTGAGAAATAACATTGCTTTTTTTTTTTTGAATTAGTGGTAGGGTAATAAGAGAATTTGTATAATGAGCGACTGTTTATAAATTGTATTTAGTGAGGAAATCTCAAATTAACATGTTTGCTAATGATAAGAGATAAGAAGAATTTTGGAGTATGTAAAGAAATCATAGAAACCAGAGAAATGTTTTCTTTTGCTCAAGAGAATTAATTTAAATATATGCTTTTGTAAATTTGTGAACTTATTTTTTTGCATTGAGAGACTTCGAAATAAAATGAAATATTGATAATTCGATTTCGATAAACATGTTTAAATGTAAGCTAACATATATGATGTAAGGAACAGTTTGGGTAGGTTAACATATATGTACATATACATAAATACATAAAGCACAAAATAATAAATAAATACAAAAATAAAAATTCAAGTTTATCGTAGTAGATATATATAGATATAGGAAAAAAAAAAGAAATGTATGATTGAGCGAACTTTAATTAAAACTTAAAGATTTGTGAAAGAAAAAAACAAAGGTTTAACTTCTATTGGATATTTTTGGTAGGGGCAATGGTGATTATGTGTGGGCTAAGAGAACAACTTTTACCATTCTTTTAGCAGGTTGGGTGGGTGTAGACCCAAACGATGCTACGCGTGGCAGGTAGTTGTGTATTGGTTTACGCTCTTCTTCTTTATTTCCGTAGTAAATTTTGATACGTTCTTTTGGGTATTGTTTGATTTGGATGAGCTTAACCCTTCGACGGCCTCAAAATTAAAATTTTTTTTTGTAAATCTCTGTTTGATATTTTTTTTATGAGAACCCGAGATAAAAGTCAGTGTAGGAGCAAGATCCCCCCCATTTACGCCGTAGACTAGCCGGTTGTAGCAAACAGAGTACCCGCTCCTTAAACCCTATACCCACTCGGAGAGCTATTGCAAAACAGGACTGATGTTCCCTAATTCAGTGCAAAAATAAGCTAAACAATTGTCTATGTGAAGAAGTTTGTGGCTGGAATGACAGACGATAATGAAGCCAGCTTCATTGCATAGATGGTGCACTATGTGGAAGCCAACGGAGGCATGATGCGATTGGTTCATTACATAAAATGGCGCCCAACGTGGGGCCAGAGAAGGTTAAGAGTTCATCAAATTTTTTTTGTAGTTTATTCAATTTTTGATCACTTAAAAGATTTTACCTTGGATTGTCATTATCTGGATTATTTCGGATGTGAACCGGTGAACTTTATAAGTTTTTTTTTTTTTAATTTTTGTATGTTTTGCAGCTCTTTACCTTTTTTTTAGTTTGCTTTAATGCAGTTTAACCGTTTTTTTGTTTTCCTAAAGATTTTGCCTTGGATTTTCATTATCTGGATTATTTCGGATGTGAACCGGTAAACTCTAGATCAGTGTAAGTTTTTGCATGCTTTGCTCGGCGAAGTAGATGACATTGGCTAATGTCGAAGTCATACCCGATCAAAGCTTTGATAAAACCTTATATTTGTTTCCGTAAATTTATATCGGACATCGTTAGAGATTTTTTCTACTGGGTTATCTTGGTAGATTACTCACGAATTATACCGCTTGCTAATTTTTTTTTTTGGATTAAGTGGCTAGAGGTTGCTTTAGTTGATGCCTAGAATCTCGTCACTTTCCGAACTTGAAATCGCAGCCATTAAATAATTAAATTTCTGCACTGTCATTTTGTTGCAAGGTTGTAAGACCCCGATGCCACAAATATGTTATCACGATAATAATATTTTTTTGCAAAAGGAAAAGAAAAATACCTAGTATATAAAGAGATAAAATCGAAATAAACAAACGTGTAATAAATCTTACATACGTAAACCTAAAACGATCAACACTAAACAAAAAACTCTACGTTCGCCAATAATAATATACGGTGTGCATATCGACTATTTTGCACAACGTTAAAAATAAGTAGATCGACGCGTTTTTAAGCAAGTTGATAAATGGATTGGATTTTTTTTTTAGAATTAACATATTCCAACGAAAATTTCGTAGTGCACGGAGTTATCTAGAAAACCAAATAACTACAAATACAAATAACTAAAAACATATATAAATATAATCACCAACCAATACAAATACCAAAAATTTTTTTTCATAATGACGGTGAGACATAGCAATGGGGAATTGTATTTGACTAACGCAGCCGAAGAAATGATCTGCACAATTTGTAGCGAAGGCGTGACGCAGGATCGTGTTGAGACTCCTTGAAAGCACATATTTCACAGATCATGTTTAGGTAGGTGGATAGATACGAATGTCCGATCTACAAAGCCCTACTGGCGTAGCGGGGGTGAAAGCCTCGCCAGCAACTACTTCATTCCGTGCCAGAGGAGGAGCTATATCCCGAAATAGAGTAGCGACTCGATCAATAACACAGGCACTTAGAACCACTGGCACTGATTTAAATAGACCGTACGCATATCGTTCACCTAGACACGACCACAGATTGACTGCTACTGCTCCTATGTCAAGCAGTAATGTAGATTATTCTAGAGTTCGAAACATGATTCAGGAATCTTTGACTGGCTTTTGCGAGCAAATAACCGCCCAAATCGGTAGTGATTTGCGCACCCTCTTGGGACAATTAAATGTAGCAGAGAATCTCTATCGCCAATCCACTCAAGAAACCCCAAGGCGGCCACAGGAAATGTCACATAATCAGGAGGAGGAGCCCAGCCGACCGTACCGTGATAGTGAACCTCTTCTACTGGGGAGCAACTTTCAGATTAACAAGATCTCTAGCATGATTTCTAATTGGCGAATACGTTTCACTGGTAAGCCAAATGATATGTCGGTGGAGGATTTTATATATCGAGGTAATGCGTTAACACGTTAATCTTTGAACGGAGATTTTAATGTATTGTGTCGATATGTCCACATGCTTTTTGCAGATAATGCGGAAGCTTGGTTTTGGAGGCATCACCGGCAAACAGATCGACTAAATTTGGAGGAGATTTGTGAAGGATTAAGACAAAAATATAACGACCAGTTGAGCGACTACGAGCGAAAAGAAAATATACGTAAAAGCAAACAGAGATCCAACGAACCATTTGACCAATTTTTAGACGAGTTGCTAACCATGAATGATAGGCTTCGAATTCCCATGACAGATCGGGAGCTTATAGAAACAATGATTAGGAATTTAAAATCCGACCTTAGCTACGAGCTTTTGCATTTGGACATAACCGACTTATCTATGCTTGGAAGAGAATGTCACAGGCATGAGCACATCATGGCTAATTTCAGTAATAGTGCCCCTATCCGAAACTTCCCCGCTAGAAGAAATATATCTGAAATCGGTGAGGAAATTCAAGAGCGCGTTGAGCCGAATACAACCGACTCATCGGATGTTGCCGAAATATCAGCGGAAAATCTGAAGTGTTGGAATTGCGATGTGTTAGGCCATAGGTATCAAGATTGCACCAACGCAGTGCGAAGAATATTTTGTTATGGATGTGGGAAACCAGACACGTACAAACCTACATGCCCAAAATGTAATCGGGGTGCGGAAAACGCGAATCAGGATGTCCGCAGAAGGGGATATCCGAACCACCAGCCTCGGATGTAAATAATAGCACAAGTCTCGCGAACTCCAACGACATGATTTCCAAGCCATCTTGCCAGTCAAAATTAACTCCCATAAGACCTTTTCATGTCCGGTTAGCCGAGTACAGCCAGCGTCGCGCTGAAATTTTCTCAGCGCCACCAAAAATTGTTTCTCGTTCAGCACGACGAATGAATAATTTCTGGGCTAAAAAGAAGCGTTTACGAAAATTTACCATCTCAGCCATTGTTTACAAAATCTCTGATATTAGGCCTTATATACAAATTAACATTAAAGGTGAAAATGTGTTAGCATTATTAGATGGCGGCGCGAATAAAAGCGTGATAGGTGGCCAGTTGGCCAAAACCATTTTAGAGCAGAATTCCACTTCCCCAGCCTTAGTGGCTATGTGAAAACAGCTGATGGCCAGCGACAACAAATAAGTGGTATAAAACTGTAGCCGTTAACTATAATGGTCAAATTAAACACATAGAATTTTTGATAGTCCCATCTATAACTCAATCAGCCATTTGCGGTATGGATTTTTGGAATGAGTTCGATATAAAAGTAAAGTTTGAGACCCAATGCGGTCACATAAATGCATTAGAAACTAATTCCGAGGGAGTGGCGTCTCTGAATACCCAGCAACAAAACTAGATAGTATAATAGAATCATTTCCGAACTTCGAGAGAGAGGGACTGGGTTTAACCAATTTAGTGGAGCATGTCATAGATACAGGAGATGCAAAACCCATAAAGCAGAGATTTTATCCGATATCTTCAGCCGTAGAGAAAATTCTATGCCAGGAAATAGATAGAATGTTGGAACTAGGAGCGATAGAAGAAGCTCCAAGTTCAGCGTGGTCTTCACCAGGAGTGTTAATTGTCAAACCTGGAAAGGTTCGGTTCTGCTTAGATTCACGAAAATTAAACGAGGTAACGTTAAAGGATGCATATCCCATTCCAATTATTGAGGGATTGCTAAGTAGGCTTCCTCCCGTGGATTATATTTCCAAGATCGACTTAAAAGATGCCTTCTGGCAAATTTGTCTTGAAAAGCAATCACGGGAAAAGACTGCCTTTACCGGTCCTAACAGGCCACTGTACCAATTCAAAAGGATGACTTTTGGATTGTGCAACGCGCCACAAACTATGTGTAGACTTATGGATAAAGTGATACCATATAACTTGAAAAATCACGTTTTCGTATATTTGGATGATTTATTAGTAGTGTCGTCTTCATTCAATGAACATTTGGTTCACTTGTCCGAAGTCTCCGCATTATTGCGAAAGGCTGGCTTGACTATTAATATTCGAAAGAGTAAATTTTGTCTAAGCCAAGTCAACTATTTAGGTTTTGTAGTGGGGGAATTGGGCCAATTTGCTTTGTAATCTCGATACCACTAATAGTTTTGAGATATTTAGATCTACCGTTGTGGATGTATGTAAAAGCTGCATAGCTGTGCTTTCAAAGAAAAAATACAAAGGTCCTTGGCACAATGCTGCCCTGATGAAACTTCGCAATTTGAAAAATAAATTCTTCCGTAAATTTAAAAACAGTCAAAATAGGGCTTTTTACGATAAGTATAAAGAATGTGAAAATAAATTTGCTTGCCTTGATACATTTTTACACAGAAATTACATTTTAAATTGTGAAGAAAACTTAAAATCAAATCCAAAATCATTTTGGAATTTCGTTAACTCGAGGAAGGCTGTATCTAATATTCCATCATCCATTTTCCTCGGCGACAAAGTGGTTGATACTCCTGTGGCTGCGGCAAATCTTTTTTGCGAATATTTTATGGAAAATTTTGTATCCGATTCTGGCAATTGTGACATTTTTTTTAACACACATCCTGCTTTTGATTTTGGGAACCTTGTGTTGTCTTATGACGATGTCGTTAGGGGCATTTCTCGACTTAAACCCTCGTCAAATACCGATGTTGATGGTTTGTCTGTAATTGTGTTCAAACAGTGCGATACCCTAGCTTATCCACTCTTGTTAATTTTTAACAATTCCTTATCGTCGGGTACCTTTATTGACGCTTGGAAATTAGCTCTGATCTCACCTATTTTCAAGAGTGGCAATAAAAATGACGTTAGCAATTATAGGCCTATTCCCTAACTTTCCGCCACAGCAAAGCTCTTTGAATGCATTATTCAAGAGAAACTACTTTTCTTTGTCTAGAATATTGTATGTCCAGAACAGCATGGCTTTTTTCCGGGACGATCAACTGTGTCTAACTTGGCTATTTTCTCTGATGACTGCATCGCAGCCTTTCAACCAGGATGTCAAGTTGATACAGTGTATACTGACTTTTCTAAAGCATTTGATCGGATTGCACATTCAATTCTGACTAAAAAACTAGCCCTGATGGGATTCCATTCTGTCTTCCTGAGATGGATTGAATCCTACTTATATAATCGTCACTGTATGGTGGTGGTTGACAATATTAGGTCTCTTCCGTTCGTCGCCTGCTCCGGTGTTCCACAAGGAAGCATTCTGGGCCCAATTTTCTTTGTCTTGTTTATCAATGACATTTGCTCTTGCTTTTCTACAGTAAGATTTCTGCTGTACGCGGATGACCTTAAAATATATTCTATTGAGCCTTCATGATTCCGAATTGATGCAATTAAATTTGGATAATTTAAGTAAATGGTGTAAAAATAATCGGCTAACACTCAACATAAGTAAGTGTTTTCATATTACTTTTTCGAAACGTATGAATATCATTGATACCTCATATCATATATCTAATACGCCCTTGTCGCGGGTAAGTGAAATTAAAGACTTAGGAATAATTTTCGACTCGAAATTTACTTTTGCAAGCCATATTAACCTTTGCATTTCAAAATCGTATGCCATGCTGGCCTTTTTTAGGCGTCATGCCGATCCTTATACGCGTAAGCTATTATTTTCGGCATGCTTATTGATTAGTTTAAAATCATTGCAGAGCAGGAGAACAATTTTGTCGCTGTCATTCCTTGAAAGCATTCTAATAAACATTCCAGCTAGAGCTCTGCGTAGCTCCGAGTTCTTCCATGCTGGTATTTCTAAAGCTCTTTATGTGTGCCTACAGACTTACGTCACAATTTGATTTCTGCTGCCCACGAGCAACCATCAGCAGCGCATGGCGGGATAGCAAAAACTGTAGAACGTGTTAGACGTCGGTTCTATTGGCCCGGCATGGTCATACAGATACGCGAATATGTACTAAACTAAACTGCGAGCTGTCAAACGTCGAAAACACCCTCAAAGTCATTAAGACCACCAATGGGTCAGCAAATTGTTTCAGATAGGCCTTTTCAAAGTTTATATATGGATCTGATAGGACCATGTCCGCGTTCCAAAAAGGGTAACATTGGCTTGCTAATTGTACTTGATCATCTCACGAAGTTCGTATTTTGGAAGCCCGTAAAGAAATTTACATCGAATTTAATAATACAATATTTGAAAGCGAATATTTTTGATTGTTTTGGTATTCCCGAAAGTGTCGTAACCGACAATGGTAGCCAGTTTTAAAGTAAAATTTCGAGAATTTTTTGCAAAAATATGGTGTTTCCCACATCACAACAGCTGTTTATTCCCCTCAGTCTAATGCCTCTGAGCGAGTAAACATATCCATCAACGAAGCCCTAAGAAGCTATATACGAAAAGATCAGGGAGATTGGGATGCATTTACCAGCAGAATTAATTGTGCGCTCCGAAATAGCAGGGATGCACCTTAACGTTAAGCTAATCGTTTATCAAAAAATTTCCACCGTTTCCGTTGAAACACTTCGAAATATTATCGATAAAGAAATTATCAAGATAAATTGTATCTCGTTTTTAACCGAAACGAAAAGCTTTCGTTAACGTTAAAATCGTTAACAAAAACGTGATACTTTATGTTTGAATTGTGCTGGCAATGCTATAGCCATGGTGAAGCCGTAAGGTGGTAACAGCGAGCGGACATACACACACAAACTCCAGTTAATTTGTTTGTGTAATTCGTTGGTGGTAATGTCAAAAATACTCTGAGAAATGTTCGTACTGTCAAAATTCATGAGAAAAGTTGCAATCAACTTGGCTAATGCTTTCACCTTTAATGACTCCGTTATCAATCAGCTTTGCCAGCATAGTTTGAAATTAATAATCAACATAAACGATTTGATTTCGTTTTGATATGGCAGAAAACGAAACAAAATTATTTCGTTAATTTGACGTTCTTAACGTTAATAAACGAAACGAAATGACTTTGTTTCGTTTATTAACGTTAATTATCGTAACGAAATGATATCGGTTCGTTGGTTAAGCATGTCTGCGAAATAGCTTGCACCAATCTTTAGGTTATACGCCGTATTTCAGTGTTTGGACAGCACATGATTACACACGCCGCTGATTATAAGCTTCTGCGGAATCTGAATCTACTTAGTGACAATACGGTAAAACTGGAGCGTAGCGACATTTTCAGTTAATACGGGAAGTAATAAAGAAAAATCTAGAGAAAGCTCATCTCCGAAACGCCAACTCGTATAATCTACGCAGTCGGATTAGAAGTTTTCAAGTGGGTCAAATAGTAACGCGTCGAAATGCACAGAGCATCTAATCAAAAACTTTAATGCTAAGCTAGCACCTACTGGAGTAAAAGCGAGGGTTAAGGCCGTGAAGAGAAATTGCTATTACTTTTTAGAAGACCTAGACGGCAAAGTCATAGGAGCATATCATGCAAAAGATTTGTGGTAATTAGTCACAGTTGTGATATCATTTTTTTTACTCTCCTTTGTATGGTAATTTTATACTCAAAGATTATGAATTTAGTGCCTTCAGACCATATTCTCTCTGTGTATTCGTATCAGCAGGCAATGGTAATTAGTCACAGTTGTGATATCATTTTTTTTACTCTCCTTTGTATGGTAATTTTATACTCAAAGATTATGAATTTAGTGCCTTCAGACCATTTTCTCTCTGTGTATTCGTATCAGCAGGCAAACCTGTAGTATGTTAACAGGGCAAGCCCAAATAGATGGTTTAACAGCATATGAGCAGTTTCGAAGTTCAAGTTAATGTTACATTAATGAGTTCAAACATAAATTCTAATAACAAGTGAGAACAGATGGTAACAGGTATCGTAACAGCAGGGCTTACACTGTGGGAGTTTTGTAGAAACATGTTGCAGAAATTGTGTGAGAGATTGCTTATTAAAATAACAGCGGGAAGTATGGAAGGAAAATATAAATTCTATAGGTTTGAGGAGACTAAAAATATAAAAACTATACAAAGGAAAATAGTTCGATAACAGCCGATTAACGGGGAAAAATAGCTCGTAAACAATTTTTTGAATAGAAAATAGTTCGCAAACAATTTTTTTGGAGAGCAAGTGGCTTAATTGCGGCGGTTACCGAACTTGGAAATGGATTGCAAAAAGTTGGACAAGTCAGTTGCTGAAGGAATTGGAAGACGATCGGTTGTCCGGGAAAAAGAAACAAAAAATCAAGGGAGATGTTTGAAATCCCTTCCGTGCAAAACTAATAAAAATTAAGAACTTACAGTGAAATTTGAAAAAAAAAATTATTTTATGTAAAATTTCGCAAAAGCGAAAAAAGAAACTAAAATTTTTATCAACTCGTGATCAAGTGAATAAAAGGAAAAAAAAAGAGGGAAAAATTATATATTAATCAAACAAAAGTTTATCCCGGCCGTGCACCGCGTCAAACTAAGAGAAATTTTAATTTTAAAAGTAAATCAAATTGAATTTTAACAAGTGAAACTTTGAAAACTTACAAAAAACAAAATTTTTGTATAAAATTTATCAAAAAAAGGAAGGTTTATTTATAAAAGTGAACCGAAAAGTTATACCAGAAAAATTTAAAGAAAAGTTAATTAGAACAAAAAAAAGGAAATTTATTTAGGAGGAAGCTTAAATATTTCAGTACAATAATAAGAACAAAACCAACAATATTAAGGATTAAGTTTCGAATCAAAGAAACAGCTAAAGTGAACCGAAAAGTTATACAAAAACAGATAAAAAAAAACCTAAGGAAATTTTTTTATATGGAAGTTTGATTGCATACAAAAAAAAAAACAAAGTCAAGAAGAAATGAAAAATCTTAAATTTCGGAAAACATCCACACGGGAACAAGGAATCGAAAAGTTATAAAAGAGGTAGATTTGGTGAAAAAAAAGGAATAATAATAAATTAGTTCGGATACAAAAGAAAAGTTAATTATAAAAAAAAATTTTAATTAGGAGGAAGCTTGAATATTTCAGTACAATAATAAGAACAAAACCAACAATATTAAAGAATTAAGTTTCGAATCAAAGAAACAACTAAAGTGAACCGAAAAGTTATACAAAAACAGATAAATTTGGAAAAAAAACAAAGTCAAGAAGAAATGAAAAATCTTAAATTTCGGAAAACATCCACACGGGAACAAGGAATCGAAAAGTTATAAAAAAGGCAGATTTGGTGAAAAAAGGAATAATAACAAATTATTATGTAGAAGTTCGAATGCACAAAAAATAAAATAAGAACGAAATATATTTAGAAGTTCTGATGCAAAAGAAAATAAGAACGAAAAATATCGGAAAAAAAGGAAATTTTTTTGAACAAAAAAGCAAAACAAAAAACTTTAAATAGAAAAAAAGTAAAACTTTATAAGAAAAAAAAATTATATATATACATATATTAGTAATTTATAAAATCAAAAAAAAAAAAACAAAATATTTAATAATAACCGAGGCATTTCACTTGCTTTTGTAAGACGCGAAAATTCAAAAATCCTAAGAGAGGAAGAAATCTTCAAGGAAATGAGCCAGAATGCCCAGTCCATGATGTAATAAACCCAGGTGTTCTATGTAGTGACAGCTCATTCTGAAAACTCCCACCTAATACGAATTATGTGAGAAAGGGGAAGAACAGAAAAGGCCGTTTTCTGAAATAGTATTAAATTCGATACATTTTTGAATAAAAGCACTAAATCCTTGATGGTAGCGAAACTGGAATTTTTTTAAATATTTTTGTATATTTATATATTCACTACTACTCTGAATCGCTTCAACCGATTTGGATGAAATTCGGTTTATGGATAGTGTAGTATTTGTATATGTAATACTCCTATATTTCTAGGAAAATATGCTCACGATGAGTTTGAAGGAGACTGATAGTTAAATGCTTCATTCCGTAACAAGATTTGAAGTATACAATTGAATATGTTCGATCGGTTTTCTACAGGTATGCCATACCTTCCTAGTTACTCTTAAAATCGACATAAGTAGTGTGTGCAATTCACACTGCACAACAATAACTACCACTTTAAATTTTTTTTTTCATTGAACTCCTTTGTAAAAATGTGGAAATTGCTGGATTTGGTATGGCACGTCGATTTACAGAAAAATTCGAAAAATATCTCGTATTATTAGAGTTTAAACTCTGTCGCCCGGTTTTTCAGTGCTACCTTGAGTTAACTGGCCCTTTAAATGAGAGGAACAATAATACTCTAATGCCTAGGGCCAAAACAGCAAGGTTAGCTTGAAACTAGTCCTCCGCCGAAGCTGACCAGCCCTGCTCTAAAATGAGATCGACTGTTTTAATAGGAGTTTGTATGTTACCTACAAAATAGTCTAAGAAGTTCATTGACTTTTAATTTTCCAATTATTTTAGTTTAAAATTTTCGATTGTATTTAAGTTGTCCTTAAAAATCATATTTACAATAATAATAAAAACAGATACACAAATACACATTAAGTTATTACATTTCGGTACATGATTTTGCTAGGACAACATATTACAACAGACACAGTAAAAGATCCATACGAAGTCATTAGTAGGTCATATACTAAAATTGATTATTTTCCTTTCCTCTCACCACTATAAGTTTGCATTCAATTTACGTACGACTAGGCTTCGTCATTTGCTTCGTCGTTACTTTCTGCTTTGATAGTTTCTGGTACCAATACTTCATATTCAGATGTGTTCTCCTCAGTTGAATTGTTTGGCATATATGTACATTACTCTATGCGAAGGATGCACTTTGCCTAGTAAAATTTTGTCTTTATATGTTGTACGTGAAACGTATAAGTTTTCACCTAAGTCTGAATAACCACCATCCACAGCTCCTTCCGGTACATGTCCATTTGAATCGGCCACCCATTTATGTTTGAAATTATTTAGTAACTCGAAGTTTTGACTAAACCATGACTGCTATGTGAAGCGTATGCGACACCTTTTGCCGGTGCATAGGCGGCAGGAAATAGCTCTTGAAAATAGACACGTGCTACATATGTTGGATTACCATCTGGATCTGTTCCAGTTTGTATAGCATCATATGGTTCAGGTAGGGCTAGGTACATTTCTAGATCCATTTAATTCTAACTCGAAAAGTGGTGTCCACATCGGGATATTGGTATACGTATCAGTCGCATCAGAATCATATTTCTTATCCAACTCTGACCTTGTAATTACATCATGGTCCAGTCGGAGTCCCTAACATTGACAGGAGTTTCGTCCTGGTGCAGGAGGCGCAACGGCTAAATCTCTTTTTTGTAGTTTGTAGAATTTGCTAATCAAAAAGTAAAATTAAAATATATGTAGGCTCTTAGGTTCTCTAACATATAAAAAAAAAAACAACCAAAAAAATGTTTATTGTGAAAAGCCGAAGTGGGCGAGCGAGCGAGCCCAAAAGCCCAATAAAGTATACCGTGGCGGTTCTGAGCGCATTATTTTGGCAGGCCTGTAGCTTCTCCCAGTGGGTAGTTTTTAGGCTTGGCTTGTAGCACGCAAACTGCTGGCCAATTGCTTTGTATGTGGTAATGAGCGTTTCTTTGTCTTTTCCCCAAGTACTGCCAGCAAGGGATTTGAGGATTTTATTACGGCTCTGGATTTTCGGAACAATTGCGGCTGCGTGCTCACCAAAATGTAGATCCTGATCAAACGTCACACCCAAGATTTTGGGGTGTAGGACAGTCGGTAGCGTAGTGCCATCGACGTGGATGTTCAAAATGGTTGTTGTTGTTGTTGTAGCAGTGCTTCGCCCCACCTAACAGCCGAGGCCGTTCACAAATTATCATCAATATCCTCTAACGGGAGTCCAAGGAAACTTGCTGTTTCAACAGGGGTGGACCATAATGAAAAGGGTGTTAGAGGCGTTGGTTCCACATTACAATTAAAGAGATGGTTGGTGTCTTGTGGGGGCACGTTGCAAGCGGGGCATACATTTTGTATGTCGGGGTTGATTCTGGATAGGTAAGAGTTTAACCTGTTACAGTATCCAGAACGAAGTTGAGCAAGAGTGACACGCGTTTCTCTGGGGAGTATGCGTTCCTCTTCCGCGAGTTTTGAACACTTTTCTTTAAGTACTGGATTCACCGGGCAATTCCCGGCATAAAGGTCCGACGCCTGTTTATGGAGTTCACCAAGGACGTGCTTGTGTTTTTTCGCTTCATACGGCTGGGTTCTCAGGTGCCGCATTTCCTCAAAATGCTAACGGAGATGACTCCTTAAGCCCATAGGCGGTGCTGGTTCATCAATCAGATGTCTGTTGGGATGCTCAGGTTTCTGGGTATTCAACAGGAACTGTTTGGTCAGCATCTCATTTCTCTCCCTGATGGGGAGTATTCTCGCCTCATTATGCAGATGGTGTTCTGGGGACATAAGAAGACAGTCCGTGGCGATTCTGAGAGCAGTATTTTGGCAGGCCTGTAGTTTCTTCCAGTGGGTAATTTTTAGGCTTGGCGATCATATGGGTGACGCGTGGCACGTAATCGGCTGGCTAATTGCTTTGTATGTAGTCATGAGCGTTTCTTTATCTTTTGCCCAGGTACTGCCAGGGAGGGATTTGAGGATTTTGTTACGGCTCTGAATTCTCGGAACAATTGCGGCTGCGTGCTCACCAAAATGTAGATCCTGATCAAACGTCACACCCAAGATTTTGGGGTGTAGGACAGTCGGTAGCGTAGTGCCATCGACGTGGATGTTCAAAATGGTCGACATTTGGGACGTCCATGTTGTAAACAAGGTCGCGGAAGATTTAGTCGGTGAGAATGCCAGGTTTTGCGAGGCACCTGGGTCGAGATGTCTATAAGGTCACGTTCTCTCGCTAAATTTGCGGCCTCCGCCGGGAAGTGTGACCGAGTTTCGGGAATTCGGCGGGAATGAAACGTGCCGCGGCGGATTCAATGACCTTGCGGAAAGCACGCTCCCCTTGGCGGGCATCAGTCGGGATAGGCAGGGCAGCAAAGAGGTTGGCTGTAAAAGATTTGTATTCCTGCCACTTTTCTTTTTTAAAGTTTATGAAAGTGCGTTTTTCTGTAACGATGAAGTCGGCGGTACGCTCGAACGAAATTAGTATAGGCAGGTGGTCGGATGCCAATGTTTCCATCGGCTGCCAGTTGACGCAGTTTACGAGTTCTGCGCTCACGATTGAGATATCCGGCGAACTGTGGCAGCTTCCTACCATACGTGTGGGGGCGTCTCCGTTTATTGTGCAGAACGTCGTTTCTTCTATTTGATCAGCCAACATCTCACCCCTACTGTCCGCTCGCAAGTTTGAATACCATAGATCGTGATGGGCATTAAAGTCGCCTAAGATAATGCGATTGTTGCCAGTGAGTAAGGCGCTAATATTAGGGCGTTATCCACTGGGGCAACAGGTGGCAGGAGGGATGTAGATGTTGATGATTTCTAGGTTTGCATCCCTGACCGGACAGATAGGCATTGACGTTCTAACACATTGTCCCTGTGGTCGATGCCAGGATCAAATATATGATATTGCACAGAGTGGTGTATGATAAACGCGAGGCCGCCTCCATTTCCGCTCATGCGATCTTTTCTGTGGACATTATACGCAGAACAGGTTTGCAGTGCAGATCTTGCTGTGAGTTTAGTCTCTTGAATCGCAGCAATGCGGATATTGTGCCGCTTCATGAAATCAACTATCTCCGTGATCTTCCCAGTTAATCCATTACAGTTTAACTGCAGAATTCTGAAGTGCATAGGGGGAGACGTCGCCACTCTGGGAGTAAGTGACGTGTGACTACGCCTGGGTTGAGGAAGGCCAGGACGCAACTGCTGTTGTGGCCCTGGAACTGGGCGTCCTTGGGCAAGCATTGGGGTACCCGGTAGGTTGGGATTTGCGACCTGGCAACATGGCGCAATGGAACCCGTCGGGGGGTTGCCGTCGCGGAGACCAGAACATCTAGGAAAGTGGCACCAAGGCAGGAGCTGCATTGGGCGGATGTCGGAAACATATATATTCTGTGCTGGCAAACGGTGCAAACGGGGTTAGGGACTAAGAGTCTGTTTCCCTGACCTACACGATTTCTGTCGGAAAAGAGGGGGGGAAAAGACGGGGCAGGGGCTGATGCTCAGCATTGCTACCGACTCTACTACGAAGATAGTAGTTATGAGTGGTAACAGCTGTTTAAGTTGTTGGCGCCGCGGGGCGCGGTCAGCAGCGGGTACTAGTTGTGGCTTGCTGAGCAGCTGGGCTGCTGGAAGGTAGTGGGGACGCTAAGGCGTAGACTACGGGACGCCCTTGGACGTGAAGAGCAAGGAGCCACAAAAGATTTATGAAAGTTACGTGGACGTCGGGTTTTGGGATCAAGCCCAGAACAACCTGTCCGATGCAACCATCCCTTACACGAGACACACTGAACAGAGTATGACCGTCCTAAAAAGATTCTTTTCCGGCAGATGCAGCAAAACCATTTCTCAGGACCGGGGTCAGGAGACGGACCCGGATTGGATTCGATACCTTCCCGGAGCAAGAGAATATGGAGCTGTTGGGACGAGACGTTATAACAATCTGGCAACACATGATCAAAGTTTGACATCTTGCTAACATACATACACACGTCGGTCACTTCGAGTTATCCAAGAGTTACACACGTGAATTAAAAAGTATAATATTTTTACTATTAACTATCTTTTGTATTATCCTTAATATTTAATAAAAAACTAGCTTTACCAGGCGCACGTTGTAACGCCCGAGATCGAATGGATGTTGCGTTATTTTTTCTGTTTTGTTTGTTGATAATTTAATTTATTGTTCTGTAAATTTAATTGAATTTTGTGTTAAAACATTTTATTCTTTTATCTTATTTTATCTTATTTTATATTATTGTATTGCTTTTACCGCTGATGATTGTTGCTTTGATTACATTCCGAAGAAGCATGACTGGTGAGCCAATTTTCAAAGTTGATATATGCGCAGGCATTCCTTTTGGTTCTAAGGAGATAAAAATTCATTTGGATAATTCACAATTTTATCTTCATCTGTAACTGTGTCGATCGATTTATATTTCGTCACTTCACCAGGAAATTGATTTTGAAAGCGATCATTGATTTTGTTAACATGATCATTTTTGGAAGGTAAGATAGTTCTTTCGCATAGCCAAAAAACAAAAACATTTAAATTTAAAATTCTTAATTCTGAAATATGAAGGAACCTCGAGCCAAAATTTGGTGATTATCGAAGTATAGCAAACACGTTTTCATAGGGAACACACACACAGAATTTGATTTTTATAGAAGATGTAGATAGACTGAAGCTAAACAATTTTTTTAACAGCGGCAGATTACTAAACGTCCAAAAGGCATAACAGCTAAACTCAACAATGCAGTCAAACTTTAGGTGTAACTTAAGTTTGTACGGCAGCCATAGTTTTTCCCCATTCCACATTTTACTGGAGGTTTTAGGACTTAACGTCACATAGCTCCTTACCAATTTTATTATCCTACATTACGACATCCAGATATATGCAGTATAATATATTCCATTTGTATTGGATGTGCCACGCCCCCTTTTTCCCAATACCATATTTTCTTGGTGGTGTTAAGGATTGACCTCAAATAACTCCTTACTGAATTTCAATGTTCTGGCATGTATACCTTCAAAGTTATGCAGTACCAAAGATTCCATTTGAATGGGAGGTTCCACGCCCCTTTTTCCCAATTCCGCATTTTCTTGGTGGTGTTAGGGATTGACCTCATATAACTCCTTACTGAATTTCAATGTTCTGGCATGTATACCTTCAAAGTTATGCAGTACGAAAGATTCCATTTGAATGGCAGGTTCCACACCCACTTTTTCCCAATTCCGCCTTTTCTTGGTGGTGTTAGGGATTGACCGCATATAACTCCTTACTGAATTTCAATGTTCTGGCATGTATACCTTCAAAGTTATGCATTACTAAAGATTCCATTTGTATGGGAGGTGCCACGCCCCCTTTCTCCAAATTCCGCATTTTCTTGGTGGCGTTAGGGATTGAGCTCATATAACTCCTCATTGAATTTCAATGTTCTGGCATGTATACCTTCAAAGGTATGCAGTACCAAAGATTCCATTTGTATGGGAGGTGCCACGCCCCTTTTATATATCGAAATTATTTTTAGCCTAAAACTTTCCCGTTGATCGAAGGAACCCATAACCAAAATTTGGTGATGATTGATTTGTGGGAAATACATTTCCATAGCGAACACACACACACACAGAATTTTTATATATATATATATGGCTAAACCGATTTGGGATTTAAAAATCAACTAACCATCATCTCTCCTTCCTGTATCTTTCCTAAACATTTCATGGCAATCTGTCGAGCCGTTCTCGAGTTATGGAGTGACAAACAAAATGTACACTTCTTTTTATATATATAGATATATGAAATATTCACGTCTGTACCACCAGACGTAACAGTGGCGACGAGGATTTCAGGTATTTATCTAAACGTTTACCATTACAAAGATAAAAATGGATGAGGCAATTCAAGCCCTTGTCAAACAAATGCAAAAGCAGCAGAAGGAGCAGCACGATGATATGAAATTACTGATGCAAAAGCTACTTCCTAAGGAGCCTTCGCAGCTGTAAAATAATGCATCAAATTCAAGTAAAGGCCCAGAATTCATCCTAGAAGCGCTAGCTGCAAACATATCGGAATTTTGCTTAGATGTGGATAACAACATAACCTTCGATACATGGTTCGCACGCTATGAAGATCTATTTGCAATAGATGCAGCAAAGCTAGACGACGCCGCAAAAGTGAGGCTATTGCTTCGAAAATTAAATACAAATGCTCACAGTAAATATATTAACTATATTCTTCCAAATCACCCACGTTACTTTACATTTGACAACACGGTGCAAAAACTAACACAACTTTTTGGTAGTCAAACTTCAATTTTCAATACGCGTTTTAATTGTTTGCAATTAACAAAAGATGCGAACATGGACTTTCCAACATACACAGGTATGGTCAACAAACACTGCGAGAAGTTTAAGCTGAACGATCTGTGCTCTGAAACATGTACAACCAAAGATATTCTAGACAATGAATTAAAAATAGCAACCTATAAAATGATAAGATGTGATTCCCATAACAGGCACACAGGAGGTGTGTTAGTTTATGTACATAGTACAATTGATGTTAAAGTAATCAACAATGATAACATAAATGAAAACGTATGGTGCATAGTAATAAAACTGAAGAAGGTTGATAAAAAGTGGCAGATTGGAGTTCTGTACCACTCGCCGAGCACTAGTGATGCAGCTTTTGTTGAATACCTAACTGAAATTCTAATTGATAAATATGAAAAAAGTAACCATAATATAGTAGTCGGTGATTTTAATATTAACATGAATTGCATTTCAACATATAGTATTAAATTAAATGAGATATTTGCTGTGATGGCGATGAGCCAACAAATAGAATTTAATACGCGAATCACAGATACAAGTGAATCGAAAATTGATTTATTATTTTCAAACTCGGATGAAATTCTCTGTAATAATTTGCATGAATACAAAATATCTGATCATGAAACTATAAAATTTAATATTAAAACGTCCAAAGTATACAAGATGAGACTGACCAAGAAAATCATAGCATAGGACAAATATAATAGTAATATTTTAATAGGCATCCTTAGATCATTTAACTTCAACTTTACTATAAACGTATCAATTGATGTAAAAGTCGAATTAATTAATAATATAATGATTCAGGCTATGGAAAGTTTAACCTACGAGAAATAAGTGCATATCAAGTTAATGAATAAATGGTATAACAGAGAATTGGCACAAATGAATAAATATAAATATAATATGTACACGCGTGCGTTACAAACTGGAGAGTGGGATGAATATAAAAATATAAATAGGTCATACAAAAAATTAGTCAAATTAAAAAAAATAAAGTATATGGAGAATAAAATCATTTTTAATGAATATAATGCTAAAGAAATGTGGAAATATCTCAAACAAACGGTTAACCAAACTAAAGATAACGAAGGGAAAAAAAAGGTGATACTGGATGGCATACTGGTTGAAAACGAAACCGATCTGGAAATTAATAACAACATCGAAACCTGTCAAGTAGCACTAGAGGATACACAAGTCCATTCAAAATTAAAGTTTACTGAAATTACCACCGATGATGTTATTAATATCCTAACAGACTTTAAATATAAAATAGGTGGAAGAAAACTGCTATCCGAAGGTGTACTAAAAGATTGTATATCGTATACCGGATATTTCTATGCTCAAATAATCAATAACAGCTTAGAATATGGTGTGGTACCTGAAATGTGGAAAACGTCAACAATAATACCTGTGGAAAAAGTTAAAAAGACAATGCAACCTGAAGAATTTAGACACATAAATACCCTGCCAAGTGATGCTTAAATTCTCGAAGTCGTTGTTAAGAATCAGTTGGTGAATCATCTTGAAGTAAATAATATTCTAGTCTACCAATAGTCAGGATTTAGGAAAAAACATTCCTGTGAGACAGCGCTGAACTTGGTGATATCTGATTGGAAAGAAGAGCTAAACAACAAAAAAGTTGTGGTTTCAGTTTTCCTTGACCTCAAAAGATCTTTTGAAACGGTGGATAGAGAGATATTAAAAAAAAAAATGCAGCGGATTGGCATAACTGATATTGATCTTAAATGGTTCCGCAACTATTTGAAGCAGAGAAAGCAGAAAACAGTTATAAATGCTGTGACGTCGGATGAGTTAGAGGTACCCATAGGGTTACCTCAAGGCTCAGTATTGGCACCTATATTATTTCTTATATACATAAATGACATATTCAATGCTATCGAAGGTTGTGAAATTTGACTTTTTGCGGATGATGCATTAATTATGATGAGTGAAAATAATATTAATACTGCACTCGCCAAAATGCAACATGAACTAAATAACTTGTATAAATGGTTGTGTGGTAATAGACTGAAACTAAACATAAATAAAACTAAATATATGATAATAACAAGGAGGAATATCAGTGAGGAGGATATAGCCGAGATAAAAATAAATGATGAAATCATACAAAGAGTTAACAGTATAAAATACTTAGGAATAATAATTGATAATAAACTCAAATTTGAAGATCATATAAATTATACAATTAAAAAGTTGCTAATAAAATAGGAGTGATGCAGAGAACAACTAAATTCATTCAAAAAAAGTACAAAATAATCTTATATAAATCAGTTATAGAACCGCACTTCGTGTAAAAGATTTTTTTCCACTCCATGAAATTCATATTTAATATCAAACATGGAAATGTACCTGAGTATTTAAATAAAAATATAGCATTAGTTGAGCAAACTCACAACATAAATACGAGGAGCAAACATAATTTCAAATTGCCGTTTTTTAGAACTGAAATTGATCAACAGAACATTTTCTACAAGGGTCTGAAAAGTTACAATGATCTGCCTATGGATATAAAAAGTTGCAACCAAATAACAGTATTTAAAACAAAATTATACGAATATTGTAAAACCTTAGCTATAAGATAAAAAACTGTAATATTTTCAAATTTACGAATTAGGCTTCTGGCCGTAATAAATAAATAATCTAATATAATCTAATCAAATCAATTCAAATGTTTAGTGTTCGTCATGGGTCTAAAATCACAAACAGATCTTGAGATACGGACAAAACTTTTAAGCAAGATCGACAGTGAAGCTAGTACTATCACACTTGCCGTCATAGCGCGAGAATGTCAGCGCATAATCAATCTGAAGTCCGACACCGCTCTTGTTGAAAAGAAAAATGTTGAAGTTCAACAAGTAAAGGCAGCTAGGAACATACCAAACAAGAAAAATAGTACACCAAACTCGCCATGTTGGTTTTGTGGCGACATGCACTATGCACGAAATTGTTCCTTCAAAATGCACAAATGTAAGAAATGTAACGAAATCGGACACAAAGACGGATATTGCAAGGTCAAGAAAGGGAAGCATCATGCAAACAAGGGTACCCACACAAAGAAAAAAACCAGCGCCGATACGAAAACAATCTTTGCAGTCAACAATATAAGCTGTAGAAAGTACGTAAAAGTCAGAATCAACGGAATCGTAACCAGTCTCCAATTCGACACAGGATCTGACATAACAATAATATCTCAAGATGTCTTGGCAAAGTTTTCAACGACGAAAATGGAAGAAGTGGACCGACAAGCAGCATCAACACTAGCAACAACATCAGCACTTAAATCCAGCGAAGAATCAATCTTGCCAATAAATGCTACTTTGGACTAGGTAGGCAATTGAAAAGTAAAGTCCTCTCTCGGCGAACGAAAATCATACTCTACAAGTCACTTATCGTACCCGTCCTGCTATATGGGGCAGAAGCATGGACCATGACAACAGCATATGAAGCGGCTTTGGGAGTGTTCGAGAGAAAAGTTCTTCGAAAGATTTATGGACCTCTACGCGTTGGCGATGGCGAGTACCGAAGACGATTTAATGATGAGCTGTACGAGTTATACGCAGACATCAACATAGTCCAGCGAATTAAAACGCAGCGGCTGCGCTGGATAGGCCATGTTATGCGAATGCTCCGGCCAAGAAATTGTTTCTATCGGAACCCGCCTATGGAAGCAGAGGTAGAGGGCGGCCCCCACTCCGTTGGAAGGACCAGGTGGAAAACGATTTAAACTCCCTTGGTGTGACCAATTGGCGCCGGTTGGCGGAGCGACTGTAAAAGATATGCCGATCAACACTATCTGCCAAGCGATCACAACAACAAAATATCTAAGGTCCAAAATCGTCACAAATACCGTGAAAGAACTTTTCCCACATCTTTTTGAGAACAAAATAGGATTGTATAACAAATCTACAGCCCACCTGTATATCAAGGAAGACTGCAGACCAGTCTTTCGCCCACCGCGACCAGTCGCGTACGCCGTAAAACAATCCGTAGAAGTCGACTAAATCGTCTGGTAAAAGACGGAATAATCTCACCGGTAAATTACAGCGATTGGGCGGCTCCCATTGTTGTAGTCAGGAAAACAGATGGTAGAGTACGTCTATGCGCAGATTTTTCACAGGTCTCAATAATGCATTGGAAACACACAAATATCCTCTTTCCTTGCCGGAAGACATTTTTTCTAAATTATCAAATGCCAAAATATTTAGCCATAATGATTTGGCAGACGCTTTTTTACAAATTGCTATAGATGATGAATCAAAACATCTACTTACAATAAACACACATTTAGGTTTGTTTCGGTACAACCGCATGGTTTTTGGGGTAAAAATATTTCCATCAATATTCCAACAGATTATGGACCAAATGCTCGCTGGATTCGAAGGTGTCACCGCATATATCGACCAGGGTTGAGTCATTTTGAAATGAAACAAATCAAAATAAAAAATAAAAAATTATTCATCATTTTAAATTTTCTAATTGATGAATAAAAAGTTATTTTTTATTCAAGCATTTCTTGAATAATGAATAACATTTTCTCGTTATTCAAAATATTCTGATTGATGATAACCGCTCATTCTTATTTTTGCAAAATTTGAATAAAGAGTTGAGTTATTATTCCTTATTTACAAAATATGGAATAACAATAAAATTTTAGTTTTTATTCAGTTATCCAAAAATAAAAAAATAAACCATCGAGATGCCCTGAAAATATACCCATATGCGTAACCAGTTCGTGTGTAGTTCTGAAGCTTCTTAGGGTAATATTGAGATGATTTTGGGGAGTATTCGTGGGGTTTTTTGGGGGCGGGATGGTTTTGGGGACTCCCTCGGGGTCATTTGGGGGTCATTTCGGGATGGTTTTGGGGACTCCCTCGGGGTCATTTCGGGGTCATTCCGGGATGGTTTTGGGGACTCCCTCGGGGTCATTTCGGGGTCATTCCGGGTTGATTTCGGGGACTTCCTCGGGGTCATTTCGGGGTAATTCCGGGATGGTTTTGGGGACTTTCTCGGGGTCATTCCGGGATGGTTTTGGGCACTCCCTCGGGGTCATTTCGGGGTCATTTCGGGATGGTTTTGGGGACTCCCTCGGGGTCATTTCGGGGTCATTGCGGGATGGTTTTGGGGACTCCTTCGGGGTCATTTCGGGGTCATTTCGAGGTGGTTTTGGGGACTCCCTCGGGGTCATTTCGGGGTCATTCCGGGATGGTTTTGGGGACTCCCTCGGGGTCATTTCGGGGTCATTCCGGGATGGTTTTGGGGACTCCCTCGGGGTCATTTCGGGGTCTTCCGGGATGGTTTTGAGGACTCCCTCGGGGTCATTTCGGGGTCTTTTGGGATGGTTTTGGGGACTCCCTCGGGGTCATTTCGGGATGGTTTTGGGGACTCCCTCGGTGTCATTTCGCGGTCATTCCGGGATGGTTTTGGGGACTCCCTCGGGGTCATTTCGTGGTAATTTCGGGATGGTTTTGGGGACTCCCTCGGGGTCATTTCGTGGTCATTTCGGGGTCTTCCGGGATGGTTTTGGGGACTCCCTCGGGGTCATTTCGGGGTCTTCCGGGATGGTTTTGGGGACTCCCTCAGGGTCATTTGGGGTCATTCCGTGTTGATTTTGGGGACTTACTCGGGGTCATTCCGGGATGGTTTTGGCTACTCCCTCGGGGTCATTATTGGGTCATTCCGGGATGGTTTTGGGGACTCCCTCGGGGTCATTTCGGGGTAATTCCGGAATGGTTTTGGGGACTCCCTCGGGGTCATTTCGGGATGGTTTTGGGGACTCCCTCGTGGTCCTCCCGGAGTCATTCGTGGGTCATCCCGGGATCTTTTTTGGGGACTCCCTCTACCTATCTTTGAAATTACAGACGTTCTTACGTAGTTTATTGTACATACTTTAGTACTTTATTGTGTAAGATCGCTACCACTGTTGCTATTTAGTTCACAGTTTTTTATTTTTATCATTTTAAGTAAAATGTATATATATATGTACATATTTTTGTATGTATATATAAAATTACTGTAAGTAAAAGGGATTCATAGAAATTTCGTGTGGATTCCAGGGCCCCGGAAGGGTTCCGAACTGATCCCGAAATTATCAAAAATGAGCACGTGGGGTCCCTAAAATCATCACGAAATGAACCCCAAATGACCTCTTTGGAGTCCCCAAAACCATTCCGAAATGAACACGAAATGATCCCGAGGGAGTCCCTAAAACCATCCCGGAATGACCCCGAAATGACCCCGAGGGAGTCCCCAAAACCATCCCGAAATGACCCCGAGGGAATCCCCAAAATCATCCCGGAATGACCCCGAAATGACCCCGATGGAGTCCCCAAAACCATCCCGAAATGACCCCGAGGGAGTCCCCAAAACCATCCCGGAATGAACCCGAAATGACCCCGAGAGAGTCCCCAAAACCATCTCGGAATGACCCCGAAATGACCCCGAGGGAGTCCCAAACCCATCCCGGAATTACCCCGAGGGAGTCCACAAAATCATCCCGGAATGACCCCGAGGGATTCACCAAAAACATCCCGGAATGACCCCGAGGGAGTCCCCAAAACCATCCCGGAATGACCCCGAAATGACCCCGAGGGAGTCCCCAAAACCATCCTGGAATGACCCCGAAATGACCCCGAAGGAGTCCCCAAAACCATCCTGGAATGACCCCGAAATGACCCCGAGGGAGTCCCCAAAATCATCCCGAAATGACCCCGAGGGAGTCCCCAAAATCATACCGGAATGACCCCCAAATGACCCCGAGGGAGTCCCAAAACCATCCCGGAATGACCCCGAGGGAGTCCCAAAAAGATCACGGAATGACCCCGGGAGGACCCCGTGGTACTCCCCTAAACCATGCCAAAATGACCTCCAAAAGACCTCGAGGGAGTCGCAAAAGTCATCCCGAAATGACCCCAAAACCCTAGAAGGATCGCGAGGGAGCCCCTGGAATGGACCCCAATAGGCCTCGGGAGGATCCGCAGGGTGTCCCAGAAATTACCCCCTAACCACCCCCCAAAAACCCCACGAATACTCCCCAAAATCATCTCAATATTACCCTAAGAAGCTTCAGAACTACACACGAACTGGTTATGCATATGGGTATATTTTCAGGGCATCTCGATGGTTTATTTTTTTATTTTTGGATAACTGAATAAAAACTAAAATTTTATTGTTATTCCATATTTTGTAAATAAGGAATAATAACTCAACTCTTTATTCAAATTTTGCAAAAATAAGAATGAGTGGTTATCATCAATCAGAATATTTTGAATAACGAGAAAATATTATTCATTATTCAAGAAATGCTTGAATAAAAAATAACATGTTATTCATCACTCAAGTTTTCTTGAATAATGAATAAAAATTTATTTTTTATTTTTTCGTCATTGGTTATTCAAATTTGTTGATAACGCCCATCCCTGGTATCGACATTTTCGTTTCCGGAGCTACTCAGGAAAAACATGACACAAATCTTGAAAAAGTTTTACTCCGCACGGATTTAAGCTCAAAATTGAAAAATGCAAATTTTCACTTCAAGAAATAAAATATCTTGGTTACATTATAAACTCTTAGGGGTTGAAACCAAATACAGAAAGAACCGCAGCAATCCGCGAAATGTCGGAACCCACAAACATTTCGGAAATTCGGTCGTTTTTAGGCGCCATAAACTTCTATGGAAAATTCGTATAGAAAATGCGCTTAAAATAAAAAAAAAAGTCCGGGGGGAGGGGAGGGGGCGCTAAGGCGCAGACTACGGGACCTCCTAGGACGTAAACAGCAAGGAGCCACAAAAGATTTATAGAAGTTAAGCGGACGTCTGGTTTTGGGGTCTAGCCCAGAACCTGTCCGATGCAATCATCCCTTACACGAGACAAGGGTATGACCGTCCCGGGGTCAGGAGACGGAAGCGGATTGGGTTCGATACCTTCCCGGAGCAAGAGAATATGGAGCAGTCCCGCTGCAAGGAGCTGCTGGGAGGATGACAATTTGTGGGAGGGACGCAACAATTTAAATGGGGTTACACTGAAATGGCAGTCCTTGGTCGGGAAAAATCTCGAGTTGTTGTTGTTGTTGTTGTTGTAGCAATGCTCGCCCCACCCAATAGGCGCGACCGATCACAAATTGTCATCAATATCCTCTAACGGGAGTCCAAGGAAACTTGCCGTTTCAACAGGGGTGGACCATAAGGAAAGGGGTGTTAGAGGCGTTGGTTCCACATTACAATTAAAGAGATGGTTGGTGTCATGTGGGGACACATTGCAAGCAGGGCATACATTTTGTATGTCGGGGTTGATTCTGGATAGGTAAGAGTTTAACCTGTTACAGTATCCAGAACGAAGTTG
Organism: Eurosta solidaginis; assembly: GCF_040869045.1. Taxonomy (NCBI): domain Eukaryota; kingdom Metazoa; phylum Arthropoda; class Insecta; order Diptera; family Tephritidae; genus Eurosta; species Eurosta solidaginis. The sequence goes on from NC_090321.1 coordinate 120,732,421, forward strand.
AGCAAGAGTGACACGCGTTTCCCTGGGGAGTATGCGTTCCTCTTCTGCGAGTTCTGGATATTTTTCTTCAAGTACTGGATTCACCGGGCAATTCCCGACATAAAGGTCCGACGCCTGTCTATGGAGTTCACCAAGGACCTGCTTGTGTGTTTCCGCTTCATACGGCTGGGTTCTCAGGTGCCGTATTTCCTCAAAATGCTTACGGAGATGACTCCTTAGGCCCCTAGGCGGTGCTGGTTCGTCAATCAGATGTCTGTTGGGATGCCCAGGTTTCTGGGTATTCACCAGAAACTGTTTAGTCAGCATCTCATTTCTCTCCCTGATGGGGAGTATTCTCGCCTCATTATGCAGATGGTGTTCTGGGGACATAAGAAGACAGCCCGTGGCGATTCTGAGAGCAGTATTTTGGCAGGCCTGTAGTTTCTTCCAGTGGGTGGTTTTTAGGCTTGGCGACCATATGGGTGACGCGTAGCACGTAATCGGCTGGCTAATTGCTTTGTATGTGGTCAAGAGCGTTTCTTTATCTTTTCCCCAGGTACTGCCAGCAAGGGATTTGAGGATTTTATTACGGCTCTGAATTCTTGGAACAATTGCGGTTGCGTGCGCACCAAAATGTAGATCCTGATCAAACGTCACACCCAAGATTTTGGGGTGTAGGACAGTCGGTAGCGTAGTGCCATCGACGTGGATGTTCAATATGGTCGACATTTGGGGCGTCCATGTTGTAAATAAGGTCGCGGAAGATTTAGTCGGTGACAATGCCAGGTTTCGCGAGGCGAAAAAACTGGAGAGATCAGGGAGATAGCCGTTTATTTTATTGCATAGCTCATCGATCTTTGGGCCTGGGCCTGTGGCCATTATTGTGCAGTCATCGGCGTAGGAAACGATTGTGACTCCTTCCGGTGGTGAAGGTAGCTTAGATATGTAGAAATTAAACAAAAGCGGGGATAGGACACCACCCTGTGGCACCCCTTGTTTAATTCTCCTTTGTTTTGATGTTTCGTTTCTGAATTGCACCGATGCCTGCCGACCACCCAGATAATTTGCGGTCCACCTTTTAAGACATGGGGGAAGGGTGGACCCTTCCAGGTCTTGCAGTAACGAGCCATGGTTGACCGTATCAAAAGCTTTTGATAGGTCTAACGCTACGAGTACTGTTCTATGGTGGGGATATTGATTCAAACCGCAATTTATCTGGGTGCTAATGACATTTAGCGCGGAGGTAGTGCTATGGAGTTTTCTGAAGCCATGCTGATGAGGGGCTAGCTGCAAATGTGCTTGGAAATAAGGGAGCAAAATGGCTTCAAGCGTCTTTGCCACTGGCGATAGGAGAGATATCGGACGATATGACTCACCTACGTTAGCTGGTTTCCCAGGCTTTAGTAGCGGGACCACCTTGGCCATTTTCCATTTCTCGGGTATGACAAAGGTGGAAAGAGACAGGTTGAAGACATGCGCTAAGTATTTGAAACCCTCTTTCCCTAGGTTTTTAAGCATCGGCATGGCTATGCCGTCTGGGCCCACTGCTTTGGATGGTTTAGCGCGACCAATGGCGTCCTCAACCTCTCTAGCGGTGATGGTAATTGGTGACGCGCTGAGTTTGTGTTTATGTGCGTGTCTATTGGCTCTCCGTCTATCTTTGTCGACCGTAGGATGCATTATATATTGTCGGCAGAAAGCGCTCGCGCATTTTTTCGCATCCGACAGCACCTTATCGCCAAAGGCAATGGAAACTTTGTCTTTGTGCTTAGTCGGATTCGATAGGGACTTTACGGTGGACCAAAGTTTACCTACACCGGTAGAGGTTACAACCTCTTAGGTGCTCTTCCCATTTCGCCCGCTTGTGTTCGTCCACAAGCAATCTGATGCGTTGGTTTATATCCCTTATTTGGGGGTCGCCTGGATCAAGCTGTCTTATAAGGTCGCGTTCCCTCGCTAAACTCGCGGCCTCCGCCGGGAAGTGGGGCCGGATTTCGGGAATTCTCCCGGCGGGAATGAAATGTGCCGAGGCGGATTCAATGACCTTACGGAAGGCACGCTCCCCTTGGCGGGCATCAGTCGGGATAGGGAGGGCAGCAAAGCTGCTGTCTGTTGCAGATTTATATTCTTCCCACTTTCCTTTTTTGAAGTTTATGAAAGTGCGTTTTTCGGTGACGATGAAGTCGGCAGTACGCTCGAACGAAATAAGTATGGGCAGGTGGTCGGATGCCAATGTTACCATCGGCTGCCAGTTGACGCAGTTTACGAGTTCTGCGCTCACGATTGAGATATCTGGCGAGCTATGACAGCTTCCTACCATACGTGTGGGGGCGTCTCCGTTTATTGTGCAGAACGTCGTTTCGTCTATTTGATCCGCCAACATCTCACCCCTACTGTCCGCCCGCAAGTTTGAATGCCATAAGTCGTGATGGGCATTGAAATCGCCTAAGATAATGCGATTGTTGCCAGTGAGTAAGGCCTCGATATTAGGGCGGTATCCACTGGGGCAACAGGTGACAGGAGGGATGTAGATGTTGATGATTTCTAGATTTGCATCGCCTGACCGGACAGATAGGCCTTGACGTTCTAAGACATTGTCACTGCGGTCGATGCCAGGATCAAATATATGATATTGCACAGAGTGGTGTATAATAAACGCGAGGCCGCCTCCATTTCCGCTCTCGCGGTCTTTCCTGTGGACATTATAACCAGAGCAGGTCTGCAATGCAGATCTTGCTGTGAGTTTAGTCTCTTGAAGCGCAGCAATGCGGATGTTGTGCCGCTTCATGAAATCGACTATCTCCGTAATCTTCCCAGTTAGTCCATTACAGTTGAACTGCAGAATTCTGAAGTGCATGAGGAGTGACGCCGCCACTCTAGGGGTAAGTGAGGGGTGACTACGCCTAGGTTGTGGAAGGCCAGGACGCAATTGCTTTTGTGGCCTTGGGACTGGGCGCCCTTGGGCAAGCATTGGGGTACCCGGATGATTTGGGTTTGCGACCTGGCAACATGGCGCGATGAAACCCGTCGGGGGGTTGCCGTCGCTGAGACCAGAACATCTAGGAAAGTGGCACCACCCAAGGCAGGAGCTGCATTGGGCGGATGTCGCAAACCTATATATTCTGTGCTGGCAGACGGTGCAAACGGAGGCAGGGACTAAGAGTCTGTTTCCCTGACCTGCACGATTGCTGCCAGAAAAGAGGGGGGGAGAAGAAGACGGGGGCAGGGGCTGATGCTCAGCATTGCTACCAGCTCTACTACGAAGGTAGTAGTCATGAGTGGTATCAGCTGTTTGAGTTGTTGGCGCCGTGGGGCGCGAGCAGCAGCGGGTACTTGTTGTGGCTTGCTGAGCAGCGAAGCTGCTGGAAGGTAGTGGGGATACGCTTAGGCGTAGACTACGGGACGCCCTTGGGCGTGAGCAGCAAGGAGCCACAAAAGATTTATAAAAGTTACGTGGACGTCGGGTTTTGGGATCAAGCCCAGAACAACCTGTCCGATGCAACCATCCCTTGCACGAGACACACTGAACAGAGTATGACCGTCCTAAAAAGATTCTTTTCTGGCAAATGCAGCAAAACCATTTCTCATGACCGGGGTCAGGAGACGGACCCGGATTGGGTTCGATACCTTCCCGGAGTAAGAGAATATGTAGCAGTCCTGCTGCAAGGAGCTGTTGGGAGGATGACAATTTGTGGGACGGACGAAACAAATTAAATGGGGTCACACTGAAATGACAGTCCTTGGTCGGGAAAAATCTCGAGTCGCTCCGGTACATAGAACCGACGGCCTTGGGAAGCGACACCAACCATCACTTTAATTGTAATGTGGAACCAACGCCTCTAACATCCCTTTCATTATGGTCTACCCCTGTTGAAACAGCAAGTTTCTTTGGACTCCCGTTAGAGGATATTGATGACAATTTGTGATCGGTCGCAGCTATTAGGTGGGGCGAAGCATTGCTGCAACAACAACAACAATTTGTGATCGGTCGCACCTATTGGATGGGGCGAAACACTGCTACAAAAACAACAACAAGGAACGCACACTCCCTAGGGAAACGCGAGTCACTCCATCTGAACTTTGATCTGGATACTGTAACAGGTTAAACTCTTACCTATCCAGAATCAACCCGCACATACAAAATGTATGCCCTGCTTGCAATGTGTCCCCACATGACACATCAGGTGGGTAAACCCACCATCTGTTGTTGTTGTTGTTGTAGCAATGCTCGCTCCACCTAATAGCCGCGACCGATCACAAATTGTCATCAATATCCACTAACGGGAGTCCAAGGAAACTTGCCGTTTCAACAGGGGTGGCCCATAAGGAAAGGGGTGTTAGAGGCGTTGGTTCCACATTACAATTGAAGAGATGGTTGGTGTCATGTGGGGACACGTTGCAAGCGGGGCATACATTTTGTATGTCGGGGTTGATTCTGGATAGGTAAGAGTTTAACCTGTTACAGTATCCACAACGAAGTTGAGCAAGAGTGACACGCGTTTCCCTGGGGAGTATGCGTTCCTCTTCCGCGAGTTTTGGATAATTGTCGTTAAGCACTGGATTCACCGGGCAATTCCTGACATAAAGGTCCGACGCCTGTTTATGGAGTTCACCAAGGACCTGCTTGTGTTTTTTCACTTCATACGGCTGGGTTCTCAGGTGCCGTATTTCCTCAAAATGCTTACGGAGATGACTCCTTATTCCCCTGTTGTTGTTGTTGTTGTTGTTGTAGCGATTAGGTTACTCCCAGAAGGCTTTGGGGAGTGTTATCGATGTGATGGTCCTTTGTCGGATACAGATCCGATACGCTCCAGTAACACAGCACCATTAAGATGCTGGCCCGACCATCTCGGGAACGATTTATATGGCCACATTAAACCTTCAGGCCATCCCTCCCTCCCCACCCCCAAGTTCCATGAGGAGCTTGGGGTCGCCAGAGCCTCGTCTGTTAGCGAAACGGGATTCGCCGCTCGAAGGTGAGGTTAACAATTGGGTTGGAGAAGCTATATATTGCGCTACACAACCCCTTGAATCCCTCCTTAAGCACCTAGGCGGTGCTGGTTCATCAATCAGATGTCTGTTGGGATGCCCAGGTTTCTGGGTATTCAACAGGAACTGTTTGGTCAGCATCTCATTTCTCTCTCTGATGGGGAGTATTCTCGCCTCATTATGCAGATGGTGTTCTGGGGACATAAGAAGACAGCCCGTGGCGATTCTGAGAGCAGTATTTTGGCAGGCCTGTTGTTTCTTCCAGTGGGTGATTTTTAGGCTTGGCGACCATATGCGTGACGCGTAGCACGTAATCGGCTGGCTAATTGCTTTGTATGTAGTCATGAGCGTTTCTTTATCTTTTCCCCAAGTACTGCCTGCGAGGGATTTGAGGATTTTGTTACGGCTCTGAATTCTCGGAACAATTGCGGCTGCGTGCTCACCAAAATGTAGACCCTGATCAAACGTCACACCCAAGATTTTGGGGTGTGGGACAGTCGGTAGCGCAGTGCCATCGACGTGGATGTTCAAAATGGTCGACATTTGGGGCGTCCATGTTGTAAATAAGGTCGCGGAAGATTTAGTCGGTGATAATGCCAGGTTTCGCGAGGCGAAAAAACTGGAGATCAGGGAGGTAGCCGTTTATTTTATTGCATAGCGCATCGACCTTTGGGCCTGGGCCTGTGGCCATTATTGTGCAGTCATCGGCGTAGGAAACGATTGTGACTCCTTCCGGTGGTGAAGGTAGCTTAGATATGTAGAAATTAAACAAAAGGATAGGACACCACCCTGTGGCACCCTTTGTTTAATTCTCCTTGGTTTTGATGCTTCGTTTCTAAATTGCACCGATGCCTGCCGACCACCCAGATAATTTGCGGTCCACCTTTTAAGACATGGGGGAAGGGTAGACCCTTCCAGGTCCTGCAGTAACGAGCCATGGTTGACCGTATCGAAAGCTTTTGATAGGTCTAGCGCTACGAGTACTGTTCTATGGTGGGGGTATTGATTTAAACCGCAATTTATCTGGGTGCTAATGGCATTTAGCACGGTGGTTGTGCTATGTAGTTTTCTGAAGCCATGCTGATGAGGGGCTAGCTGCAAATTTGCTTGGAAATAAGGGAGCAAAATGGCTTCAAGCGTCTTTTACACTGGCGATAGAAGAGATATCGGACGATACGACTCACCTATGTTAGCTGGTTTCCCAGGCTTTAGTAGCGGGACCACCTTGGCCATTTTCCATTTCTCAGGTATGACAAAGGTGGAAAGAGACAGATTGAAGACATGCGCCAAATATTTGAAACCCTCTTTCCCTAGGCTTTTAAGCATCGGCATGGCTATGCCGTCTGGGCCCAATGCTTTGGATGGTTTAGCACGACCAATGGCGTCCTCTACCTCTTTAGCGGTGATGGTGATTGGTGACGCGCTGAATTTGTGTTTATGTGCGTGTCTTTTGGCTCTCCGTCTATCTTTGTCGACCGTAGGATGCATTATATATTGTCGGCAGAAAGCGCTCGCGCATTTTTTCGCGTCCGACAGCACTTTGTCGCCAAAGGCGATGGAAACTTTGTCTTTGTAATGTGGAATTAACGCCTCTAACACTGCTCTCATTATGGTCCACCCCTGTTGAAACAGCAAGTTTCCTAGGAGTCCCGTTAGAGGATATTGATGCCAATTTGTGATCGGTCACACCTATAGAATGGGCCGGAGCACTGCTACAACAACAACAACTACAACAACTACAACAACAACAACATAAGGCGTTCCTCATCCCAATTCTGATTAAGTAATTTTTGTGAAAATGGGAAACTTTTGAAAAATATTTTGAGATAAGACGATTTTGAGCCGACAGCCGGCATGGCTATACTATTAATACTGATGTCAAGACGCCTCGTTTGACCTTTCCCCCGTAACTTTCGGGACGCGTTTTAGCAGTCGACCCCTTTCAACTGTTCAAATACCATTTAAATTTGAACTCCACTTATTGTTACCGAGAATCAATAACCGTCTTTTGACACCGATCTCGATACTTCTGGACGCGTACTACCAGTCTGCCGCTATTCTATAAGTATGCATTTTTGTTTTCTGCCTTCAAACTATTGTATGCAAAAAATCGATTCAACACAAGCTGAGCTAAATCGAAGATTACACACAATAATTTTGTTTGTACATACCGATTAACGTATAGTTAGATGTATTTCAAAAAGCTTACCAATGGGTGTTAGTCCATGAGAATCACCCAGTTTCCCTACGTTGGAAGTGATGTTATTCTGAACTACAGTGGGTTGTGGCAACAATTGTGTCGAGACTTGAGAATGCGCTTGCTGACCCTGGCCTTGAGATTGTTGGTTAAGCATTTCGGAAACTATAGATCAATCATAAATAATATGTCCATAAACACATGTAAACAAATTTTACAATTATAAATGAAGCCACTTTACAACACTTTACTTATTGAAGTATAAACTTTGCCGAAGGAAATTGCAAAGTTTCGCAACAGATAATAAACAACCAATATTTGATAGAACTAAAGGCCGTGACACAATGACATTTTTCATAAAGATACGCTTAAAGCGGCAATTACCGACCGACGTGTGCCGTACGTACGGACGTTTGTCGTACGAAACACGTTTGACCGAACCCTCAAGCCCGTAGGAATCAATGTGTGCGCCTGTGTTTATGTACATAACATATTTGTGTGTGTATTATTTACAGATAAGCACTGTTGCCATTGACAATTTTGCATGCATGCTTATGGAAACATCAACTTTGTCCAATTTAATTTTTGATGTTGTAGAAGGCTGGAATTAATATTAAATAAATATAAATATATTACATATCTATAGTCTGCACTTTTACATAATTATTTCGAATTATTTTCACAATTTTTCAAACTTTAATTAGGTGTTTTTGCATAAAACTGCAAATGGTCAAAAATTAGCGCACAAAAGTTTACTAGGCAACTCTGTCTAGTGAGAGAGCGATCAGCTGACACGTTCTTACGGAAAAAATCAAAATTGTTTTGATGTCTACGTTCCGGGCTACGTACGTCGGTGAGTTTTCGTTTACATTGCACACTCATAAGATATGTCGCCTCTGCTGACACGTTTTTTGTACGTACGTTCGTGGGTAACTGGCGCTTAAAGGCCGCGATACAATGACATTTTTATATAGATGTGTTTAATGCCCTTATTATGTATGTCACCGTGAATGTTTGCGTCGCATTCACTCACATTCACATTCACCCAGAATTCGTATTTTGTAACTTCTTACGTATTCGCGTTCGTTCTCTTACGTAGTCACTACGTATTCACCACGTATTCACTGAGACTGTCAATCCCAATACGTAGCCAGTATAACCACTTATTACTTTTGTTATTTCGGTAAACTTTGTAGTGCAATTTTTTCGGAATAACATCGTTTTAACGAGCTGGCAATATTGCAGGTAAACACCTGATAATTGTAAATAAGAGACGGTGTAAATCAATAGATGTTAATATTGTTGTTAAGTGCAGTGTTTATTATTTCAATAATACAAATTCCATTTTGTGAACATGTAAAAATAAAAAAGAAAACAAACATACTTATGTCTGAGTGTATCACTTTAGCCTCCTTTTTCAAATGCCAAATAAAATGTTAATACGAATTAAATGGAAAACTGTTTTGAATCATTCCCAAATCGGTTTTTTGGCTATGTTCATATCTTCTTCCCAGCTTCTTTTACATTTGTGGTGGTGCTTTCGAGTGATGTGTACCATTTGCTGGTAATTGCAATTTTTTTTTGGCAATAATCCTCTACGGATGGAAAATGTGTTGCTGGCTGTAAAAACCGAGCCATTGTAACAGTAGCAGCACAACAATTGTCAAAGATAATACAACATCCTTGCAATAACCGACTCGTTGAGGCTCAATTTTTGCCAATGAAACTAAAGGCACCTATTTTCCCAGCTAGACCCCAAGTCTGAAGCAGGCATGCTTAACGAACGAAACGATATCATTTCGTTACGATAATCAACGTTAATAAACGAAACGAAGTCACTTCGTTTCGTTTATTAACGTTGATTATCGTAACGAAATGATATCGTTTCGTTCGTTAAGCATGCCTGGTCTGAAGGTACAATTTTGATGCAAGGGGCCTTTATCGACCGGGTGACGCGTTTCCATTCTTCTTTTGCTATGCCTTAATACACGGTTTTAATAATAGGGTTCATTGAGCTGCATCTAGTGGTTCGCTTAGATGCTCCATTTGGAAACCATTTAGCTGGAACTGCTTGGTCAGCACCCCATTTCCCTCATTAGAGGCCTGTACTTACTCCAGTGAGAGTAGTGTAGGTCGGGAGTCTATATTGGCGACGGCTCACACACAATCGGTCGGTTAATTGCTTTATACTTCGTCAGCAGCTTTGATTTTATCTTTTCACCAAGTGCGAGTGGCATGCTGGGGTTCTTTATTTTTCTAATAACGTAAGCCTTTCAGTAGCGACGACATTACCAGCCCGAAAAAGCTACGGAAGCCCAAGGAGACTTGCTTTCAACAGGGGTGGACCATAATTAGAGGGGTGCTAGAGGCGTTGGTTCCACAATACAATTGAAGAGATGGTTGGTGTCATGTGGGGTTACAAGCAGGACATATGTTTTGTATGTCGGGGTTGATTCTGAATAGGTAAGAGTTTAACCTGTTACAGTATCTAGATCGAGGTTGAGCTAGAGTGACTCGCGTTTCCCTTGTGAGTGTGCGTTCCTCTTCTGCAAGTTTTGGGTATTGTTCTTCGAATACTGGATTCACCGGGCAATTCCTGGCACAAAGGCCCGACGCCTGTTTGTGGAGTTCACTGAGGACCTACTTGTATTTTTGGCTTCATACGGCTAGCCAATTGCTTTGTAAGTGGTAATGAGCGTTTCTTTATCTTTATCTGGAGAGATCAGGAGATAGTTGTCTATTTTATTACCTATCTCATCGATGGGTGGCCCGGGACCTGTAGCCATTATCTTGCAGTGAGGGGCTTCGATATATAGAAGTTAAACAGAAGCGAGGATAGGACACCACCCTTTGGTACCCCTTACCTAATTCCTCTGGGCTTAGATGTTGCGTACCTGAATTGTACCGATGCTTGCCGATTATTTGCGATACACTTTTGAGACTCGAAATAATTCACTACATTGTTCGAGAATCAGCAGAATCACCGATTTATAAGAACATTTAAAAAAAAAAGTAGCACGGAGGTATAATTATTATAGTTATTAAAAAATCCACAATAAAATTATTATTTTTATTTTCCTATTACTCAGAATTAATTTTTGACATAAAACTAAGAAAGACGAAAGATAGTGACAAAGCTATAGTATAACGATTAGTTATAATCAGTGACTCATTTTAATAGGCTTTTTTTCTTGACTCGAAAAAGTCCGGTTAAAAACTATTCCTTCGTGAAGTTGTATGGGATTCCGGGGATACCCATAGCATTTTCATAACGAATCATGCATCCTTTTTCAAAAAAATCTACACAAAGAAATAAAATCCGGATATTTATTTTATAAGTCCGAAAATAAAAGGGTAATTCTCTACTTTAGCTCACAATTGCTAAAACTCGTCCAAAAATATCGGAAGGTGTCAAAAGACGCGTTTTGATCCCAGGACCACGAATCCGAAAGCGGAAATTCAAAATTTTATTTCTATCAAAAGATATTTCCAAAAAACGCAAAATGGCCCCGGATCGCTCCGAAATGGGGGTGGGATTCATAGTATTTTTGCGCAGAACACCTTTCTGCATTGGCGGTCTTCGGCCGCGCTTATAAAAAATACCCTGGGTGGGTCCAACACCGGTTTGGAGACCAAATCTATATTCGCGCAAAACACTTTTACCCAGTTTTTCTTGTGGGTACAACAAAATCATCAAAATTACAACAACCACGTGAAAATTTTCAATTTTGTTTGCAAATATCTCCTAAAAAAAAATTTCCAATTTCCGCTTTCGGGTTCGTGATCCTGGGTCCAAAGCCCGTCTTTTGACACCTCTTTAGCAGTTGTGAGCTAAAATAAAGAATTACCAATAAAAGTTAAATCCAAACATATATTTTTTATTAACAGAATAAAAGTACGACCCTATAACTAAGATACGGTTCATCCAAATGAATTGAATTTTTCACCAATCCATTCTCGTAAATATCTGGATTTGAAACCTGTAGGGACACTTTAAAATTTTTGCTTCTAGCACTAGAAACTTGTTATCGAAAAATCATAACCAACTGTTGTTGTTCTTGTAGCGATAAAGAAACTCCCAGAAGGTTTCAGGGAGTGTTATTGATGGTATGTTCCGGTAACAAGCACCATTAAGGTACAAGCTCGACCATGTCGGGAACGATTTAATATGACCACATTGAACCTTCTAGGCCATACCAACATTTTTTCTGAGGGACTTTTATTACAAACGGAATAACTGTTCTGGTCCCTGGCTATAATTTGTATAGGCTTCGCTTATAATTTTTTTTATTCCTGTAAAATTTTTTGATGAAATGTACATTGAACGAAGCTCTAAATATAACCTTTATGTCTATGGAAAATTTCAATCTTTTTTTCCCGAAATGCGAGGATTTTTACTCAAAAATTATAAAAAAAAACGACAATGAAAAAACCAAGTGAATGAAGCAAACACGACTCAGAAGCAAGTGAATATTTTGACAGTAAAAATGAGTGTTCGTGACACTTTGCGTCGCTATATAATAGGAAAAAACGTAAGACAATCACCTACAGTCACCGATAGTCACTGAGAGTCACCGAAGTGAATGAATGCTCTTATATGATACGAATTTGGTTTCACTTGGGTGAAAGTGACTCTTCGCGTCGCTTTGCGTTATACATAATAACGCCATAACACAAGCTTCCCTACAAGAATACTGACTATCATATGACTATCATCTGATTGTCAGCAATGTCAACCTAACGATCAGCGCCTCATACAAACTTTCTATCACAAACTTAAGGGGACTTGCGCAAATGTGATGTAAACAACTGTGTACGTGTGAGTTTTTGTCTCCTTCTTATACACCAACATCGCCTACTGATTAAGTATATAGCCGTACTGCTCACTCTCATTCCTTTTCCTCGATCAGTGCTGACACTCTAACTATCAAAAATAGTTTACTGTAGACATCAGGTTTGATTGTTATACTATCATAAATGACAATTGTTATATTCCGCCAAAAATGAAACAATGCTTTTTGCTTTTTATTTACTTTATTTCATTACGTTTTTAATCTTGTACGTGATAAAGGCATACGCGTTTCTTATTTGTTTAAAATAAATAGTTTTATAAGAATTCGACTTCAGAATGTTCAATTTAAATTCAAAAAATAACAAAACAACAGAATAGCGCTTTCCTCAAGCGGAAACACATTTAAAAATAAATCACCACTAACCACTATTATTTTTCGCGTATCAATTGTTTGAGTGAGCCCCATACATTCCGACAGCTTTTGGTATTTTCTAATATTATTTCCGATTTTTTTTCTTTTAGCATGGAGCTTTGAAATGCTCTCTTTTTCATTTTTTAAACTTATTTTTTATATGGTTTTCGTCGGTTGAAATGGCGGAATTTAAAAAATAACAAAACAACCGTGATAATCATTTGATTGTCATATGACAGTCAGTAGTGACAACATGATTAAATCGGATAAACTGTTCTCGCATACATAAAATTCCGTTGAGAATTATGTATCTGTCTCACATGCATAATGGTATCTGCTGTATGTTCTTTTGTTCTGTACCAGGTGTCCGAAGCTTTCCCAGTTTGAGTCCTTTTTCATGATTATAGGCTGTTGTTGGGAACATGCGGACATGCGTGAGCGGTCAAAGGAACATACATAAATTTAAGTATCAATGTTTACGTCATCGCAGGATCAGCATTGTCAATTACAAGTGTGAGTGTATTAGTAAAACTATCAGCGTTTCTTGTAGGGTTATGCATACCACCTTACAAGACAGGTACCCGTTACCTAATCGATTACTTAATCGTTACCAATAACTTGGTCACCAATTTTCGTCTTAATGACTTTTACAGCTGAATTCAGTAAGCCGTCTCTAGTCACTATTAGAGACTATTTGGGGTGAAAATCACTTTTGAGACAATTTGCCATTCTGTAAGCTGTCTCGCATCTCCAACCTCACAAAAGCAATCACTAATTTGTGAGCTGGGCCGGGGAAGATCACAAACGTGGAAATTTCAGAAAAAGTATGAAAATTATTTGCGAACAAGTAAGGAAAGCTAAGTTCGGGTGTAGCCGAACATAACATACTCAGTTGAGAGCTATGGAGACAAAATAAGGAAAATCAATCTGGGGTAACCCTGGAATGTGGTTGTATAACATGTGTATCAAATGAAAGGTATTAAAGAGTATTTTAAGAGAGAATAGGCCATAGTTCTATGGATGAACGCCATTTAGGGATATCGCCATAAAGGTAGACCAGGGCTGACTCTAGAATTTGTTTGTACGATATGGGTATCAAATGAAAGGTGTTACTGAGCATTTTAAGAGGGAGTGGGCCTTAGGTCTATCGGTGGACGCCTTTTCGAGATGTCCCCATTAAAGTGGACCAGGGGTGATTCTATAATGTGTTTGTACGATATGGGTATCAAATGAAAGCTGTTAATGAGTATTTTGAAAAGGAGTGATCCTTAGTTCCATAGGTGGACGCCGTTTCGAGATATCGCCATAAAGGTGGACCAGGGGTGTCTCTAGAATGTGTTTGTACGATATGGGAATCAAATGAAAGGTGTTACTGAGCATTTTAAGAGGGAGTGGGCATTAGGTCTATAGGTGGACGCCTTTTCGAGATATCGCCATTAGGGTGGGCCAGGGGTGACTCTAGAATGTTTGTACGGTATGGGTATCAAACGAAAGGTGTTACTGAGCATTTTAAGAGGGAGTGGGCATGAGGTCTATAGGTGGACGCCTTTTCGAGATATCGTCATTAGGGTGGGCCAGGGGTGACTCTAGAATGTGTTTGTACGATATGTGCATCAAACGAAAGGTGTTACTGAGCATTTTAAGAGGGAGTGGGCATTAGGTCTATAGGTGGACGCCCTTTCGAGATATCGCCATTAGGGTGGGCCAGGGGTGACTCTAGAATGTTTGTACGATATGGGTATCAAACGAAAGGTGTTACTGAGCATTTTAAGAGGGAGTGGGCATTAGGTCTATAGGTGGACGCCTTTTCGAGATATCGCCATTAGGGTGGGCCAGGGGTGACTCTAGAATGTGTTTGTACGATATGGGTATCAAATGAAAGGTGGTAAGGAGTATTTTAAAAGGGAGTAATCCTTAGTTCTATAGGTGGACGCCTTTTCGAGATATCGCCATAAAGGTGGACCAAGGGTGACTCTAGAATGTTTGTACGATATGGGTATCAAACGAAAGGTGTTACTGAGCATTTTAAGAGGGAGTGGGCATTAGCTCTATAGGTGGACGCCTTTTCGAGATATCGCCATTAGGGTGGGTCAGGGTGACTCTAGAATGTGTTTGTACGATATGGGTATCAAATGAAAGGTGGTAATGAGTATTTTAAAAGGGAGTAATCCTTAGTTCTATAGGTGGACGCCTTTTCGAGATGTCGCAATAAAGCTGGACCAAGGGTGACTCTAGAATGTTTGTACGGTATGGGTATCAAACGAAAGGTGTTACTGAGCATTTTAAGAGGGAGTGGGCATTAGGTCTATAGGTGGACGCCTTTTCGAGATATCGCCATTAGGGTGGGCCAGGGTGACTCTAGAATGTGTTTGTACGATATGGGTATCAAATGAAAGGTGGTAATGAGTATTTTAAAAGGGAGTAATCCTTAGTTCTATAGGTGGACGCCTTTTCGAGATATCGCCATTAGGGTGGGCCAGGTGTGACTCTAGAATGTTTGTACGATGTGGGTATCAAACGAAAGGTGTTACTGAGCATTTTAAGAGGGAGTGGGCATTAGGTCTATAGGTGGACGCCTTTTCGAGATATCGCGATTAGGGTGGGACAGGGGTGACTCTAGAATGTTTGTACGATATGGGTATCAAACGAAAGGTGTTACTGAGCATTTTAAGAGGGAGTGTACATTAGGTCTATAGGTGGACGCCTTTTCGAGATATCGCCATTAGGGTGGGCCAGGGGTGACTCTAGAATGTTTGTAGGATATGGGTATCAAACGAAAGGTGTTACTGAGCATTTTAAGAGGGAGTGGACATTAGGTCTATAGGTGGACGCCTTTTCGAGATATCGCCATTAGGGTGGGCCTGGGTGACTCTAGAATGTGTTTGTACGATATGGGTATCAAATGAAAGGTGGTAATGAGTATTTTAAAAGGGAGTAATCCTTAGTTCTATAGGTGGATGCCTTTTCGAAATATCGCCATTAGGGTGGGCCAGGTGTGACTCTAGAATGTTTGTACGATATGGGTATCAAACGAAAGCTGTTACTGAGCATTTTAAGAGGGAGTGGGCATTAGGTGTATAGGTGGACGCCTTTTCGAGATATTGCCATTAGGGTGGGCCAGGGGTGACTCAAGAATGTTTGTACGATATGGGTATCAAACGAAAGGTGTTACTGAGCATTTTAAGAGGGAGTGGACACTAGGTCTATAGGTGGACGCCTTTTCGAGATATCGCCATTAGGGTGTACCAGGGGTTACTCTAGAATGTTTGTACGATATGGGTATCAAACGAAAGGTGTTACTAGCATTTTAAGAGAGAGGGGGCATTAGTTCTATAGGTGGACGCCTTTTCGAGATATCGCCATTAGGGTGGGACAGAGGTGACTCTGGTATGTTTTTGTACGATATGGATATCAAATTAAAGGTATTAATGAGGGTTTTAAAAGCGAGTGGCCCTTAGATGTATATGTGAAGGCGTTCTCGTGATATCCACCAAAATGTGGACCAGGTGATCCAGAAAATCATCTGTCGGGTACTGCTAATTTATTTATATATGCAATACCACTAACAGTATTCCTGCCAAGATTCCAAGGGCTGTTGATTTCGCCTTGTAGAACTTTTTCATTTTCTTCTACTTAATATGGTAGGTGTCACACCCATTTTACAAAGATTTTTCCAAAGTTATATTTTGCGTCAACAAACCAATCCAGTTACCATGTTTCATCCCTTTTTTCGTATTTGGTATAGAATTATGGCATTTTTTTCATTTTTCGTAATTTTCGATATCGATAAAGTGGGCGTGGTTATGGCCAGATTTCGCCCATTTTTTATACCAAGAAAAAGTGAGCTCAGGTAAGTACGTGGGCTAAGTTTAGTAAAGATATATCGGATTTTGCTCAAGTTATTGTGTTAATGGCCGAGCGGAAGGACAGACGGGGGACTGTGTATAAAAACTGGGCGTGGCTTCCACCGATTTCGCCCATTTTCACAGAGAACAGTTACCGTCATAGAATCTATGCTCCTACCAAATTTGAGAAGGATTGGTAAATTTTTGTTCGACTTATGGCAATAAAAGTATTCTAGACAAACTAAATGAAAATGGGCGGAGCCACGCCCATTTTGAAATTTTCTTTTATTTTTGTATTTTGTTGCATCATATCATTACTGGAGTTGAATTTTGACTTAATTTACTTATATACAGTAAAGATATTAAATTTTTTGTTAAAATTTGAATTTAAAAAATTTTTTTTTTAAAAAGCGGGCGTGTTCTTAATCCAATTTTGCTAATTTTTATTTAGCACATATAGAGTAAGAGTAGTAACGTTCCTGCCAAATTTCATCATGATATCTTCAACGACTGCCAAATTACAGCTTGCAAAACTTTTAAATTACCTTCTTGTAAAAGTGGGCGGGGCCACGCCCATTGTCCAAAATCTTACTAATTTTCTATTCTGCGTCATAGCGTCAACCCATCTACCAAGTTTCGTCGCTTTATCTGTCTTTTGTAATGAGTTATCGCACTTTTTCGGTTTTTCGAAATTTTCGATATCGAAAAAGTGGGCGTGGTTATAGTCCGATATCGTTCATTTTAAAAAGCGATCTGAGATGAGTACTCAGGAACCTACATACCAAATTTCATCAAGATACCTCAAAATTTACTCAAGTTATCGTGTTAACGGACGGACGGACGGACGGACGGACGGACGGACATGGCTCAATCAAATTTTTTTTCGATCCTGATTATTTTGATATATGGAAGTCTATATCTATCTCGATTCCTTTATATATGTACAACCAACCGTTATCCAATCAAACTTAATATACTCTGTGAGCTCTGCTCAACTGAGTATAAAAACACTTTAAATATGTTGTTTTATTCCTCAAATTAAAATAAGCATAGAAAAAATTAAAAAACAGAAAATACTTAAAAAAAAATCGAACTCTATCTGGCGCCGCTGACATTCGAACACACACACTTTGGGATTTTCTATACAAAATTGTGAACGGCGTCTTCGCAAGCTCAGCCACAATACCATCCAACGTTATGTTGACAAATTGCAACGCTATATTATTTATTCAATGTATGAGTAAATTGCCTTTTTGGTGAATTTCGTTGATATGGTGAATTATTTTTGTGACTTCCGTTTACTGAATACCGAAATCATCTCAAGTCACAAAAATTTTATCTAAAGGAAAATCTCAAATTTAGAGACTTGAGATGAGACTGAATTACAGAATTCAGCCGTTACATTGCTGTCGTGAAAAAGGTAACGCATGCGCTCTCTCAAAATAGTGTACGTGTGACTCGCTTTCTCGCTCTTACATATTGTGTTTTCGACATTCCTTCTCGCTCGATGTTATTTACATTTTTAAGTTACTTCATTAGGTATGTTTTCGTTATCGCTAACCAAAACATATGCAACAACAACAACACGGGTAACTGGCCTATCGGTTACCCGTACCGGTTACCTTCTGTCAATTCGCTTTTTATATGAATGAAACGCGTCCCTTTTGTTTAAATAATATTTAATTATGAGTAAATTATGTATACAATGGTTTTTACAAATAATTTCCTTAATTTTCTAGTAAACCTTACATATGTGCATAATTATATGTACAAACTACATATGTAAAGACATAAACTTATTTGTAGTCGTGCCCTTTCTGAAACCATTTTGAGTTTCGAAGCTCACACTGATGGTGCTCACTTTTTCCTGCGCGGGTGGTGTTGTTAGTATCAGTTTGCGTAGATATGAGTGTTGTAGATATAATACCGGAATATATGCAGCCCCATTTCGTGCTATCAAAGTCGATTTGCAGGTGATGTTGAGCCTTTGAACTTGACCCTTTCCCATAATATGCGTGGTAGGGCCTTATATGTGATACTAAAAAGGTCGAGGGACAGTTGTCGCAGTTTTCTTGTAGTTTGAGCAAATGTACGTTCTTCTTACAGCCAAAGCTGGAATATTGCTATGCCCACATCGTCAAATCGAATTACCTAGAATGAAAAAGAAACGAATATCAGTAAGGATAGATGATAAGTTTTTAATATAACCGGAAGTGCTTAATAAATACAAGATACTCAAGGGGATTTCAGATAACCAGAATCAGGACCTGTAAAGTAAATTCATGTGAACCTCCACCATGCCAAGGCATCTTCCGGTAGCGGGGGTACCCGAAGATTATAACAAGGGATAATTGATAGATGTTGGGGTAATATAGTAAATTAGGCGTGCTACAAAAACAAAAACGAATAAATGCAAATGACTGTTTAATCCATTATGCGAAGTTCTTTGAATGGATGTGCAAATTGAAACGGGCAAAGTACTGCTCAAACTGCTTTCCCCGAGTAACCCGGGAACGAATTGATATGACTACGTCTATTCTTCTTTAGCAGCAGTGCCGAGCACCAGTTCTGTTTTGGACAGGAAAGTAAACGTTTGGTTGTCTGCAAGTTTATCATATGCCAGTACAGAACATACTCGTTTTCTGGATCTGAGCAGTACATCTAATTTTCCCAGATTTTCTGGGCTCAGCGAGGGTATCTTCCTGAATGGTGCATGTGTACCCTGCTGCCTTGCCTGGCCGCTCACCCAACAATACCAGGCACGACGGAACTTGCCTTGCGACACCCAAAGTGCACTCACGCTTCTCATGGCTCCAGCGGGTTAGTGGGCTTAGAGTATACCCGTGGTAGCTATGCCTGTCGTAAGAGGCTACTAAAATACCAAATTGATTCAAGGGGTTTTGTAGCGCAATCCTTTCAATGGGTTGCCAGCGCAATATATAGCCTCTCCAACCCAATTGTCAACGTCACCTACCCGTGGCGAATCCTGTTTCCTTAACAGCCGAGGCTTGGCGACCTCATGTTACTTATGGATCTACATTTGAAGGCGCTAAGTTAGCTGACATCGCTTACTTAACCGGTAGATTCTAAAGTAAAAACCAAAACACAAAATATAGGTTAGGTTGAAGTGGCCGGTTCATGAAGATCTCACATAGACTGAATGAGTCCGTAGTGTTACCAGAAGTTTGTTTTAACGACCAAGCTGAAACCTCTATCAAGAACCAGGACCTATGTTATAAAAAAACTCCGTCCTCTTGACAAATACTAGAAGCTTCCTAGGACTTAAGCCACTTGCTGCTTCTAGATCTGACAGCTTTATCACTCCTAATAGCTGGAGCCTTAGCCTGGCAAGCGCTGGGCACGATATTTCTCAGGGGTCCCGGTATTTCTCGGGGGGCCCGCGATTTAGAGGTACTAAGACATTTTTTTTAATTCAGGAGAGTTTTTAGTTGTTCCATGTGGAAATTTTAAGCCGAATTTCAAAACCAACGAATATTGATAATGATTTTTTACCTGGTCCCTCGAACAGTGAGGAGACAATAAAAAAATCAAACAAAAATATATGTTTACATGAATCCGAAATCGTAAAGTTTTCGTGGTAACACTGATGAAGGTTCATCTTCAAAAAGCCTTCCAACAATACCACCAACTCTGTATCAAAGTCTAGATTATTTAAACGACTTTGATATCGGTACCGTGAATAATGAGTTTTTGCGATCTGAAGAAGTCAACGAAATAATTCGTCGAGGTCATCAAAAGTGCCCTGTTATTTTTCCATGTGATTGTCATGACGAGGCATTTCCTACCTCGTTGTTAAACAGAATCTTGCCAAATGGAGAGAAAGTGGAGCGTCACTGGTTGGTGTGGAGTGCCAGTAGCAATGCTTTTTATTGCCTACCATGTCGTCTGTTAAGCATCAATAATTTAAATCGACCTAAAATTTGTTGTCCTGGCGAATATTCGAAATTCCAGGTATGGAAGAAGCTATATGCTAAACTGCCATCACACGAAAATACTGAAGATCACATTAAATGTTATATTCAATGGCGATCTTTACAAAACCTAATTCGAAAGGAGGCTTTAATTGATACACATATCAATGAACAGCTAATCACTGAAACTCAAAAGTGGAAAGAAATTTTATATAGAATTTTGGACACTATTTTTTTTTTCAAAAAACGAAAGGATGGACATTTTTTGAGCATCTAAAATCTCATAAGCCATTATGATCCGATACTTAGAGATCATTTGGAGAAAGTTGGGATTTCACAATAGCAGCACAAACGTTTACAACTTCACTATATTTCCCCAGACATTCAGAACGAGTTTATAGAAATTTGTGCAAAGCATGTGAGGGAAACTATATTAGATCAAGGCAAGAAAGCTAAATATTTTCCTATTATCGTTGAAGCTATGCTTGATGCTAGTCACGTTGACTACGTTCATTTTGCGCTCACTCCATTTCAATTCGAAAGCAACAAATTTACAATTCCAGAACAGATTTTGGTTTTCGTGAATTGTAACCAAAAATCTGCTCAGAAAATCGCTGATCTAATTTGGCATACATGATTGAAGATTGTCGCGCACAAGGGTACGATAACGGCGCCAATATGAAAGGAGCTTACAACGGAGCACTACGTCACATTCTCGACAAAAACTCGAATGCTGATTACTCGCCTTGTGCAACCCGCAGCTATGATAGCGTTTTCTTTTCTGGATAAAGTGTTACGCAAGCGTTGTTGTTCTATTCTAAAAAACAGGCAACGCCTTTACGGGGTATTTCGTTCTTTTTTGAAAATTCTTGCCTGCTCGCAACGCAAAAGTGAATTTGGTGAGTTGAAATGTTCTTTGTATGCACTATAAATGTTGGCCATTTTCTGGGGTAGGAGTAACTCTATTGTTGTTGTTGTTGTTGTAGCGATAAGGTTGCTCCCCGAAGGCTTTGAGGAGTATTATCGATGTGATAGTCCTTTGCCAGATACAGATCCTGTACGCTCCGGTACCACAGCACCATTAAGGTGCTAGCCCGACCATCTCGGGAACGATTTATGTGACCATATTAAACCTTCAGGCCAACCCCTCCCTCCCCATCCCAAGTTCCATGAGGAGCTTGGGGTTGGCAGAGCCTCGTCTGTTAGTGAAACAGGATTCGCCGCGGATAGGTGAGGTTGACAATTAGGTTTTGGGAAGCTATATATTGCGCTGGCAACCTGCAGGGTTGCGCTACACAGTCCCTGGAATCTGATATTTTAGTCCCCTCTTACGCATAAGACAGGCATACCTACCGCGGGTATATTCTGACCCCCTAAACCGATGGGGTAGAGTATTACCATTTACTTAGGCAACAATTTATTTCAGAAAAGAAAACGCTATCAATTTATGCGGTGTTGATGCTGCAGAATGTTGTACGGCTGCAATTATTTTCTTCGGCAGCACTCCACAACGATGTGACATCCTCAAAAAAAATGTACCAAGCTCTCTTCATAGTCTTTCAGCCAAAAGCCAAATTTGAATGCGCAAGCATACGGCGATGTTACCGGCATTCTCAAGTACATCAACAAGTTCGAATGTATCTTGCTGTCCTCAATTTGGTTCAAAACCCTACCATTAATGAAAGAAGCGTAGTCCTCCAAGCGAGAGACGCCACCACAGATGTTGAGGTCCGACATCTAGATGCCTTATTAGCTGATTTGAAGTTGATCAGGAACCAATGGGAAACAATTTTAAACGAATGCAAAAC
This sequence comes from Eurosta solidaginis, assembly GCF_040869045.1. Lineage (NCBI taxonomy): Eukaryota > Metazoa > Arthropoda > Insecta > Diptera > Tephritidae > Eurosta > Eurosta solidaginis. The sequence continues at coordinate 120,754,375 of NC_090321.1, forward strand.
AGTTGCTATTCAATTGAACATATCGCCAAAGTTTCCGGGCATTTGAAAGAGAAAAGCCAAAAGGCGTTCTGAAGATAATTTAAATGAGATGATTACGGATGATTCAGAGTCTGATTTCAAAAACAATATATTCTTGGTGATCGTTGATTCGATAATCACTGGCATTACTGAACAATTTGCAGCTATGAGAAATTTGAACGAAAAGTTTTCCTTTTTGTGGCAATTTAAGACATGGATGAAACTACGGTTCGGGCGAGCGCAGCAAAATTTGTCGAAAAATATAAGTCGGATATTTCTCAAAGCTTAGAATGTGAAATAGTTCACTTGAAACACATTTACGAAGCAAATTTCCTCCTCCGGGAAGGTATCGAACCCAATCCGTGTCCTCCTCCTGACCCCGGCCATGAGAAATGGTTTTGCTGCGTTTGCCGGAAAAGAATATTTTTAGGACGGTAATACTCTTGTCAGTGTGTCACGTGCAAGGGATGGTTGCATCGGACAGGTTGCTCTGGGCTTGATCCCAAAACCCGACGTCCTCGTAACTTTTACAAATCTTTTGTGGCTTCTTGTTGTTCACGCCCTCATTACATTATGAGAAAATACCTGAGAACACAGCCGTATGAAGCTGAAAAACACAAGCAGGTCCTGAGTGAACTCCACAAACAGGCGTCGGACCTCTATGCAGGAATTTCCCGGTGAATCCTCTCAAGTACTCAAAGAAAAAAACTAGCAAAGTAGGAACGCACTCTCCCCAAGGAAACGGGAGTCACTCTAGCCAAACTTCGATCTGGATACTGTAACAGGTTAAACTCTTACCTATCCAGAATCAACCCCGACATACAAAACATATGTCCTGCTTATAATGTGTCCCCACATAACACCAACCATCTCTTTAGCTGTATTGTGGAATCAACGCCTCTAACACTCCTCTCATTATGGTCCACCCTGTTGAAACTTTCTGTTTCCTTGGACTCCCGTTAGAGGACATTGATCACAATTTGTGATCTGTCGCACCTATTGGATGGGGCGAAGCACTGCTACAACAAGAGCAGGCGGACAACCCGGAAAGAGAGGCAGGAACTGCATGACCCATCGATCCCGAGCCTTTCCTGTCAGTTGGCTCACAGGGGCATTTATTAGGAGAAGGGGGTAAAGAGAGAAGAACACTGGAGCAATACGCCAGGTTTGAGACAATCTAAGTTACTGTTAGGAAGTTATAGCACAAGTCGCTACAGGGCAATAATAGACCTATCGAAAGATAACCGAAGAATCCCAAGAGCTATTTTTACAGGGAATTATAGACTGAGCAGCCGTATGCAGAAAGTGGGCATACTATCGAATAACACATGCCGATTTTGTGATCGATCAGCAGACGGCGGACCATATCCTCCAAGAATACGAGGCAATCTCAAAACGTAGGGCTAAGTTTATGGGCTCACCATGGCCAGTGCATTCCCACATTTAATCCCTCAAGCCAAGAGCTCTGCTAGGGTTCATCAAAGAAGTCGGCTACGATGAGGTGCTGTGAAGGAGATGTGCAAGTCACTGTGCAATCCTCAATAAATTATCTATCTACGTTCCGGTAACAAGCACCATTGAGGTACTAACCCGACCATCTCCGGACCTATTGATATGACTACATTGAACCTTCTAGGGATTGAATATTAATAATTACCGCAATGCGAAAGTCTGCTAAAATTTACCATTCTCCATGGAATGATACATATATAACTTTCCACGTTTTGAATCAGTAATGAAGAGCAAAATTTACTAAAATTTTAACTGGTTGTGGGTAAGGTGTTGATGTCCTCTCTTAACGCAATGTAATGGCAACGGCGACGCAGGGAAAATAATAAAAATCCTATAAATCTGCTGATCATAATTAATTAATCCCTCCCTTTCTATGCAGTTGTATGCATACATATATATGGGTTTTGTGCTCCAAACGCTATTTAAAGAAATCAATTGGTATTTACATGAACTTCGATCCCTTTGGTATTTGCCTTCTTCAGTTGATTATCAACAAAAGCATGACAAATTATCACTAACAAATTCATACATGTTGTTTATATATTTAATATGGTAGGCAATTTACTTACCTTTTCTGGTGCGATGATCCTGGACAATCAGGCCTGACTAGACGAGATTTATTTTGCTTTAACATAGCGTGCTTAACGCGAACCATATCATGTTAGGGCACAATTTCGGTGATGCAACCAATCAAGGAAATGTCTGCTTCTAATGCTTCTAGGATAGCAGCAGCAGCTCCCGCTGGCGGCACATAAATAACAGTTACATGCGGATCAGTTGCCTTATTTGCTTCGGCTACCTATTCAATATTAATTCACATTACATTATCTATTATTGCAATTTTTAATCAATACAAATCCATATAAATTACCGAAGCAAATACTGGCAAACCAAGATGCGTAGTTCCACCCTTTTTGGGGGAAATGCATCCAACCAGTTAGGTACCGTATTCCAAAGCATGTTGGTTGTGGAAAGGTCCTTGTTTACCAGTAAATCCTTGGCAAATGACACGTGAATCTGCATTTAATTGTAGGTTTCATGTTGTTTTTGCATATCCTGAGCTGAATCGCACCCCGGCAGAGATGATATATATAAGAATAATATAACATTTTTTTTTATTATTTAAAAATACACATACGTATGGATGAAAAGCAGAGAGTAAATAACGTTGCTTTGGTTGTAGCGGTAAGGACACTCCCCGGGAGCGATTTAGTATGACCACCATAGGCCATCCCGTCGATTCTATACAACTTTCAGATTCTAAAAACGAATCTCGACACGCGTCCTTTGATACCACCTTTGTTTAGGTTGTGCACTGTCTTGAAAACGTTACCTTTTTTGGTTTTGAAAATCGAATCTTCCAATTCCAATTGGTGAAAAGAGGACTTGGCTGCCTCTAGTTAATGCGCCAGATTAATTTAGAAGTGCCTAAACAGCTAACACACGTCACACCTAAAAGCACAAGCACTTTTTTAGTTTTTTAGTTTAATTACCACAATTATAGTTTCTCATCGCTTTAAAATGTTTCCCGGAATAATTAATAAATTGTCGTATTAAGATCCCGCTGTCATTTCGATGACAGCAAGAAACGTCGATGTGTTAGTGGAGAGTGAAAAAAGCTTTGAATGTGTGGGTGAACTAGTTACCTCCGTCTTGTAGGGCAATAACATAGGCACAATCCATGGTACAATTACCAGGTAGAAGCATAAGTGAAAATGCAACCCTCTGTGTATTTTGTTGTTGCCGAGGGAACATAAACTGTCAATCGGTCTTTCAATTTTTTCTGTCAAAAGTGATGGAAAAAAAAAATAAATTTCGTCAACAAAGCCAAAACAAAAAAACAAAAAAGTTGTTGCTGATGAAGCTGGAGGAAAAACGCATTTTTAACAGAAAAGAAAGGTAATTAGCTGATTTCTAAATGATATTTATTTAATTTACTGTTATTATTTATTTCCATATAGCAACTGAATCATTTCTTCAACGTTTGCAGCACATCAACTCTTGGTAATTCTAAACGACAGCATCACACTGATAATACGCGTCCAAAAATATCGAGAGAGGTGTTGAAAGACGCGTATTGACCTGGACAACAATAATCCGAAGGCGGAGATTAAATATTTTGTGTCTGTCAAGAGATATTTGCAAAAGAAATTAGAATTTTTCAATTGAAAATTTTCATGTGGTTATTGCAAACTTGATGATTTTGTTTTACCCACAAAAAAGTGTTTTGCGGGGATATAGTTTTGGTCTCCAAATCAGTGTTGGACCCACCCAGGGTAATTTTTTACAAGCGCGGCCGAAGGCCGCCAATGCAGAAAGGTGTTATGCGCAAAAATAATATGGTCCCCCCGGTTTCGAAGCACTCCGAGGTCATTTTTCGGTTTTTTTGGGAATATCTTTTGAACGAGCTAAAGTTTTTCTTTTCCGCCTTCGACTATTGTTATTGGATTTGGTGCTGCATGTGATGGTGCACTCAAAGAAATGGAATATGATAAGAAATATATAGATTTTCTTTCGAAACGTTTATATGATCACATCACTTCAAGATTATCGCATGGTACATGTAGTGGTGATCCAGAGCAAACGTATAGTGGTTTATTAAATTTATCATTACTGATGGCCTTAAAGGATGTGGCGTTGTCTAGTGCGTCAGCATGTACTTCAGCATCATTGGAACCTTTGTACGTACTATGTGCGGCTGGAACTGATGAGGATTTGCCACATAGTTCAATAAGGTATACGAGCTTACCGTACTGAATTGTGTAGTTAATTTGAAAGTAATTTATTGTTAAATTTGTATAGGTTTGGTATTGGTCGTTTTACCGCCATTGAAGTGGTTGATTATATGGCGTTTACGTGAAATATCTGCATTATGGGATATGGTGCAAGAAGCAATTGATTTGAAAAATATCCAATGGTCGCAACATTAATTTTGTTTATTATATATAAAAAAGGGACCATTTTGTATTGTATGCATCTTTTAATGTATGTATTTATGTATTTATACTTCAAAGCAGTTAAATATAAAGTGAGATACAACTTTTTGGGAAGTATATAGTTCTTATTTTATCTGCCTAACGTCGTTATTTTGTAGTATTAAAATGATATTGGGAAATGCTATCGCTATTGCTAAATGTTTTTTTGGTGGACCTTATTTTCAATACATGTATGTATGAGTGCTAACGTCACTGTCTTCAAGAGATTTTGAAAGTTAAGGTGAGATTGTATATAAAATGCTGAGTTAATAGTATGTTCATGAATAAGTACTGATTTATTTTAAAATTTCATGTATTATATAAAGTAAAAATTAATTAATTTAGTAACCTAATAAATATCGAAGATACATATATACATAATAACGTTTAACGTTGGAAACTCGTCGTGCCGGCATTTGAGGTGCAGATTTCTTTGAAGGATATGTACTCCATGTCTTGAGACGTAATTTTTTTTTAATTAAAAAAGCACGGGTGTGTTGAAAATTTGAAATTGAGTCTCTATACCACAGAACAAAACTTCATTTTCGGGTTCAGCGCAATTGTCCTGTTGTTTTGATCCAATTTTGCTTTTTTGGGTTGTAGTACTGACTTTAGTTACGGGTCCGGGTTTTCCTTCTGGCCAGCTAGGAGGCTTTTGTAACAATTTCGGTTTTAGGCTGGATCTGGTATCGGCACCTGCTATGGAAAAGTTCGGCTTGGAATATTTCCGTTTTCAGCTCCAGTATCGGTTATACTTCAGCTTTTTTTTCTTGTCATCATATGGATGATATAAATAATCCAAAAGTAAATATATAATATGTACAACATAATTGTCTAGCAAATTTTTCTCTTCGTAAACTCTTTGTGGCCCTGATAAGGACCGTTTTTCGTAGGTATAATTGTTCAGCCTATGCTGGCAATTACTTGCATTTGCTGATGACATTGATATCATCGGCCTAAACACCCGCGCTGTTAGTTCTGCTTACTCCAACCTGGAAAAAGAAGTGGTAAAGATGGGTTTGATGGTGAATGAAGACAAAACGAAGTACCTGCTGTCATTGAGCAAAGAGTCAGCGCATACGCGCCTTGGCAACCATGCTACTGTTAGCAGCCATAATTTCGAAATAGTAAAAAACTTCGTTTATTTCGGAACCAGCATCAACACTAGCAACAATATCAGCACCGAATTCCAGCGAAGAATCTATCTTGCCAATAAATGCTACTTTGGACTAGGTAGGCAATTGAAAAGTAAAGTCCTCTCTCGGCGAACGAAAATCATACTCTATAAGTCACTTATCGTACCCGTCCTGCTATATGGGACAGAAGCATGGAACATGACAACAGCAGATTAAGCGGCTATGGGAGTGTTCGAGAGAAAAGTTCTTCGAAAGATTTATGGACCTCTACGCGTTGGCGATGGCGAGTATCGAAGAAGATTTAATGATGAGCTGTACAAGCTATACGTAGATATCAACATAGCCCAGCGAATTAAAACGCAGCGGCTGCGCTGGCTAGGCCATGTTATGCGAATCAAAGATGATGCTCCGGCCAAGAAAGTCGGAACCCGCCTATGGAAGCAGAGGTAGAGGGCGGACCCCACTCCGTTGGAAGGACCAGGTGGAAAACGATTTAAACTCCCTTGGTGTGACCAATCGGCGCCGGTTGGCGGGCGAAGGAGCGTCTGGCGCGCCTTGTTGGACGGCCATAACCGTTTAAATGGTTAAGCGGCAAATAAGTAAGTAAGTAATTGTTTAGCAAATTTTTTCTCTTTGTTGACTAGTGGTGGCCCTGATAAGGACCGTTTTCGGTATATTTGTTTAGCATATTTTTGCTCTTTGTAAACTAATGGTATTCTTTGTAGGCTAACCCAGACCATAAGGGCGCAGGCCTTAAAATGGAGCGAGCAAATTAAGCCATTTTGGGGAAGCTGAACGCCACAAGGTTTTTTCCAATTTTTTCCTCTTACTTGATCATTACTTTAGTTCACAACTGCAAAAACTCGTCCAAAAATATCGGTAGAGGTGTCAAAAGATGCGTTTTGGACTTAGGACGACGAATCCGAAAGCGTCTGTCAAAAAATATTCCCGAAAAACTGAAAAATGGACCCGAGCGCTCCGAAACCGGGGGTGGAATCCATATTATTTTTGTGCAGAACACCTTTCTGCTTTGACGGCCTTCGGCCGCGCTTATAAGAAATTACCTGGGAGACCAAATCTATATCCGCGAAAAACACGTTTACCCACAATTTTTTTGTGGGTACCCAAACCCTCAAAATTACACAACCACATGCAAATTTTCAATTTTGTTTGTTTAATATAACTGGAAAGGAATAAAATTTTCAATTTCCGTTTGCCGATTCGTGCTCCTGGGTCCAAAGCGCATGTTTTGACACCTCTCCCGATATTTTTGGACAAGTTTTATTAGTTGTGAGCTAAAGTAAAAAATTACCTCTTGCGGGACTGTGAAAAGCTTCACACCCGCTTTCTCCCTTCTAACGTTGCACAAACAACACATTCCAATTTTTTAATACACAGAAAGCATAAGTATATATTTTTTTTTTTTTAAATTTGCAAAACATTTAAAAAATTGCGTAGAAATAAATTTTCACATTAAAAGTAAATAAACAAAATTTGTAAACATAAACAAAGTTTGACATTTTATAACAACTTCGAATGAAAAACCATGTAAAATGCAACTCTGATGCTTTTACCTGGTTATTGTACCATGGGCACAATCAACCAAGATGTTGCGTTTGTAAATATGAAGGAACTTCAGACTTGGCAATTGAAGTTTATTACGCCTTCTCGCGAAACACTGTTGTAAACATTCTCCCTATATAACACAATACTTGCTATCATATTTGGTGTCGTATTCGATTGTTATATTGCAGTTTTTAATTGTGAAAAATGTTAGAAAATTTACCAACCAGTGGGAAAAATAAGTTCACTTGCAAAGTGTGCCAACGTCCTTAGCCAAGGCAAATGTCAAATTCTTCTTCTTATGATTTGCTTGGAACAAAATTGGGGATTTGGCTACTTTTCAATATCAGATGGCGCCAGTGTCGCTCATTCTACCGCTCTCCATAATAATGCGTGCAATCTACTCATTATGCATAAGCATGTGTTAAACTCATCTATATGAAAAACTGCTTTTGAGTCGGACCTATAACACCTTATGCATTCCAATACATCGCCACAATCACCCAAGATTTTCCGTTTGTAAATATGAAAGAACTTCAGACTTGGCAATTGAAGTTTATTTCGCCTTGCCCATTCACATAAAAAATTTCGCAAAGAACTGGTATAAACATTATACCTATACAAGAAAGATACTTGCTAACACATTTTGTGTCGTATTCATTTGTTATATTACAGTTTTTACTTGCGAAAAATGTTAGAAAATTTACCAACCAGTGGGAAAAATAATTTCACTTGCAAAGTATGTCAACTTCCTTAACCAAAACAAATGTCACATTCTTCTTCTAATGCTTTGCTTATAACAAAATTTGGGAGATGGATACTTTTCAACGTCAGATGGCGCCAGTGTCGCTCATTCTACCGTTCTCCATAAAAATGCGTGCAATCTACTCATATTGCATAAGCTCATCTATATGAAAAACTGCTTATGTTTCGCAGCTATTAAAGCCCCGACACAAAAGCGGGTTTTCATATAGATGAGTTTAACACATGGTTCAATTATGTACAGGTTGGCTCATCTCATCAGCTGATTTTATTTATTTCATTGCATGGTCGAAGGGATTGTCAAAAGGAGATGGCAAACTCAAAATTAAACCAACACATTGGCAACATTTTACTTAGCATACAAACACTGCTAAGTTTTATGTTTCTGTTCCATACCATTCGCACCAACACCAATACACAGATTTTGACAATTTGAACAGACATATTTTGTTGCTTTACAGATGAGCCAACCTGTATATAGTTGAACCATTGTTTAACACAAGCTTAAGGCCGCGGTACAATGACATTTTTCATATAGATGCGTTAAACACAAGTTTATGCATCCCAATAACATCGCCACAATCAACCAAGATGTTGCATTTGTAAATATGAAAGAACTTCAGACTTGGTAATTGAAGTTTATTACGCGTTGCCCATTCACATACAAAATTTCGCTAAGCACTGTTGTAAACATTCTCCCTATACAACAAAAATACTTGCTAACATATTTTGTGTCGTATTCGATTGTTATATTGCAGTTTTTAATTGTGAAAAATGTTAGAAAATTTACCAACCAGTGGGAAAAATAATTTCACTTGCAAAGAGTGCCAGCACCCTAAGCCAAAGCAAATGTCAAATTCTTCTTCTTATGATTTGCTTGGAACAAAATTGGGGAGTTGGCTACTTTTCAATATTAGATGGCTCCAGTGTCGCTCATTCTACCGTTCTCCATAAAAATACGCGCAATCTACTCATAATGCATAAGCATGTGTTAAACTCAAGGCCGCGCTACAATGACATTGACATGCGTTTAGCACAAGCTTATGCATTCCAATAACATCGCCACAACCAACCAAGATGTTGCGTTTGTAAATATGAAGGAACTTCAAACTTGGCAATTGAAGTTTATTACGCCTTGCACATTCACGTACAAAATTTCGCGAAGCACTGTTGTAAACATTCTCCCCATAAAATAAAAATACTTGCTAATATATTTTGTGTCGTATTCGATTGTTATATTGCAGTTTTCAATTGTGAAAAATATTAGAAAATTTACCGGCCAGTGGAAAAAATTATTTCACTTGCCAAGAGTGCCAGCACCCTAAGCCAAAGCAAATGTCAAATTCTTCTTCTTATGATTTGCTTGGAACAAAATTGGGGAGTTGGCTACTTTTCAATATCAGATGGCGCCAGTGTCGCTCATTCTACTATTCTCCATAAAAATACGTGCAATCTACTAATTATGCATAAGAATGTGTTAAACTCATCTATATGAAAATCTGCTTATGTGTCGGTGCTATCATGTATATGAAAATATGCTTATGTGTCGGGGCTTTTATGCATTATGAGTAGATTGCATCTCCCAAATTTTGTTCCAAGCAAATCATAAGAAAATTTGACATTTGCGTTGGCTAAGGGTGTTGGCATACTTTGCAAGTGAAATTATTTTTCCCACTGGTTTGTAGATTTTCTAAAATTTTTCGCAATTAAAAACTGCAATATATAATTCCGGTTTATTTGTAATAATAATGCCAAGGTTGAGTTTTTTATGTATATCCGTTCCCATTCAGTGCTCTATTCTCAATCAATCTTCTTTCTTTTTTTTCGTGTCTACATCATTGCCATATTTTCACATTTTCTTAAACATCTTTCTTATGACAAGTTACCGATGTTTTCCTACAGAGGGCTGCGTCAGCTAAGCAAGAATCAAAGCGAGCACCTGATTGGCTGATCGCCAGATTCTTGCCCAAAAGACAGCGCTGCCATACTTATATTTTTCACATTACACCTTCTGCTCGTGCAACCGATCTGACTGTTAGATGGCGTTGGCTGCAATCCATCCAGTGACTATTAGGGCTGGCACACAATTATTACTAACGACGAGTGTCAGTACCTTCATTTCTGATAGATTACAGCTTCGGCCAATCTGACACTATAATCGACCACGATTATTAAGTCATTTATTTCTATTTGTAACTATAAGCTAAATCGTTCTTACTTAAAATAAACACAATATACTTGAAATACATGGAGTGTCGCCTAAACGGGAGTTGAGTGGCATTCAGATGCATCGGCAGACCACATTCTAATGCGCGATCCTTCTATAATACCATCATAGGGTAACTGGGTTAACTGGCAATTTTCTACGTCTCTTATTACGTATCGGTCATGTGGTAATACCTTATGAATTACGTATGGGCCTCTATATTTTGGTATAAACTTTTTATTAGAACCGGCCGATGTATCTACATTACGTATGACAAGAAAGTCACCGACACTGTATGTCTCAGGAGGCTTGGAGCGATTGGAAAAGTATTTTGAGTTATATTCTTGTGACTTTTCTATAGCAGCTAAGGCAGACGCATGGGTAGCCTCAAGGTCACGAGGCGCACTGTAATGGTTTTTATCCTCTAGGTGTTCTGTCAATTCATCTATTATCGCTCCTCTCTGTTCCACACCGAACAGCAACATACTTGGTGCGTAACCAGTGGTGGAGTGTATGGTATTATTAAGACCGTATTCTACTTGACCTAACTTGGTTGACCAGTTGGCATGGTTAATCGGCTCGGAGATTTTACTCAACATGGCCTTGATTATTCTGTTCACCCTTTCTACTTGTCCGTTTGCTTGTGGGGAAGCCGTGGCTACTTTCACGTGACATATGTTGTTTTTTAACTTATACGCGTCGAATTCGAGAGAAGTGAAACAAGAGCCGCGGTGAGATATCAGCCTCTTGGGTCTGCTGTAATAACTGAAGTATTTGTCTAGGGAAGCTATGACTTCTTTCGTACTCGTTGAATTTACTGGATACAAACGAACGAACTTCGTGAATGCATCAACAACCACTAAAATATATTTGCGCTTCGAGTTAATGGAGGACAGAGGGCCAAAGTGATCGACATGTATGGTGTCGAATGGTATCGGTATTTTAGCAATGCTATGCATATTTTGCTTGTTCACGTGGGCTGTGGCTGAGTACATGATGCATTTAATGCAATTTCGAACAAAGTTTTCTACTTTATCTTTCATCTTGGGTAGCCAATAGTGTTTCTTTAGTTGATCGCACGTCTTATCGACGCCTAAGTGACCAATTTTCTCTTGAACCAGTCTAATAATGTTATTCTCCATCTCATTCGGGACGTACAACTGTAGCCTCCCCTCCCCCTCTTTCCTAAAGACGACACCGTCTACTAATTCAAAGTTCGGCACGGGACCTGTCTCTAGCTTTTCTCGTAATTGTTTTATGTTATTGTCGCGGTATTGTGTCGCTTGGATGTGAAAATCTGCTTCATCAGCGTCCGCGGCGAAGACCATTTCGCAAAGTTTTGTTATTCCCGCAGGCTTCTTGTCGATAGTGGCGACGATTGATTCAGATTCATCGGCAGTTCCGGCTTCAGGGCAGCGGCTAAGCGCATCGACGTGTCCCATGTTAACTCCACCTCTGTGTTGAATTGTATAGATATAATTTTCAAGCTCTAGAGCCCATCTGGCTATCCGCGGGTTAAGTTGTTTTTTACTTAAAGTCATCGTAAGGGAGTTGCAATCTGTGACTATCTTGAACGGAATTCCTTCCAAATAAACTCTAAACCGGCGTAGAGCATATATGATGGACAGGGTTTCCAGTTCAAAGCTGTGGTATCTTGCTTCCGCGGGTGAGGTGGCTTTTGAAAAGTATATAATCGGGTGCAAACGACAGTCCGTTTGTCTTTGGAGTATGACCGAACCGAAACCTGCTGAATTTGCATCGCAGTGCAACTCAGTTTGTTTCTTCGGATCGTATATTGCAAGCACTGGGGCGGACGACAGTTTTATTTTAAGTTCCTTAAAGGCTCGTAAACAGTCTTCTGACAGTTCGAATTTAACACCATCTCGTGTCAGTTTTTGTAATGGTCCAGCTATTTTAGCAAAATTCGGAATAAACCTTCTGAAGTATGAGAAGAGGCCTAACAGGTCTTAAGTTCTTTACAATTTTTGGGGAGCCTATATTTTTTGATTGCTTCTATGTGCGCATCGCTGGGGCGAATGCCATCCGAACTGACTGAATAGCCTAAATATTCGAGAGTATTAAACCCGAACATACATTTATTTAGCCTAAGTTCTAAATTCGTTTCCTTCATTCTTCTAAGTACTTTGCCGAGGATCTTAACGTGGGTTTGGAATTCTACCGTGGCTACAATTAAATCATCCATACCATATATATCATTATCGATCCATCGACAACCAAATCTTTGAAAATGTTGTGGAAATATCGCTGGAATACAGCGGGGGCGTTTTTTAACCCAAACGGCATACGTATATATTCAAATTGACCGTAAGTCGTTACAAAAGATGTATATTTAATGGAATCTGGGGCCATGGAAGAACCCGTTTATTAGGTCTAGTGTTGAGAAAAATTTTTTTCCGCCTAGATAATCGAGGCAGTCTTCGATCAAGGGGGGCGGGAAATTGTCCCGAACTGTTAATTTATTCAGCGGTCGGTAATCAACACATTTACGAATTTCGCCATTCTTTTTTTTTTACTAATACAACCGCAGAGGCATATGGTGAATCGCTTGGCCTAATGATACTCTTTTCCAATAATTCATCCGTTATCTTTCTAAGTTCAGCTTTTTTATAATGAGAAAGTCGCCTTGGCAACGCATGGAATGGTTTATCCTCAACTAACCTTATTTTCATCTCGTAATCATACGGTTTAGATTCGATATTTCTTGGCCTCAAATAGTTATCTTCTAAGGTCTTTCTCAATACATCAGTACTATTTTCTTCTAATTCTTGATTTATATTAATTTCAGATATGCAGGCGGCCTGTTTATTAAAAATATTCTCACTAAAAATTTGATCAAGTGGGCATAACCCATCGCTGCAAGCCTCATGAGACACTACGTTTATTTCTTCGAGCTCAACATCTTCTACCCGTATACTGCTATTTGGTACAGAGATTTGTAATTCTGAATGCCTCTTTTCACCCTTAAGACTAGGTATATTATTCAAGTTAAGTGCACAGAAATAAAACGTGTTATCTGGCATATCATTATTTTCTTGTTTTGTATGTTTAATTGTCGCATCACCTAATAAGCATAAGCAAATATGAAATTTTTTTAAAAAATCTCTGCCTAAAATTAGAGGAATCTCCATAGTGTCATCAGGCACCACATTGAAAACAAGTTCATCTATTTTATTTTTAAATTTTATTTCGCATTTAATTTTTCCAAAAATCATTAATTTGTTATTTCTCAATCCTCGATATTTTGACTGCTTGGCGACTCCGCTCACATCAAATGGCACGGCGGACTTGCGAACAAAGCTAGTTGGACTGCCAGTATCAAAGAGAGATAAACAATCCATACATCTTTTGCACTTAACTTGTTTTGTTACATAGGCGACACTTACCATATTCATAGATCCTAACATTCGGTAGCAACGTTCTTCATCCCCATCTTCAGTGTCGGTTCCGACTGCAGCAACGGTTTTCTTCAAGTTTAGTACCTTTTTTGAGTTAGTACAACTGCAGTGGTCATGGCCCATCTTCCAGCAACGGAAACAACTTCCCACCGACCTTTTTTCGTATGGAAATTTGCTCTGAAAGTGTCCCATATGGGTGCAATTGAAGCAGCGTATTTCTGCTGCATCAGTTTCATCGTTCTTTGGCGTATTTGATTTTGATGGTTTCGGTTTTTGAACGTTGTCGTATATAGATGGGCGAGATGAGCGACGACGCTCGTATAGGTCAAGCGATTGTTTGAATTCTTTCATCGTCCTTGCGTTTATTATGATATATATTTCCGGGGACCTGTCTTGGAGGCCATCAACTATAAAGTTGATCAGTTCAAATTCGTCGACATAGTCACAACGAGCAGCGATGTTTTCCATTTTCAACACATATCGGCGAATGCTGCTTTTTTTATCCCATTTATGAGTGGCCAACGCTTTGTATACTTCGTGACGGCTCACCACCCGACCAAATTCTCTAACCAAAAGCGATTTTAAATCTTCGTAATTTAGAACGTCTCTATACAGTAAAAGTTTAGCGTCACCGCAAAGAGAACTGCAGAAGCAAGTGTACTTAAAAATGTCGTCTGCATTTACCATCTGCACGACTCTATCAAAATTGCGAAGAAAGTCGTGCACGCTATATGCTTTATTTTCACCGTCAAATTTTGTGATGGTATGTTCGATGTCCCGAAAAGTTAAACGATTTGGGATTTGTAGCCTACCGTTACCAATGGGGGTGTCGTTTCGTGCGTTTTGGAATTCACGTTTTAAGTCCGCAACGGATTTTTCCAACGTCAGGATTTCTATCCTTTTGTTCAGTTCATCTTTTATATGTTGTGGACTGTTAGGCATTTCCCCGTATAATATGCCTGCAGCTTCTTCAGTGAACTCGGTTGTGGTATTGGCCATAGTGGTAGCGGTGGTGATGGCGTCGGTATTGGCGATGACAGCGGCGGTGGTGATGGCGTCTGTAGTGACAGGGAAATCGGTGACAGCGGCATCGGTTACGGCAGCATCAGCAGTGCCGGAAGCACCAGAAATAATAACATCATTGGTAATGTTTTGGTTATCCGCGGCAAATGAATCATTTGTATTAATAGCTGAAGGAACGCGTACTGCATTATTGGTGGAAGGGATTTGGCCAGTCCCAACCACGTTTTTTAACAATTTCCGCAACTGCGTTGTTGTAGCTGTTTGTGGAAATTCCACCCCAGCATCAGCCAAGATATTGGCCATTTCTTCACGAATGTTCATTTTTCAATTGTTTTTGTGATACGTAAGTTCTTTTTTTCACACCTGAGCTATAATTCCGGTTTATTTGTAATAATAATGCCAAGGTTGAGTTTTTTATGTATATCCGTTCCCATTCAGTGCTCTATTCTCAATCAATCTTCTTTCTTTTTTTTTCGTGTCTACATCATTGCCATATTTTCACATTTTTTTAAACATCTTTCTTATAATAAGTTACCGATGTTTTCCTACAGAGGACTGCGTCAGCTAAGCAAGAATCAAAGCGAGCACCTGATTGGCTCATCGCCAGATTCTTGCCTAAAAGACAGCGCTGCCATACTTATATTTTTCACATTACACCTTCTGCTCGTGCAACCGATCTGACTGTTAGATGGCGTTGGCTGCAATGCATCCAGTGACTCTTAGGGCTGGCACACAATTATTACTAACGACGAGTGTCAGTACCTTCAATTCTGATAGATTACAAATATAACAATCGAAAACGACACAAAATATGTTAGCAAGTATTTTTGCTATATAGGGAGAATGTTTATACCAGTGTTTCCCGAAATTTTGTATGTGAATGAGCAAAGCGTAATAAACTTCAATTGCCAAGTCTGAAGCATTGTGAATGATGACAAAGTGTGTTATCATATCTGTCAACTGCCTGACAGGCTGTTCAATATGGCTACTTTTCAGCGTTTTCACATGCTGTTCAATATGGCGGCGCCTATCTTCAGCGGGTGATAGAAAGAGATACAGAATGAGACAGCGAAAGTCAAATACGAATCAGGTGATCCAATCACTTTGGAATTTTGACGTTTATGCAGAAGATATCACACTTAGTCATCATTCACAATGGTCTGAAGTTCCTTCATATTTACAAACGCAACATCTTGGTTGACTGTGGGGATGTTATTGGGTTGCATAAGCTTGTGTTAAACGCATAGATGAATGGATTTGCAACTCTTTGTTTCGAGAGAGCGCTGTCAAAATGCACATTTTTTATAACATTTGCTAATGATGCCACTCCAAACAAAAGTGAATAGATCTGAATATCGGGATTTTTGACATAGATTTCGGCGATTATAGTTTCAATCATTTAATAAAATCAAAGTCGTAAAATATTCATTTCTTTAAACTTATTTTACAATAATACGACTATTTGGAGTCAAATATAAACAAATCTAAGTAAAATTTACATTTTGATTACATTAATTAGTCAAATATTGTAACGCATTTAACTCACAGTGAAAACCATATATTCTTTGGAAATTTCAGTACATCGGACCTATGATATAATAGTTAACATCATTTAATGGATATGGCTTATCCTACATGACTGACGTTCCAGGTTCTGTAATAAAAATGGACTGGTTGCATCGGGACTTCATAATTACCAAACCTGTTTTTAGTGATAACATTTTAATGGGAAATAGTATTTATCCTCCGCCTTCGAACTAATAATATTTACACTAAAACAAGTATTTTTATCCATTTTCTCATAATTTTTGAATGCTATTCCACAGTTGGAGGTCAAACTAAAGTTTACCAGACAGGAACAGACTCTTAGTCCCTACCTACATTTGCACCGTCTGCCAGCACAGAATATATATGTTTGTGACATCCGCCCAATGCACCTCCTGCCGTGGACGGTGCCACTTTCCCAGATGCTCTGGTCTCCGCGACGGCAACCCCACGACGGGTTTCATTGCGCCATGTTGCCAGGCCGCATACCCAAATACACCGGGTACCCCAATGCTTAACCAAGGACGGCCAGTCCCAGGGCCACAACAGCAGTCGCATCCTAGCCTTCCACAACCCAGGCGTAGTCACCCGTCACTTACTCCCAGAGTGACGATGTCTCCTCCCATGCACTTCAGAATTCTGCAGTTAAACTGTAATCGATTAACTGGGAAGATCACGGAGATAGTCCATTTCATGAAGCGGCACAACATCCGCATTGCTGCGATTCAAGAGACTAAACTCACAGCAAGAGGTGCACTGCAGACCTGTTCTGGGTATAATGTCCACAAGAAAGATCGCGAGAGCGGAAGTGGATATTTCAATCGTGAGCGCAGAACTCGTAAACTGCGTCAACTGGCAGCCGATGGTAACATTGGCATCCGAACACCTGCCTATACTTATTTCGCTCGAGCGCTCTGCCGACTTCATCGTCACAGAAAAACGCTCTTTACAGACAACAGGCAACCGCTTTGCTGCCCTCCCTATCCCAATTGTCGCCCGCCAAGGGGAGCGTGCTTTCCTCAAGGTCATTGAATTCCCGAAATTCGGCCCACTTCACGACGGAGGCCGCAAGTTTAGCGAGAGAACGTCACCTTATAAGACAGCTCGACCATGGCGACCCCCAAATAAGGGATATAAACCAACGCATCAGATTGCTTTTGGATGAGCACAAGCGGGCGAAATGGGAGGAGCACCTAAGCGGTTGTAACCTCTCTGCCGGTGTAGGTAAACTTTGGTCTACCGTAAAGTCTCTATTATAATGAATTAATATTGTTAATTTATTTGGGTGGATGTTTCCAGATCTGGCTGATTTAATAAAACTACGTGTTGTCGTTTTCAATGTCCAACCGGAAGTCCCTCATCTTTTTTATTCTCTAGTGTTGCCATAATTTACATTAATTGTTTCGATTTACAGAGCTGCAATAAATTTGACTTAAACTATTTTACACAGACTAACATTAGGCTACGTTTACATTTACAGACGTAACCTTAGGCTACGTTTACAGCTCGGACAATCTGACAATAGATCGACCTCGATCATATATATAATAGCTCTTATATCTATTCAACCTCTAAGGAATCCTGCTCCTTATCTTCCCGCTCGACAAAATAATCACTTGTTCTATCCAACCACCTTCGAATACGGTGGGCCTCAATTACCCCATCATAAGGAAGTTGGGTTAATTGGCAGCTGTTAATATCACGAATGACATACCGCTCATTTCCCAACACTTTATGCACTACATATGGCCCCTTGTATTGGGGAATGAACTTTTTGTTAACTCCAGCAGTATTGTCTACATTTCTAATTACGACATAATCTCCAACCTCATAACTTGCCTGTTTTCCTCTATCGATGGCTAAACGCTTGGCATTATAATATTGTTTAGCTTTGATAGCGTCAGAGGCACTCTGGCGTATGGATACCAAATCTCGCCCTACATCAGAGTTCGCCTTCTCCTGAAAGTATTCTGTGAACTCGTCAACAATTGCTCCACGTTGTTCTATGCCAAGCAAAAGTCTACTGGGGGTGTCCCGGCAAGTGCTATCATGGCATACTCCATTTCAAGCACCAGTCAGCATGGTTTATCGGGTCAGTCAGTTTTCCTAACATCGCCTTTAGGACCCTATTCACACGCTCGACTTGCCCGTTCGCTTGAGGGGAGGCGACCGCCACTTTAAAGTGGTCAATATTTCGCTTAGAGAGGAAACTGCTAAACTACATAGATGTAAAACATGTTCCTCTATCACTTTTAATTCGTCTCTGACGGTTGTAATAATTAAAATATTTTTCTAGAGCAGAGGTAACTTCACGGGTACTGGTAGAATTGGTTGGGTAAAGTTTCACAAACTTGGTGAATGAGTCGACTTACTTACTTACTTAATTGGCGCTTAATCGTCTAAACGGTTATGGCCGTCCAACAAGGCGCGCCAGTCGCTCCTTCGCTCCGCCAACCGGCGCCAATTGATCACACCAAGGGAGTTTAAATCGTTTTCCACCTGGTCCTTCCAACGGAGTGGGGGCCGCCCTCTACCTCTGCTTCCATAGGTGGGTTCCGATAGAAACACTTTCTTGGCCGGAGCATCATCTTTCATTCGCATAACATGGCCTAGCCAGCCCAGCCGCTGCGCTTTAATTCGCTGGACTATGTTGATGTCTGCGTATAGCTCGTACAGCTCATCATTAAATCTTCTTCGGTACTCGCCATCGCCAACGCGTAGAGGTCCACAAATCTTTCGAAGAACTTTTCTCTCGAACACTCCCAAAGGCGCTTCATCTGCTATTGTCCTGGTCCATGCTTCTGCCCCATATAGCAGGACGGGTACGATAAGTGACTTGTAGAGTACGATTTTCGTTCGCCGAGAGAGGACTTTACTTTTCAATTGCCCACCTAGTCCAAAGTAGCATTTATTTGCAAGATTGATTCTTCGCTGGATTTCAGTGCTGATGTTGTTGCTAGTGTTGATGCTGGTTCCCAAATAAACGAAGTATTTTACTATTTCGAAATTATGGCTGCCAACAGTAGCGTGGTTGCCAAGGCGCATATGCGCTGACTCTTTCCTCGATGACAGCAGGTACTTCGTTTTGTCCTCATTCACCATCAAACCCATCTTTACCGCTTCTTTTTCCAGCTTGGAGTAAGCAGAACTAACAGCGCGGGTGTTTAGGCCGATGATATCAATGTCATCAGCATATGCCAGTAATTGCACGCTTTTATAGTATATTGTTCCAGTGCGGTTAAGTTCTGCAGCTAGTATAATTTTCTCCAGCATCAAATTAAAGAAATCGCACGATAACGGGTCACCCTGTCTGAAACCTCGTTTAGTTTCGAACGGCTCGGAGAGGTCCTTCCCAATTCTGAATGAGCTGATGGTGTTGCTCAACGTCATTTTGCACAGCCGTATAAGTTTTGCGGGGAAACCAAATTCAGACATAGCGGCATATAGGCAGCTCCTTTTCGTGCTGTCGAAGGCGGCTTTATAGTCGACGAAGAGGTGATGTGTGTCGATTCTCTTTTCACGGGTTTTTCCAAGATATGGCGCATTGTGAAAATCTGGTCGATGGTAGATTTACCAGGTCTGAAGCCGCACTGATAAGGTCCAATCAGCCGGTTCACGGTGGGCTTCAATCTTTCGCACAATACACTTGAAAGGACCTTATATGCGATAGTAAGAAGGCTGATTCCACGATAGTTGGTGCATTTTGCAGTATCCCCCT
This sequence comes from Eurosta solidaginis, assembly GCF_040869045.1. Lineage (NCBI taxonomy): Eukaryota > Metazoa > Arthropoda > Insecta > Diptera > Tephritidae > Eurosta > Eurosta solidaginis. Next base: position 120,774,249 of record NC_090321.1, read on the forward strand.
TCTTGTGGACTGGGAAAAGAACACTTAGATTCCAACCGTTGGGCATGCTTTCGTCCGCCCATATTTTGCTAAGAAGCTGCTGCATGCGCCTTACCAACTCCTCGCCGCCGAACTTGAATAGCTCCGCAGGCAATCCATCAGCGCCCACGCCCTTGTTGTTTTTCAATCTGGTTATTGCTATTCTAACTTCGTCATAATCGGGCGGGGGGACATATATTCCCTCATAATCGATTGCGGGATCGGGTTCTTCATCTCTGCGCGGTGAATTGCTGCCTCCATTTAGGAGAGCAGAGAAGTGTTCCCTCCATAATCTAAGCACTCTCTGGGCATCAGTTACAAGGTCGCCGTTTTCATTCCTACAGGAGTTTGCCCCGGTCTTAAAACCTTCCGTCTGTCGCCGTATTTTTTGGTAGAATTTTCGGGCGTTATTCGTGGTGGCTAGCAGCTCTAGCTCCTCGCACTCACGCCTTTCTGCTTCTGCTTTTTTTTTCCTGAAAAGGCGTCTCGCTTCCCTTTTCAATTCACGATAGCGTTCACACACTCCTCTTGTCGCGCTCGCTTTTAACGTAGCCCTGTAGGCAGCGTCTTTTCTTTCGGTTGCAACGCGGCATTCTTCATCATACCAGCTGTTTTTTCGTGGCCGCCGGTAACCAATTTTTTTCCTCGGCGGCGGTACGAAGTGCTTTGGAGATATGCTCCCACTGCTCCTGTATTCCTTCAGGATGAGTTATGCCCTCAGAGAGCAGGTGTGAGAGTCGAGTTGCGAAATCATTGGCAGTCTGTTGTGATTGAAGCTTTTCGACGTCTAGCTTTCCTTGTGTTTTTTGTTCCTTGTTTTTAGCCGCGTTGAGGCGGGTGCGTATTTTGGCTGCAACGAGATAATGGTCCGAATGGATGTTAGGTCCTCGGATCGTGCGCACATCTAAAACACTGGAGGCATGCCGTCCGTCTATCACAACGTGATCGATCTGATTGCGAGTATTTCGATCAGAAGACAGCCATGTAGCTTGATGTATCTTTTTATGCATGAACCTCGTGCTGGATATGACCATGTTTCGAGCACCGGCAAAGTCAATCAGCCTCAGTCCGTTAGGAGAAGTTTCATTGTGTAGGCTGAACTTTCCGACTGTAGGGCCAAAAACACCTTCTTTGCGCACCCTGGCGTTAAAGTCGCCAAGCACGACTTTTATATCATGACGGGGGCAGTGCTCGTATGTGCGTTCTAATTGTTCATAAAAAGTGTCTTTCACCTCATCGTCTTTCTCCTCTGTCGGCGCATGGGCGCAGATGAATGATATATTAAAAAATTTTACTTTTATTCGGATAGCGGCGAGACGCTCGTCCACAGGCGTAAACGCCAGCTTTTGGCGACAAAGTCCCTCTCCTACCACGAATCCGACGCCGAAACTGCGCTTATTCGCATGGCCACTCCAATATATGTCACAATTTTTGATCTTTTTTCTTCCTTGCTTCGTCCAACGCATTTCTTGGATGGCGGTGATGTCAGATTTTGCTTTGACGAGGACATCAACCAGCCGGGCATCTGCACCAATCCCATTCAGGGAGCCGACGTTCCAGGTGCATGCCCTCAATTCATTGTCCTTCAAACCTTTTCCATGGTCGTCATCAATGAGTATTTATCCGAGGCTTGTTGTTATATTTCATTGGAGTATGGTTTTACGTGGCAGGTCCCAAGCCCAGCGCACAACCCGCTCAGCGGGGGTGAAAATATTACTTGGCACGTTTATATAGCGAGCCGCTTGCTCCAAGACAGACGCCCGCTTGCAGCCGCACCTAGAGGTGTACAGACGCTGCCGATGAGATCTCCCCCGGCTAGCCCTTAAACCGATTATGTCAGAGTGGCCTAGCCAGGTTGTCGCCTTCTCACATTAGCTCACCGCTAAACGGGTGTTTAGCGGCTACCCAGAGGATACTTGGCCGCAAGCGACCGGCAGTAGTGAGCTGCTTGAACCGCATGCAAAAGAATCGCTCTGGCCATTCCCAGGTGAATGGCGGTCAGAAGCTTTCCCCACTTTCGTGGACTTCTACACACGGCCCCACCACTCTGAGTCGACTACTACTAGAATATGTTTACGCTTTGAGTTAAGAGACGGCACGGTACCAAAATGATCGATATGAAGAGTATCGAACGGCAATGGAGTCTTAGGAATAGCATGAAAATTTCTTTCTCTAATGCGTGGAGGTGTAGCGTAAATCAAGCATTTCAGGCAATTTCTTATAAATTTGTCCACTTTCATTCTCATTTTTGGAAACCAATAATACAGACTTAGTTTGTTGACAGTCTTGTCAACTGACTGGTGTCCTATTTGTTAATGCATTAGTCTAATAATGTTTGATTCCATTTCACCGGGCACATATAGCAGTTTTTTACCGTCCGACTTCAATCTATATACTAAACCATCTATTAGATAGAAATGTGGGACCTCCTCGTTCTCAAGACGGCTCCGTAGATAACTGATTGTTTTGTCACGCTCTTGGGCAATTTGCACTTGGAATTCAACCTCTTAGGTATTAATGATATGTGCAATCTGCGCTCTACTCAGCGCATCTACAAGCGCCATAGATGTACCCTTCCTATGCTGAATGGTATAGTTGTAATTTTCTAGCTCCAAGGCCCACCTAGCGATTCGGGGATTCAAATTTTTTCTCTCGAAGGTCATAGCCAAGGAGTTACAATCAGTGATTATTTTAAATGGCATACCTTCAAGATAAGTTCTGAACCTTCTTAAAGCGTATATGATTGCTAATGTTTCTAGCTCAAAACTATGATATTTGGACTCGGCACTGGAGGCAGTTTTTGAGAAATATGAAATGGGGTGAAATTTGTTATCACCCTGTCGCTGTAACAACACTGCGCCGAATCCTATAGAACTAGCATCGCAGTGGAGTTCAGTCTCTTTTCCACGATTATATATTGCTAGGACCGGTGCTTCGGCCAATCGGAATTTTAATTCGTTAAAAGCACTGAGACAAGTCTCGTTAAAATCAAAAGTAGAATGTCGCTTGAGTAAATTTTGTAATGGTTTGGCTATCTGAGAGAAATATGGTACAAAACGTCGGAACTAGGAGAATAACCCTATGCAGGACTGTAACTGCTTTTGGTTTGTGGGTATTGGGAAATTTCGGATGCTTCTAATATGGGATCCATTGGGTCGGATTCCTGAACTACTCACTTCATAGCCTAAATAGTCGATTTCCCTGTATGCAAACTTTTATTTATCTAGATTAAGTTTCAGTCCACGTTTTGAAAGCCGCTGTAGTACAATCTTCAGTAAGGCCTTGTGTTCTTCTAACCCTCTCGTTAATACTACAATATCATTCATATATATAATTATCTTTCTTTCCTCGATCAAATCGCGAAATATATTTATAAAAAAAAAACTGGAATACGGCAGGAGCGTTCCTCAATCCAAACGGCATTTTAAGGTACTCATACTGACCGTTAGGAGTTACGAAGGAAGTATACGGATTTGACTCGGGTGACATCTGTACTTGATGAAACCCGCTCTTTAAATCTAGAATAGAAAATATCTCTTTACTTTCTAGGAATTCAATGCAGTCGTCAATCAAAGGTAGAGGGTAGTTATCTCGGACGGTTATTTTATTCAGGGCCCTATAGTCATTGCACATACGAATTTTCCAATTTTTCTTCCGTACTAGCACGATTGCAGAGGCATATGGTGAGTTACTGGGTCTGATTACCCCCTCTTTTTGCAATTCGTCTACTATGGATTGTACGTCACCTCGATCTAAATAGGAAAGGCGCCATGGAGGGCAATGAAACGGCACATCAAGCGTCAAGTGTATCTTCATTTCATACATAAGGGGTTCAACTTTAATATCTGTATTTAGATAAGTATTTTCTATCAGCCTATTCATGTCTGAGTGGTGGTTTCTTGGCAATTTGGGATCAATATCCAGGCAATATTTATCTATACTTGTATCAATGCAAAAAATGTCGGGAACATCAGCGGCGCTAGGAGTGACAGATTCACGTCGGTATTTTACGGCACTGTCGCGGCGTTTTGGTATATTAATACTCGAGTCAGCGATGATTCCATCAGCCTTAAGGGCACTTACGGTCTGTAGAGACTTATTTAAATACATCTTGTCGTTGCGAATGGTTTTCAAAAATTTTCCATCTATAGCAGCTAATTTTATGTTAAATAGTTTCAAGAAATCTCGTCCCAAAATAATACTGTATTCACACAGACGGCTTATTGAATAATAAAGGCAGTTTTCTACATTAAGACGCTTATTGAGCTCACTCTTCCCTACAAAATTCGAATCTATTATTATTTCATTAGTATCTAATTGAATGCCTAATGAAGTCAAAAGCACAATGCAACTCTGTTGGCAGCGTTCCACTTCCGTTTCCGCTTCTTAGTTTTCAAAGCAAATGTCATTGTCTGCATGGCGGAACGATACAAGGTGGCCGCATCGAACAGCTGATTATAACCTTTTTTGTTTGATTTGATACATCAACTACCGGCGCAGTACGATTTTGACATTTGTCCATCGAATTTACAAGTACATGGAATTTTTTTTGTTTGTAGGTATGTCACCATGCTCCCACCTTGTATCGTTCCGCCATGATTGTCTGTCTCATCCTTCATACTAATCGAGCAGTTACTTCAGTGTGAAAGCAAAAAATTTACGATTTCATTAGCAGGTGAAATGAGATCATTAAGTTTCTGTGTGAAAACAGTATAACTGGCAAAGATATACAATTATCGGCAAGTACTTTTAATTCAAGAATGTTTACTTTGTTTTTAAAAAAAAGTTTACATTTGATTATTCAAAATATTTTTAACGGCTTTCCGCCTATACCTCTATATGTAGTAATAGCCCCCGTCCTTGTTTTCCTAAGAAGTTGTTTTGGGACGTTAGATACTCGTATAAAACTAACCGGGCTACCGGTGTCAAAAAGAGAGAAAGCAACATTAAAAACTAATTCACTAAATAACTTAAACTCTAGTCTTAGGTAATTGTACTCTCCTATGGTCTCTGCATCATCCTCGTACGGCATTATAGTCTCCACTGTAGCCACGTTCTCTTTCTTCTTCAAAACATTCCTGGGGCTAGGACAGGCCCGATGGTCATGGCCCATCCACCAACAACTGAAACATGACCCTTCTGGCCGCAACGGGTATGGGCAATTTGGTTTTATATGCCCGCTTTGAGAGCAGTTGTAGCATAATGTTTTTTGTTCTGGTTTCTGCCTTACTGTCGTCGGTGGCTTCTGCTCTACCTTTGTAGCGAATTACTTGTTTTGATATCGGTTAATAATTTATTTCAGCTCTTCGATGTTTCTTGCCGAAAGGAGCAGGTGAGCGTTTGGAACACTATTCCCAATTCCGGCGATAATAAAATCAACCACCTCCTGCTCTGAGATGGTTGCTCTTTTAGCAATTGCCTGCATTGATTACACATAACAATGCATAGACTCTGCATTCTTTTTCCACCGCCGCTGGCTAAGCATCTTATATATCTCTTGCCTGGTCACTGCCAAGTCGAATTCTTTTATTAGTGCTTCTTTTAGTGAATAATAATTTAGTGCAGCTGTTGTTGAAAGAAACACACGAGCCGTACCGGTTAAAGAGCATCGCAAGGCAAGAAGTTTAAAATTTTCGTCAGCTACAGTGGACTGCATAATCTCTTCGAAGTTCCTAATGAAATGTCTCACAGGGTAGGCGACATCATCACCATTAAATTTTGGTAGTGCGTGTTCGATGTCACCGAAGTCAAGTCTTCGATAAGATTTTGTCATAGATCGAGTTTCTAGCTCATCAATTTGCTGCATGAGCTTCAACATCTCTAGTCTCTTTTGAAGTGCTAGTACTTCTTGGTCTGGGTCGGCAAGGCGAGGAACGGCAATGGCGGCAGCAACGTTAGCAGAATCAACGTTAGCAGATCGGCATCGTAGTTTCCCACGTTTGAGGCACCATCGGCATTAGCATCCATATTTGCATCATCGGCAGTGAAATAATTTTCAGCAGCGGAGTTGCTACGTCCGCCCACTAAATTTTGCAATAAATTTCGTCACTGGGCTATGGTAGCAGTTGGTGGAAATTCCACATGGGCGTCTCGAAGTGCATCAATTATTTCTTGGCGCGGACTTACCATCTTTGTACGATTTTTCAAAATTTTAGTGAGAATGGGTTTACCACACAACTGAAGTTATAATGAAGTAATATTGTTAATTTATTTGGGTGGATGTTTCCAGATCTGGTTGATTTAATAAAACTACGTGGAACCGGAAGTCCCTCATCTTTTTTATACTCTAGTGTTGCCATAATTTACATTAATGCGGCAGTTACTCACGAACGTGCGTAGAAAGAACGTGTCAGCTGACACGACCTATCTTATGAGTGTGCAACGTAAACGAAAACTCACCGACGTGCAATGCCCGTACGTACGTAGCTCGGAACGTAGAAATCAAAACAATTTTGATTTTTTCCGTAAGAACGTGTCAGCTGATCGCTCTCTCACTAGACAGAGTTGCCTAGTAAATTTTTGTGCGCTAATTTTCGACCTTTTGCAGTTTTTATGCAAAAACACATAATTAAAGTTTGAAAAATTGTGGAAATAATTCGAAATAATTGTGGAAAAATGCAGCTTATAAATATGTAATCTATTTACACTTATTTAATATTAATTCTAGCCTTTTACAACATCAAAAATTAAAATAGAAAAGTTGATGTTTCCATAAGCATGCATTCAAACAGGTCAATGGCAACATTGTGTCAAATATAAACAAACAAACAAGCGCCGGCATTTTAAAATAATTTTTACACTAGTTCTTTTTGTGCAAATTATATTTAATTCCATTGATCAAAATGAATGATGAAATGCTAATTTTATTGGTGGAAGCGCATCCCGGGCTTTTTGATAAGACCAGTCCTAATTACAAATTAGCTGGAAGGAAGGCCACGATATGGGAGCACATTGGCCAGCAGATGAATTCAAGTGGTGGGCACAACTGGTTTTAGTTAGTTCAGTGATATAATTGGTAATATTCGAGGACAGGGGTGGACTGCCCAAACACGTCCAATAAAAAAAAAACGCGTTTTCAACAAAATGATGAAAAACGCAGTAGCCACATGAAAACTTGCAACTGTAATTCAAAACGCGTCCTTTGATACCACTCCCGACATTTTTGGACATGTTTTAGCAGTCGACCCTTGCTCTAGAATATTACCATAAAATGATACTAAAATTAATTATTTTCAATTTCTTTTCAGGTGATACGTGCATGCGTAGGTGGGCATGCCGCCGTGACAGGTATGGCCGGGAACTACGGAAGTCTACAGCAGCGTCGGGCAGTGGTCCACAGTACCACCGACAATGGTACCTGCTGGATTCGTTGGGTTTTTTAAAAAATCACGTTGTTCCCCGACCGTAAGTAGAACATAAATTTTACATAAAGATACTTATGTTGTCTTATCTACAAACATATATTTATTGTAGGGTACGTTCTTCGCAAAACGTGTGTCTGGAACCACGAATTGCCACGCAGTCATCTGCCGTGTCCCAGCCTCTCATATCACCACCAATTCCATCACCTGTCCCATCTAATTCTGCTACGGTAGTTGAATCCATACCTTCACCATCATCACCGGAAATTATTGGGACAGCGCCATATGCCTCCGGCACCGGAGATATGCCCATTATTTCCCCATCGCAGCACTTTAACACGCCCTTTAGCCCTCAGTTGTTAGATTTGGCGACGTCGTCGTCATCTCCATCACTACAGGACGGACAAGATTCTTCGCCATCTCAGACAATTCCACAAACTCGGAAGTCTACTACGAGAAAGCGCGGGAATAATTCTGACGTTGCCAACATAATGTGTGAAGCTATTGAGCTCTTCAAACAAAAGTGCCTCCGAGTGGAAGAAACAGGCAATCCAGCTGTGGATTCATTTGGAAAATGATTACATCAATGGTCTCGCAAATGACACCTGCGAAACAGTCCCAAGCAATGCAACGAATTATGGAGGTGGCATTCCAGGTGCATCAGGAACCGGAATAGTTTGTACCTACCTTTTCCTTCCGAATAATGAATGAAAGAATAAATTTTAAGTTTTTTTGTACTTTTATATTTTTTTATTTTTATATTTATACTTGAATTTTTGTTTAGTTTTACAAGTCTGAATTTTCTATTTATAAGTGATCACTATATCTACATGAATTTTTGCCTCGTTTTATAACTCTGAATTTATTAATTATAAGTGATTGTTATAAATGAGTTTATGTCTCGTTTTATAACTTTGAATTTTTTATTGATAAGTGATTGTTTTACATGCATTTTTGTTTAGTTTTATAAAACTGAATTTATTATATATAAGTGATTGTTATAAATGAATTTTTACCACGTTTTATGAGTCAATAATGAAATTAATGAATATTATAAACGAATTTTTGTTCCATTTTATAAATCTATTTTTTTCTTCAGATTATAACCCAAAAGAAACGATAAGTAAAATGTTTAGATTTTGCTGATACTAATATGGCTAGAAATTTACAGCTATGAACGCGAAAGCGACAGTGGAAACTATTAAAGTTATTGCTTTTCTTTTATTTATTTTCTCTGACTTTAGAAAAACCTTAAATGAATTATATAACTGAAAACATATGAACTAATTGCAGAAAAATTGGAGGTTGGACATTCAGAGTACCAGTACCAGTACACTTATACATATGGGCCACTTGTGGCTAGGTCGATGGCATCTTGGAATGGCACAGCTCCCTCATTTAAGAAATACTTTGCAAGCCGATCACGGAGGCTAAATGCATTAGCAGGACCTCTACGTACTGCAGATCGGAGTGGTGGTAAAGAGCGCTGACCTTCTATTTCGCGGCGCCATTCTCCTTCCAGCATTAAATTGCCTTCAAATCTGTCAACGTAATTTTCTGGGCAATACCAGCGGCTTTCATCATTCAGCATGATAAAATTATGTAAGGCAAGGCATGCCAAAACTATTTTTTCACAATTTTCAGGGGCACATTCAATTGTTCTTCGCAGTATTCTCCACCGTGCCGCTGCTATTCCAAATGCGTTCTCTATTACCCTTCGACCCCTTGAAAGCTGGTAATTAAATATGCGCTTGGATCTGGTTAAATTGGAGCCAGGGTATGGCCGCATCAAATTGGGTCTTAGTGGAAATGCAGCATCGCCTACGAAATAGGCTCAAGCGATTGTCTTGATAGTGGTGCGGAGGGCGGAAGTGGGAGAGTGTCTTGCATTAATGACTGTCCAAAGGGTGAAAGTTGGAAAATTCCTATAAGAAAGAGAAATTTATAAATAAGCACTTAAAATGTATGTACATTGATATATATGTTTGCACATATTGTAAATTATATAACAGCTATTACCTCCGTCACTTTGATTGCCATAGCTTCCGATGCTCACTGCAGTGAAGGTATATTTCGCGTCGCAAGTCGCCATCAGGACAATAATAAAAAACTTCTTATAATTAAAATACAGAGAACCTGAACTGGCCGGACATTTGATACCAATATGCTTGCCATCAACTTCACCAACACAGTTTGGTAAGTTCCACATATTGAAGAAGTCCTTAGCAATGTCCTTGTACTGCTTTTCTGTAGGTTCACTAACGTAGACTGGTGAAAGAAGTCGCCAGATCACTTCAAAGGTCTACAATATAATATTGCGCACTGTTGTTTTACCAAGTTTGTAGCTCCAGGCAATGCTCTGAATAGATACTCCTTGTGACAAATATCTTTACATTCAATATGGAATAAATATAAACATACAATCACACAATAAATAGTGATAATATACTTACAGCAATACCAAAGAAAGTCTTTCTTCAGGATCAATCCTTTGCTTTGGTTTACGCAGGGAACTGCTGACCAAATTTAAAAGTAATTCAAACACAACAGGGGTCATTCTTGTATGGGAAAAGACCTCCGCAGGCTCCAAAGTTTTTATTTGGCGAAACACTTGAAGTTGGTAACCACTTGTGGCCCAATTTTGATTGATTGGATGCACAGCATATCGCCTTTGCCTTTTGTTACTATTTTTGTACTCTTCGTACAATTTGTACAGCTCACACAAATCCAAAAATAAATCACTAATTTGTTTGTTTTCACTGTCCATTTTCACAATTTATCTTAGTTTTTAGCAAAACTTGTTCAACGCAAATTTCTCTTGTCAAATGTAAATAAAAGAAAACAGCTGATTTCTGCGTTGCCACTACGGGCACAAATTACGCTCAAATGTGTGTACGTACGGCATACGTATACGTACGTTGCACACGTCGGTGGGTAATTGCCGCATATTTGTTTCGATTTACAGAGCTGCCATAAATTTGACTTAAACTATTTTACACAGACTAACCTTAGGCTACGTTTCCATTTGACTTAACCTTAGGCTACGTTTACACTATCCAATCCGTCTAGGCACAATGACAAAGTTTCTATCGCCTTTGGCGAGAAAGTGCTGTCGGATGCGAAAAAATGCACGAGCGCTTTCTGCCGACAATATATAATGCATTCTACGGTCGAAAAAGATAGACGGAGGGCAAATAGATACGCATATAAACATAAATTCAGCGCGTCACCAATTACTATCACCGCCAAAGAGGTTGAGGATGCCATCTTACTTACTTAATTGGCGCGGTAACTTTAAATAAACGGTAACGGTTAACTAAACGGTTATGGCCGTCCAACAAGGCGATGCCATCGGTCATGCTAAAACATCCGAAGCAGTGGGCCCAGATGGCATAGCCATGCCGATGCTTAAAAGCCTAGGGAAAGAGGGTTTCAAATATTTAGCACATGTCTTCAACTTGTCTCTTTACATCTTTATAATACCCGAAAATTGGAAAAGGGCCAAGGTGTCCCGCTACTAAAGCCTGGGAAACCAGCTAACATAGGAGAGTTCTTGTTGTAGCGATAAGGTTGCTCCCCGAAGGCTTTGGGGAGTATTATGTTAGCACCATTAAGGTGCTAGCCCGACCATCTCGGGAACGATTTATGTGGCCACATTAAACCTTCAGGCCATTCCCCCCTCCCCACCCCCCAAGTTCCATGAGGAGCTTGGGGTCGCCAGAGCCTCGTCTGTTAGTGAAACAGGATTCGCCGCGGATAGGTGAGGTTGACAATTGGGTTTGGATAAGCTATATATTGCGCTGGCAACCAGAAGGGTTGCCCTACACAGCCCCTTGAATCTGGTATTTTAGTGACCTCTTACGACAGGCATACCTACCGCGGGTATATTCTGATCCCCCTAACCCGCTGGGGTAACATATATATATATATATATATTTAATGTAATATAGGAGAGTCATATCGCCCGATATATCTCCTATCGCCAGTAGCCAAGACGCTTGAAGCCATTTTGCTCCCCTACTTCAAAGCAAATTTGCAGCTAGCCTGTCATCAGCATGGCTTCAGAAAACTCCATAGCACCACCACCGCGCTAAATGCCATCAGCGCCCAGATAAATTGCAGTTTAAATCGAAACCCCCACCATAGAACAGTACTCGTTGCGCTAGACCTATCAAAAGTTTTTGATACTGACAACCATGGCAAGTTACTGCAAGACCTGGAAGGGTCTACCCTTCCCCCATGTCTTAAAAGGTGGACCGCAAATTATTTGGGTGGTCGGCAGGCATCGGTTCAATTTAGAAATGAAACATTAAAACCAATAAGAATTAAACAGGGGGTGCCACAGGGTGGTGTCCTATCCCAACTTTTGTTCAATTTCTACAAATCTAAGCTACCTTCGCCACCAGAAAGAGTTACTATCGTTTCCTACGCCGCTTATTGCACAATAATGGCCACAGCCCCAGGCCCACAGATCGATGAGCTTTGCAACAGAATAAACGGCTACCCCCCTGATCCCTCCAGTTTTTTCGCCTCGCGAAACCTGGTATTATCACCGACTAAATCCTTCGCGACCTTATTTAAACATGGACGTGCCAAATGTCGACCATTTTGAACATCCACGTCGATGGCCCTACGCTACCGACTGTCCTACACCCCCAAATCTTGGTGAGCATACAGCCGCAATTATACCGAAAATCCAGAGCCGTAATAAAATCCTCAAATCCCTTGCTGGCAGTAGTTGGGGAAAAGACAAAGAAACGCTCATTACCACATACAAAGAAATTGGCCAGCCGATTGCATGCTACGCGTCCCCTATATGGTCACTAAGCCTAAAAATTACCCACTGGAAGAAGCTACAGGCCTGCCAAAATACTGCTCTCAGAACCGCCACGGGCTGTCTTCTCATGTGCCCAGAACACCATCTACATAATGAAGCGAGAATACTCCCCATCAAGGAGAGAAATGAAATGCTAACCTAACAGTTTCTGTTGAATACCCAGAAACCTGGGCATCCCAACAGACATCTTATAGATGAGCCAACACCGCCTAGGGACTTAAGGAATCATTTCCGTATGCATTTGGAGAAAATACAGCACCTGAGAACTCAGCCGTATGAAGCAAAAAAGCACGAGCAGGTCCTTGTTGAACTCCACAAACAGGCGTCGGACCTTTATGCCAGGAATTGCCCGGTGAATCCAGTACTCAAAGAACAGTTCCCAAAACTTGCGGAAGAGGAACGCATACTCCCCAGGGAAATGTGAGTCACTCTGGCTCAACTTCGTTCTGGATACTGTGACAGGTTAAACTCTTAAATATCCAGAATCAACCCCGATATAGAAAATGTATGCCCCGCTTGCAATTTGTCCCCTCATGACACCAACCATCTCTTTAATTGTAATGTGGAACCAAAGCCTCTAACACCGCTTTCATTATGGTCCACCCCTTTTGAAAAAGCAAGTTTCCTTGGACTCCCGTTAGAGGATATTGATGATAATTTGTGATCGGTTGGTGCTATTATGTGGGGCGAAGCACTGCTACAACAACAACTGCTAATACGTGTATTGACCTCGACAACAATAATCCGAAGACGGAAAAGAAAAATTTTATCTCTGTCCGGAGATATATGCAGTTCATTTTGCGATTTTCAGGTGGTTGTTGTAATGTAGTTGTACCCAGAAAAAAAATTGTGAACACATGTGTTTTGCGCGGATATAGTTTTGGTCTCCAAACCGGTGTTAGACCCACCCAGGGCAATTTTTTATAAGTGCGGCCGAAGGCCTCCAATGTAGAAGGGTGTTCTGCGCAAAAATACTATGGATTCCACCCCACTTTTCGGGTCATATTTCGGTTTTTCGTTAATATCTTTTGAACGCGTTAACATTTTTCTTTTCCGCCTACGGAATATTAATACTGATGGCAATACGCGTCGTTCGACACATCTCCCGATATTTTTGGTAGCGTATTAGCTCGACCCCTCAACTAGATTATTACCGAAACTTTAAATACATTTCTAAAATTGCTGCGCAAAAAATTTGTACTACTAAATTTCAGTACGCATTATACTCAGGATAGGATAGGATAGGTTAGGTGCCCTGGTCAGGATAGCTCACTTGGATAACACGAAGGTCCGTTGTGATACCACATACACCAAGAATAACGGTGACTTAGATCTAGCTACTTAGAGAATTGTTGGGTAGCAACGATAAAGCTCCGAAAGATACCGATCTCAACTTTGGATAAATCCTCGGGAGATCCAAGTGAGTCGCGACGGGAGTACTTTCGCCTAGTTCTGGAAAAAGCTGGGCAATCAAGCATAAAGTGTTTTGGTGATTCAACCTCATCATCCTCCATACAGCTGCAGCAGGATGGAATTTCCAGTATATTGAGACGTACCGCATGGGTACCAATGGGACAGTGCCCTGTCAAACCCCCAATGACCATTGATAGGTGAGCCTTAGTGAAACCAATTATTTCAGCAGACCTCCTGCCATCCACTTTCGGCCAGAAAGATCTTGCTACCCTGCAAGACCTGGTGTCCGCCCAACGTTTGCTGAGCTGATTCGAGGCCCAGCTATGGAGGAGCAATCCACAGGTGGCCAGCGGGATCCCGAAATCCCTACAGCCATCTTCATCCAGTTCAGTTGTACCGATGCGGGCTAAGAGATCCGCTTGACAGTTACCCGGGATATCACTATGGCCCGGGACACAGATAATCTTAATTGTAAAATAATTCGATGCAATCGCAAGCGAAGTCAGGCACTCCCAGACCACCCTCGATCGCACTGTAGTGGAGCTCAAGGCCTTGATAGCCGCTTGGCTATCAGAGTAGATGTTAAATTCCCTAACCGTAGTAGCACTGGATAGAATTCCATCCACCGCATCCTTAATCGCAGCAACTTCCGCTTGGAATGCACTGCAGTGATCAGCCAACTTAAACTTGCGGCTTAAATTTAGATCTTGATAAAAGACCCCCCCCCCCCCCCCCCCCAACCTTTCCATCGAGCTTCGACCCATCCGTGAGCAAGTTAACCGGTCCCATGCCCCAGATAATTCCTCTGTGTGAGGCCACGATTCATCGCAACTGATTCAGCTATATGTTATTCACTATGGTCATTACGTCTAGATTACGAATCCGAAAGCGGAACTTTGGTTTGTCTGATACATATTGTTCCCGCTTATTTACAATCTTTTAAGCGCGCAAATCACTTCACTTTTGATATTTATTATATTGGTATTATGATATGAAAAAATAAAGGAAGGTAAAACCATTCTCTCTTCCCAGCGGCCATAATGGTTTTTTGATTTTTAAGAAAAACTTTAAAATATCTCTCAAAAACTTTGGAGACCAAAGGAGACAAACAGAAATTTTACATATTTGACTTTTACAAATTCCAGATTAAAAAAAATAAATAAAATAGATTGACAATTTCGTATGAATTTTTTATTTCGGTTTTATAGCTCTTTTCTTTATTTGTACGATTAGCCGCGCATTGAAGGAAATCACAGAATCTGCATTCGTGTTACTCTGAATCATACTACACCATTTGTCGTCCTAGGGCTCTTATCTGCCTTGTAGGTGGAACTACATCAACCAATTGTTTTCTGGGATGCCTCGGTGTTCAGATGTCTTAAGAAGATATTCCGTGGCAGTTCTAAATGGGAAATTTTTCAGCCCTGCAACTCTGAGGTTTTTGATGCATCTTTGTGCATTGTAGGCAATTTCGGATGCATTTGTATTGAAGCAGAGACTGTGTTCGAGCGTCACAACCAAAAATTTGTTGGGGTTCGACACTAGTAACGTTATGCCATCGAAGTGGCTGTCCAGTTGTTATGTTACACCCCTATTATGAACTCATATGATACACGATAAACACTTGCAATCTGTTATACCTTAAGCTGCAAGTATGCACCGACGTGTGTCGTACGTACGGACGTTTGTCGTACGAAACACATTTGACCGAACCCTCAAGCTCGTAGGAATCAATGTGTGCGTCTGTGTACATGTACATATCACATTTCTGTGTGTATTGTTTAGAGCAAAGCACTGTTGCCATTGACCAGTTTGCATGCATGCTTATGCAAACATCAACTTTTGAAATTACAATTTTTCATGGTGCAAATGGCAGAAACAAATACTGAATAAGAATTATTAGTTCATTTATTTTTAACCTCCAATTTTATATAATAATTTTAGGATATTTCACAAAATTTTAAACAATCTTTAGGCCTTTTTGTATAATAACTGCAAGCGGTCAAAAATTAGCGCACAAAAGATTACTAGGCAACTCTGTCTAGAGAGAGAGCGATCAGCAGACACGTTCTTACGGAAAAAAATTAAAATTGGTTTGATTTCTACGTTTCGGGCTACGTACGTACGTGCGTTGAACGTCAGTGAGTTTTCGTTTACATTGTACCCTCATAAGTTAGGTCGTGTCAGCTGACAAGTTCTTTCTACGTACGTTCGTGGGTAACTGACGCTTCATTATGAAATAAATTCTAGCGTGTGAAACCCGATCGTTAGCGTTTATCGTTTATCGTGGTATTGCCATACGCTAACTATCGTATCAGCTGTTCAATTTTCTACGCTGGCTACCGTTGATAAATTTTTGCACGATACATACGCTCTTTAAATAAAAGTAAATATAAAATTATTACAAAATCCAAAAGAAACCAACTAAAGCCTTATTCCCAACACTCTTTTGCAACACCCTGGCAAGAAATCTTAAAGTGGCACAAACCTTCAAAATATTTGGGATGGATCACCTATTTTTACGGGCGCACAAACTACCTTTTACTTCTGTTAAGACATACTTTGAAATCTGTTTTTTATTAAACTTTTGTTTACTTTTAGTATTTCAAGTACTTAAAGTGTAGAGTTCATTTCAAGAGGATCGCAAATTTCTTCTTTCTATGGCCTCTATGTGAGTTTCGTCAATTTGTTCATTTGAGTTTTTATAAAAGGCAACAGAGGTTGCAGAAACCATTTTATTATTACAGCTTTTAAAAACTGTTGCCACTTTTACGTACAAGACAATTGAATTGTTAGTATTAATGTTTTGTTTTGCTATCTGTTTTGTATAAATTAACAAAAATTTGTAAGCAAAACTCCGCTGTCATTCACAATAGTACATCTATCGGGCGTGTGGAAATCGCAATATGAAAACTGATCGTATGAAAATTCATAATAGGGGTGTTATGTGCAAGGTCCTCGGCGTGAACAATATGACCATATGTACATCAAATCTGTGCCAAGTCCTGTGATGTGAAAAATTTTAGGAGACAAGGAGATAAATGTTAATTTTTTTAGTTTTCTTTTGTTGATTCCAGTCTGCATTCACAGAGCCATGAAGCTGTCGGACAAAACTAAGTTCCTACTCTAAACCTTTCCCTCCCTCCGTTGTTGTCCTTCAGCAACGAGGGTAATGTTTCCTATATTTCAGGACGAAGGTTGCAGAGTCTGGATTGCTCTTGGCCGTTATGATGGCTTTCCCACCAAAAATGATTACGCTCAAACGATTAAGAATCCGGGGCTTTTCATAAACAGTTTTGGCTTTACGTAAAAATATTTAATAAAATAAAAATGTAATGTTTATTTATGTTAATTTTTTAGTAATGAAAACAAATTCAAATTAAATTAGAAAATAAGAGAACCGAAAAAATTTAAAAAAAAAGTTGTAAACGCCATTTCATAACAAATAAATGTAAGGCGCGATAACCTCCGAAGAGATTTTAGGCTGAGCTCCTCTTCCAATTTGCGTCGTTCCTTTTAATTTCTGCTACAAATTGCCGGGACAGGACCTTCTTGTTTTATGCCGACTCCGAACGGCATCTGCAAGGGAGATGAGTTTCCACTGAAAGCTTTTCATTGCAGAAATACACTTATAGTGCTTGCCAAATTCTGCCGAGGGGCAACTTAAAAAAAAACTACTTTCTAAAATTTTTGATGTTCTTTTCCCGTGACGTGAAG
The DNA here is from genome assembly GCF_040869045.1 of Eurosta solidaginis. Taxonomy (NCBI): domain Eukaryota; kingdom Metazoa; phylum Arthropoda; class Insecta; order Diptera; family Tephritidae; genus Eurosta; species Eurosta solidaginis. Next base: position 120,791,595 of record NC_090321.1, read on the forward strand.
CCAGGATCTTCGGTAGATGGCGGATCACGCTACCATCACACCACGTCGGACGCCAATATTAATACAATCCTACATGCACCAATAAACGAAAAAATAATGTTTAAATTCACTGATTTACTTATAAAAGATAAAATAAATATTGCAAACAATTTCTGTCGAAATGTTCATACATGAACAATGGAAATTACTTTTGTTTTTCTCTGTTAGGATTAATACATAAATTCAATTAAATATACAATTACATTGTTTTTGTAATTAACTGAATAATTTGTAATTTAATAAAAATAATTTTATGTTACAATGTACACTAAGCTTGATTTTAAATTACATATAGAAACTTGGGTTAATAGGGCTAAATGTACTTTGGCGTTCGTGACAAGTGGTCTATGGATTTCAATGATCCGTATGTTAACTTTGTTTGTTTAATGGTGTGTTCAATTTATACTTATTATTAAGAATTCATGAGCTTAATGCTATGTTCAAACAGAAAAATAAATTGAGGCAATATCAATTCAAATTGAGTGGTGTTCATACAACTCAATTTAGCTTACACAATAGTAATTTGATGGCCGGTTGGCTCATCTCTACAGCAACAACATACCTGTGTTCAGAATGTCACAATGTGCGTGTTGGAATTAGGTGAATGGAATGGAATGAAAACATAAAACTTTAAAATTTTTGTGTGTTGTAAGATAATGTGTTCAATGTTTTGGTTTCATTTTGAGTTTGCCATCCTCTTTTGACAATTCCTACTCCAGTGAAATGAAAAAAATAATATCAGCTGATGAGATGAGCCAACCATATAGTTGAGCCGTGCGCAGCTGACGTTTAAATCTACTCAATAAACACACTTTACAAGGTTGTATTTACAGTTTGAAACAATTTATTACGAATTTTTTTTTAAATTGGCAATTTGTTATTACAATTTATTATATGATAAATTGCGTAATAAATTGCCCAAATGGTATAAATTGCCAATATGGCGTGTGTTTGTACCTAGTATAACACCGGCTTATATTAATTGAATATTCAATTATTATGTTTTTCTAAGAGAAACTGAAAAGAAAGAAAGAAACATTTACTGGCATATTGCGATGGTACCATTTGGAAAACCGAAAACGTAATCATCATCAGGCAATTTCGTAATGTTATCAAAGGTTTCACCGAGATTCGAACCGCGAATCAGACGGTGAAACTGCAGTTGGCTTAACCACTAGGCTATCCTGCTGGTACTTGTTTTCATGCTTATTTCAGTTTTTCTCATTTCTACACTAACAACACAGTTGAGACTCTTTATTAATTTGCGTGTTGTGTAGATTTGTTTTTGTGAAGTTTCTTTTTCGTTGATGGTGTTTTCAATTTATACTTATTATTAAGAATTCATGAGCTTAACACCGGCTTATAATAATTGAATATTCAATTATTATGTTTTTCTAAGAGAAACTGAAAAGAATGAAAGAAACATTTACTGGCATATTGCGATGGTACCTGTTTGCGGGGGAATGTGGCACCGGGGTCGTGGGGCGCGATCGCACGCAAATAAAAGAAAAAATAAAGAGAATTAGTAACTAGTAGGTAACAATATTTATTCACTGTATAAATGCAGCACAACTATTTGTTGTGTATATTAAAAGGGGATAAATTATTTCAATTACCAAATCGCGAATTCACGTTTAAATACCGGGTGGCTGATGAAAGCCGCTACCAAAAAAAAATTAAATAACTTTTTTTCTATTTAATGAATCTGGTTAATTTTTTTTTTATTTTGCAGATTGACTTTTACATTTAACAAAAATGGATAACTGGGACACTGAAACAAGAATTTGGATTGTCCGCCGCTATCACGCACTGGAGTCCGTAGTTTCGGTTCAAAGAGAGTATAGGCGCACGTTTGGCGGCAATCCTCCGAGCAGATGGACCATAATGAGACTTGTAAACAATTTTGCCGAGCATGGGGCAGTCAACAGAAGACCTTACCATCGAAACCCTTCAGTTCGAACGGAGGAAACCATCGCTACTGTAGCTGCTGCCATACAAAACAATCCACGTGTTTCGACAAGAAGTTTATCTGCTCAAATGGGTGTAAGCAGACAGTCATTACAGTCAATTATGCACAAAGATTTGGACTTATTCCCATATAAAATTCAAATGGCCAACAAACTGAACCCTGCAGCCTTGCCGATTCGCTTGGAATTTTGCCAGAAGATGCTTCAAATGGTGGAAGAGGATGGAAACATGTTGAACTGTCTTTTCATGTCTGACGAGGCCCATTTCGATTTAAACGTCAACATAAACAAACAAAATTGTCGAATATGGAGTGCTTCCAACCCACAGATACTCCATGAGACGGAATTGCATCCACTTCGTGTCACAGTGTGGAGTGCAGTTTCATCACGCTGCATTATCGGGCCCTACTTCTTCGAAGAAAACGGTCACACCGTTACGGTTACTGGAGACTTGAGCATGTTGAGAGAGTTTTTTTTTATCCATAATTACGCCGAATGAGAATTTCTTTCAACTCTGTGTGGTTTCAGCAAGATGGTGCAGGTCCTCACATAGCCCGACCTGTTATGACAGAATTGCGACGAAAATTTCCCAGTAAGCTGATATCCAGAAACTCCACATTCCGTTGGCCACCCAGGTTTCCTGACCTTACTGCACCTGACTTTTTCTTGTGGGGTTATTGCAAACAGGAAGTCTACAAAGTAAAACCAACAAATTTGAATGAACTAAGGCAATCCATTCGAGAAACAATTGCGGCTATTCCTGTCTCAACTCTCCAAGCAGTAATGAACAACTTTTTGGTAAGATGCCGCATATGCATCAACGGGCGGGGGGGGCATTTAAAGTCCATTATGTTTAAAACTAATTAAGCTATATTTAATAAAATTGAATGAGCTTTAACATAAATAAAAGAAAAATGAATTCCATACCGTGAAAAAAAAATTATTAGAGTTTCTTAATGTAGCAAAATTCATCAGCCACAATGCAAAATTATTGTTTACACGTATCAAATTGAAGTTTAAATACAATGCAAAATTATTGATTACACGTATCAATTCAAATTTAAATGCAATGCAAAATTATTGATTACACGTATCAAAATTTATAACATTAATTAGAAAAAAGGGTTGGTTTTAGCTTATTCACCTGTGGGATAGTTGCCGGCTCTTCAACGTTCGTAAAAGAAGTGAAAGAGCGTAGGACAAAGAAAGTACACACCACCTGCCGATAGCTAACTTTCGTCGAGTTTTTCCCCTTTGAATTTAGCGTTCGGCAGGGGTGGGCCGTTACCGGGACATAATGACATTATTAAAAACATGCGTTAGGGTGGTCGTGTATATTTAGGCTGGTGGCCTAAACATGCCGGCCCCCTTGCGGCGAGCAACTTGAAAAGCTGGTGAGTACGCCGGCGACCGTCCCAATGCATGATAAATTAAATAAATTAAAGTTATGATAGGATCTCCTGTGGACATCCTTGCTTTCAATAATGCAGCCTCACTGACCTGTGAATGAAAGAGAAGCGTTAGTGTTCAAGTACGTGGGGTTGCTTGGTTTTCAATGCACCTGGTTAATTAGATGTAATTTTGAAATTGGTAGGAAATTAGAATAACTGGGAATGAGCGATGCAGAACATTATTGCTGGAAAACTCCGGATATTACCAGTCCGAAGGCAGTTGGCTGCATGAGAAGCCCATTGACCGTAGCCAGGGTTGTGCCACTGACCATTATGGTGGCGTAGAGTCGGTACCAAGTTTGAGCAGCACCGGCGCGGATCGATAACACGTTGGGTCAGCGAGTTTCAAGAACTTGAATGATGAGGCGACCGAGGAGTTAATCGCTGCGGTTGGGCTCAGACACGTATGTCGTGCTACCACGGTAGCCTGGGTCATGATCCTATCCGCAATTCAATACTTCCCGCGTAACACTAAGGTACCTTTCGTAAGTCGGGCTGTGTTAAGCCGCTCCAGCTGGAGGTCGTTGGCTAAGTGCGCGTCTATCACGGATGTCGGCGCGCAGGGATCAAGGAGGGCGCGCACCAAATGGGGACGCCCCCTGCTTCTATTCGTACGATCGCGGTAGGAGAAATAGCTATAAATGATCGGGTAATCGTCGTCGCGTCGTTGGTCGCCCGCAATCTCCCTGTTCGGAAGCCAGTTGGGATCGCCTGTCGTGGGACTAGAGTAGTGGTAGTACCTTCCTTGCGTGGCGGGTACGGGGCCGCTCTGTCCGTGGAGCGTCGTGTCGAGCGGAATGGACGCGGCTCCGCGCCGCCCCGGCGCCCACTGGCATTGCGGTGCGATGGGCAGAAAGGACGTGTCTCCGCGCCATTCCCGTGTTTTTTTGTGCCGGGTCGCGTTTCCGGTCCGGGATTGCTTTCCGCTTCTCATGTTGAAGCAGCGGTCGGAAGGGTCGTGCTCCTCCGCTGGTCGTTGGGGCGATGGCTAAGGCTGCGGCACTTCTGGCGATCTCTTCCTCCTCATCTGCTACCTGTTGTGCCCATGATAGCGTGTCCTCCGTTATGTGTATTGAGAGCACCTCGTCGGCGCTTGCTTCCTCGTCGTGCTGGTCGTGGTAGGTAGGGAGTGGCTGCGGTTGCTCATCCTCGGCAGCGGTGGCAACGGTCGCGGCTATGGCGTGTTTCGAAAGGATGGAACGGCGACGCTTACGCTGGAATACATTCCCCTAATGCATATAATAAAAATATATGTACTCTTTGTTATATGTAATTTGTATATGTAACAATTTGCAACAGGGGTCGACTGCTAATATTCGTCAAACAATATCGGAAGTGGCGTCAAACAACATGCTGTTCACGTAAAAAAAATATGTATAAAGGGGTTTTGCACGGCTTTAATATTGACCCCAAACAGGTGTAACACCTGCCGGGGTAGTATTGTATAAGCGCGGCCGAATCCCGCCCATGCATATAGGTGTGCAATATAGGTAATTTTTCGGTTTTTCGTGAATATCTTTTGATAGACTCAAAATATGTCTTTTCCGCCTTCCGATCAATGATAGAGGGGTCAAGGTGCGTCATTTTCCACCTCACGATATATTTCAAAGTATATTAGCAGCCATCCCTCTTGTAAATTATTCGTTATTTTAATAAAGATGGCAACAATTTGTTAATAATATACGACAGCATGACACTGCTAATACGAGTCGAAAAATATCGAGAGAGGTGTCAAAAACGCGTATTGACATCAGTATTAATAACCCGAAACCGGAAAAGAAAAATTGTATCTCTGTCGGGAGATATTTGCAGTTGAAGTTGGCGATTTTCATGTGGTTGTTATAATGTTGGGGTACCCACAAAAAAAATTCTGAACATAAGTGTTTTGCGCGGATATAGTTTTGGTGTCAAAACCGGTGTTGGACCCACCCAGGGTAATTTTTTATAAGCGGGGCCGAAGGCCGCCAATGCGGAAAGGTGTTCTGCGCAAAAATACTGTGGATCCCACCCCCGGTTTTGGAGGGACCCGTGGGTCATTTTTCGGTTTTTCGTTAATATCTTTTGAACGACTTAAAATGTGTCTTTTCCGGTTTCGGATTATTAATACTGATATCAAGACGCGTCGTTTGACACCTCTGTCGATATTTTTGGACGCGTATTAGCAGGTTCATAATGTCGTATAAATCTACCAATAATTTTTATAAGGTGTTCGAAGAACTGGTACTCTATGCTTCTTTTACGTGGTTGTTGTTGTTGTAGCAGTGCTTCGCCGCATACACTAGGTGCGACCACTCACAAATTGTCATCAATAGGCTCTAACGGGAGTCCTAGGAAACTTGCAGTTTCAACAGGGGTGGAGCAGAGTGAGGGGTGTTAGAGGCGTTAGTTCCACATTGCAATCAAATAGATGTTTGGTGTCATGTAGGGAAACACTACAAGCAGGACATACATTATTAATGTCGGGGTTGAATCTGGATAGTTCAACATGTTACAGTATTCAATTGAAGTTGAGCCAGGGAGTGTGCTTCCTCTTCTTTGAGTTCTGGGTATTTTTCCTTAAGAACTGGAATCGCCGGACAATTCCTGGCATAGAGGTCCGACGCCTGTTTGTGTAAATCACTGAAGATCTGCTTGTGCTTTTTTGCTTCATACAGTTGTGTTCTCAGGTGCCGTATTTCATCATAATGCTTGCGGAGATGACTTCATAAGCCCCTGGCGGTGTGGCCTCTTCAATCAGATGTCTGTTGAGATTGATATTGAACAGAAACAGTTTGTTCAGCATTTCATTTCTGTACCTAATGGGGGAGTACTCTCGCCTCATTGTTTAGATGGTGTTCTGGGGACATAAGAAGACAGCCCGTAGCGCTTCTGAGGACAGTGATTTGCCAGGCCTCTATTTTCTTCCAGTGAGTAACCTTTAGGCTGGGCGACCATATCGGGGACGCGTAGCATGCACACGGCCGGCCTCAGCAGCTGCACCGCCCATCCTCCAGTTGGCAGTAACGCTTTCATTTCTTGGAAGTGGCAGTTACCAGCGGGCGGTAGGGAACGATTACCTTATGGGAATGAGTCAAAGCTTGGTTTCAAAATTGAGCACCATAGTAGTGACTGAAATAGAAAGAAATCTATGTCCAGAACATATCCGTTTTACACTGGAAAGTTTGAGTGGCTGTATGGAATGGTTCTACGAGAAGTATAAGATACCACGAGGTGAGAAAATGAAATAAATTTTTTTGTATGCGCCTAAACTTTTCCCTCCTACAGTAATTGGATGTATTGACGGTACCCATATTGGTCTGCAGAAACCCAGCGAAAAAAAACATATGTTTTTTAATCGTAAGGGATTTCATAGTTTAAATGAAATGATTTTAAGTTAAATATAAACTTCGAAGAATATAACGATCGAAGGAATTATTTTATCCGTATAAACACGTATCTTGCTGCAGATATGCGATCACCAATACAAAATTAATGCAACAAATGCTAGATATGGAGGGGCTGCACATGATTCCTTTTTTTTGGAAGTAATCAGAACAAAGAATAATGCTAGAAGAGAAATTTGAAATAAACTCTAACAATAATTCGTGGTTACTTGGTATGTATTTTTTAGTCAACTAGTATGAACTATGGGCATTTATTCTCTACTTTCATTGAATTAGGTGATTCCGGCTATCCACTTGAACCTTGGTGTATAACCCCAACAGAAATCCTGCGGAGGGTTCAAGTGAGAGTGTATTTAATGCGGTTCACTCAAAAGCCAGATGTATGGTGGAGAGAACAATTGATATTTACAAAGGGCGGTGGAAAATACTATGCAACGATAAGTGCGGACGATATACCCCACAAAAGGTGGAAATGTTTTCCACCGTTTGCGCAGCTCTACACAATATATGTATGGAATTTAAAGTCCCTTTTAACCAACCAAGTGTAACTGCCAATGATGTTGCTGTGAATGATATTGATATAGGCGAGCACACACAAATTTTAAGAATTGTTCGAAGCATTCGAAACCAAATAAAGCAATTCCTTCTTAATTAAAATACAAATAGCCAATCACAAAAGTTAATATACAGGCGTCTTGTCTGAAATTCGTAGCAAGTTTGGCTTAAGATGAAATATTTTGGCAATTTTTTTCAAAAAAGTGTGTCAATTACACATAATATAGGCAATGTAAGTTGAAAACTTACTTGGAGTGGCTCTGGCACAAGCCTTACACCAATTCGCTCCAGACAGGTAAGTGTGAGAAATTTAGGAGAAATAAACTTTAATAATCCTTTTATGTTTACAGATGCTTGGTTGTCCAAAATAAGCACAGGAATAAATTGGCGCTTGAAGATGAGCAATTTAAAGAAAGTTATTGAAGGTGTACATGATTATTACAGCGATGTATTAAGTTATTCATTAGCAGATTTTCCTCAACCTGATGCTCAACGTATTTCCGGAAAATGTGATCCTGCGTTCCTGGTCGAGCGTTTTTTACAGCTTATACTAGGTAGCGCAGTAAATTGTGCTGGCAAGCAGATTATATACGACAAATAACGTACTTAGTGGAATCACTTCAAGCTAATATAATGCGAGCACTGCAAGATCTTGAGTCAACTTGGCATGGAGAGTGTTCATCTCGTAGTTCGTCAAGTATAGCTAATTTCGATTATAAAATATTGCAGGAAGAAAGAGATGCTTTGGCTCAAAAGTGTTTTGAATCTGATAAAAAGGTATTTGGCGGAATTAAGTTTTACTTAAAAAATGTTATTTTCTTAAATTTCATGTTTTAGAGATTTTATTACTCAGAAGAAAAACTTAAAATACAACAAGAGCTTAATAAACCGCAGGATGAAGTTCATCGGTTGGAAAATACAACTGCTCAAATTGGTAATGATCGTGTATCATTGGGTCCAGTTCAAGCTGGTTCTGTACGTTATTGTGAACTTCGTCGATAGCTCAATCGAATGAAAGAAGACCTTATACAATCAGATGCTTCACGAGAGGACCTGAAATTTAAGGTCCAGCAGCAAGAAAAGGAAATTCAAACAATAAAACAGCGTAATGACGATCTGATAGTAAATATCATCCAATTTCATCTCCTCCTTCAAAAACTCAATCTCGTCAAAGTCCTTGCTTACTTCGATTGGAGATTCAAAAAGGTGTTGAGAAGAACACTTCGAGATCTTCCCCAGGTTTGCACTGTTTGCAGACCCTCAACCGTCGCTTCTAACCCGCTTGCTTCAATGATATTTTCCTCCGCTGATTTTATCAATTTCTCCTCGTTTGGTCCACCCCCAGTCCGAGACTTTGACCTCCGGTTAAAAGTTAGTTTTCGCTTCGCTTGGTTGTAGTTGTTGTAGCAATGCTCGCCCCACCTAATAGCCGCGACCGATCAAAAATTGTCATCAATATCCTCTAACGGGTGTCCAAGGAAACTTGCCGTTTCAACAGGGGTGGACCATAAGGAAAGGGGTGTTAGAGGCGTTGGTTCCACATTACAATTAAAGAGATGGTTGGTGTCATGTGGGGACACATTGCAAGCAGGGCATACATTTTGTATGTCGGGGTTGATTCTGGATAGGTAAGAGTTTAACCTGTTACAGTATCCAGAACGAAGTTGAGCAAGAGTGACACGCGTTTCCCTGGGGAGTATGTGTTCCTCTTCTGCGAGTTCTGGATATTTTTATTCAAGTACTGGATTCACCGGGCAATTCCCGACATAAAGGTCCGACGCCTGTCTATGGAGTTCACCAAGGACCTGCTTGTGTTTTTCCGCTTCATACGGCTGGGTTCTCAGGTGCCGTATTTCCTCAAAATGCTTACGGAGATGACTCCTTAGGCCCCTAGGCGGTGCTGGTTCGTCAATCAGATGTCTGTTGGGATGCCCAGGTTTCTGGGTATTCAACAGAAACTGTTTGGTCAGCATCTCATTTCTCTCCCTGATGGGGAGTATTCTCGCCTCATTATGCAGATGGTGTTCTGGGGACATAAGAAGACAGCCCGTGGCGATTCTGAGCGCAGTATTTTGGCAGGCCTGTAGTTTCTTCCAGTGGGTGGTTTTTAGGCTTGGCGACCATATGGGTGACGCGTAGCACGTAATCGGCTGGCTAATTGCTTTGTATGTGGTCAAGAGCGTTTCTTTATCTTTTCCCCAGGTACTGCCAGCAAGGGATTTGAGGATTTTATTACGGCTCTGAATTCTTGGAACAATTGCGGTTGCGTGCGCACCAAAATGTAGATCCTGATCAAACGTCACACCCAAGATTTTGGGGTGTAGGACAGTCGGTAGCGTAGTGCCATCGACGTGGATGTTCAATATGGTCGACATTTGGGGCGTCCATGTTGTAAATAAGGTCGCGGAAGATTTAGTCGGTGACAATGTCAGGTTTCGCGAGGCGAAAAAACTGGAGAGATCAGGGAGATAGCCGTTTATTTTATTGCATAGCTCATCGATCTTTGGGCCTGGGCCTGTGGCCATTATTGTGCAGTCATCGGCGTAGGAAACGATTGTGACTCCTTCCGGTGGTGAAGGTAGCTTAGATATGTAGAAATTAAACAAAAGCGGGGATAGGACACCACCTTGTGGCACCCCTTGTTTAATTCTCCTTTGTTTTGATGTTTCGTTTCTGAATTGCACCGATGCCTGCCGACCACCCAGATAATTTGCGGTCCACCTTTTAAGACATGGGGGAAGGGTGGACCCTTCCAGGTCTTGCAGTAACGAGCCATGGTTGACCGTATCAAAAGCTTTTGATAGGTCTAACGCTACGAGTACTGTTCTATGGTGGGGATATTGATTCAAACCGCAATTTATCTGGGTGCTAATGACATTTAGCGCGGAGGTAGTGCTATGGAGTTTTCTGAAGCCATGCTGATGAGGGGCTAGCTGCAAATATGCTTGGAAATAAGGGAGCAAAATGGCTTCAAGCGTCTTTGCCACTGGCGATAGGAGAGATATCGGACGATATGACTCACCTACGTTAGCTGGTTTCCCAGGCTTTAGTAGCAGGACCACCTTGGCCATTTTCCATTTCTCGGGTATGACAAAGGTGGAAAGAGACAGGTTGAAGACATGCGCTAAATATTTGAAACCCTCTTTCCCTAGGTTTTTAAGCATCGGCATGGCTATGCGTCCTCAATCTCTCTAGCGGTGATGGTAATTGGTGACGCGCTGAGTTTGTGTTTATGTGCGTGTCTATTGGCTCTCCGTTTATCTTTGTCGACCGTAGGATGCATTATATATTGTCGGCAGAAAGCGCTCGCGCATTTTTTCGCATCCGACAGCACCTTATCGCCAAAGGCGATGGAAACTTTGTCTTTGTGCTTAGTCGGATTCGATAGGGACTTTACGGTGGACCAAAGTTTACCTACACCGGTAGAGAGGTTACAACCTCTTAGGTGCTCTTCCCATTTCGCCCGCTTGTGTTCGTCCACAAGCAATCTGATGCGTTGGTTTATATCCCTTATTTGGGGGTCGCCTGGATCAAGCTGTCTTATAAGGTCGCGTTCCCTCGCTAAGCTCGCGGCCTCCGCCGGGAAGTGGGCCGGATTTCGGGAATTCTCCCGGCGGGAATGAAATGTGCCGAGGCGGATTCAATGACCTTACGGAAGGCACGCTCCCCTTGGCGGGCATCAGTCGGGATAGGGAGGGCAGCAAAGCTGCTGTCTGTTGCAGATTTATATTCTTCCCACTTTCCTTTTTTGAAGTTTATGAAAGTGCGTTTTTCGGTGACGATGAAGTCGGCGGTACGCTCGAACGAAATAAGTATGGGCAGGTGGTCGGATGCCAATGTTACCATTGGCTGCCAGTTGATGCAGTTTACGAGTTCTGCGCTCACGATTGAGATATCTGGCGAGCTATGACAGCTTCCTACCATACGTGTGGGGGCGTCTCCGTTTATTGTGCAGAACGTCGTTTCGTCTATTTGATCCGCCAACATCTCACCCCTACTGTCCGCCCGCAAGTTTGAATGCCATAGGTCGTGATGGGCATTAAAATCGCCTAAGATAATGCGATTGTTGCCAGTGAGTAAGGCCTCGATATTAGGGCGGTATCCACTGGGGCAACAGGTGACAGGAGGGATGTAGATGTTGATGATTTCTAGATTTGCATCGCCTGACCGGACAGATAGGCCTTGACGTTCTAAGACATTGTCACTGCGGTCGATGCCAGGATCAAATATATGATATTGCACAGAGTGGTGTATAATAAACGCGAGGCCGCCTCCATTTCCGCTTCGCTTGGTATTTTTGGTCAGTCGGTTATAAATATCACAGAATTACAAATTATCATACCAACAGATGAGTGTTCCGATCGGTTGTTTGATTTACCTTTCTCCACATTTTTGCATCTTTCATAGGCCCACCTAGTTTTTTAGATATATCCTCCCACAATCGTTGAGATGTTCCTTGGGCACAATTCGGTATGATGTTTTTGGCCATTTTCCTTTTTAGTTGTGCTAAGATCACTTTACTTTTTTAAAAACAAATTTAAAACGCAAGAACTATAAATTAATTCGTTTAATTTTCAAACTACAACCAATTTTAAATGCACTCGAACGTCTTTTTGCTATCGTATGAAATTTTTTGACGTTTACGATTTGTTGTGTACGTTCTTTCTGTGAAATGAAATTGTGATATTTTAAATTTATTGAAATCAAAAAATATGTATACATATAATTAATAAATATCAATCTAATTTTCACACGGAAATGAATTTTAGTCTCAGAAAAACATTTTGTTAGGAAGCTCCAAATTGATTACACAAACTAAAAATAATTGGATGGAAAACATGCCCTGCTACATAGTAAGCTTGCATTTTTATTAATCTTCATACTACATGCATATTTACATATGTATGTACATATTTTTATTGCATTAAAATACATCGAACAATTTGTAAAAGGTCTTTGGTTTAACATACATATATATATTAAAATAATTAAATGATTATTTTTTTAAGAAGTAATCCCTAAAATATTACTTACTTACTTACTTAATTGGCGCTTAACCGTCTAAACGGTTATGGCCGTCCAACAAGGCGCGCCAGTCGCTCCTTCGCTCCGCCAACCGGCGCCAATTGGTCACACCAAGGGAGTTTAAATCGTTTTCCACCTGGTCCTTCCAACGGAGTGGGGGCCGCCCTCTACCTCTGCTTCCATAGGCGGGTTCCGATAGAAACACTTTCTTGGCCGGAGCATCATCTTTCATTCGCATAACATGGCCTAGCCAGCGCAGCCGCTGCGTTTTAATTCGCTGGACTATGTTGATGTCTGCGTATAGCTCGTACAGCTCATCATTAAATCTTCTTCGGTACTCGCCATCGCCAACGCGTAGAGGTCCATAAATCTTTCGAAGAACTTTTCTCTCGAACACTCCCAAAGTCGCTTCATCTGCTGTTGTCATGGTCCATGCTTCTGCCCCATATAGCAGGACGGGTACGATAAGTGACTTGTAGAGTATGATTTTCGTTCGCCGAGAGAGGACTTTACTTTTCAATTGCCTACCTAGTCCAAAGTAGCATTTATTGGCAAGGTTGATTCTTCGCTGGATTTCAGTGCTGATGTTGTTGCTAATGTTGATGCTGGTTCCCAATTAAACGAAGTCTTTTACTATTTCGAAATTATGGCTGCCAACAGTAGCGTGGTTGCCAAGGCGCATATGCGCTGACTCTTTGCTCGATGACAGCAGGTACTTCGTTTTGTCCTTATTCACCATCAAACCCATCTTTACCGCTTCTTTTTCCAGCTTGGAGTAAGCAGAACTAACAGCGCGGGTGTTTAGGCCGATGATATCAATGTCATCAGCATATGCCAGTAAAATATTAACAAAGTAAAAATATCAAGCGTGTATATAATCTTCCTACATGCTTCACGTTGCCCCTTTGTCGGATATAGATCCGGTAACAAGCACCATTTAGGCACTAGCTCAACAATCTTGAGAACGATTAATGTGACCACATTAAACTTTCTAGGCCACTACGCCTCCCTACCCATAGTCCTCTGAAGCTATAAATCTTTTTATTGCGTTTATCAACACCTTGAATGCCTTTTTGAGTTGATCGCTGGTTTGATTTGTGTATGAGATATCAGGTATTCTTCTATCTCATTCCAACCTTCTTTTGTTTTGGCCGCCAGATTCTTCTCTAGGTTGACGATTGGGTTGCGGAAGCTATAAAATGCGCCTTCAACCCCTTGAAAGAGTTGCGCTACATAACCCTTTGGACCCTTCTCAATAAATGTCATCCTTGAAGCACCGGTACGACTATACAATGGCCATAGAGACTTTGAGTCGTTGCAATCATCTCTGTTCGTCTAAGATTCCAGTCCGATTTTGGAACCTTCTCCTCTACCAAAATAATTACAGGAGCTTATTGTGAATATAAACAGATTAAGCAGGTTTCAGATCTGAAGTGGTAAGCAATCCGACTTTTGATCATACTTATTTTTTCTGTTTCCATACTTTATTCGCTTTTTGTGAATGCTCACACCTTTTCAAAGAAAAATTTTAACGTATTCTCGAATTGTGTATCAGCACGCCCTGTTCTTTCACACCGGCAATAACTTCAAGTACTTGGCTATGAACATTTTAAATAATTATTTATAAAATTTAAAGTAGTTACTCAACAAACTCACCTAATTTGACATGGTTCACAACGTCCGTTCACTATAGTCTCTTCAGTCCATTTGCCCTTTGTCTTGACCGCTGCAAATTTTGTTTGTACATATTTATATACCGCATGTGAAGGACGTATACCACACCAAGGACAATCGGTCTACAACATTATGTGTCCATTCAGCAATCTTTTCACTTCTGAATTATTCTCCGTCTTTGGGGAGGAACCATTTAAGTTAATGGAAAGTCATATTTATATATTGTAATAACTTTGACCGCCTCCTCTAATGTACCACAATATTTTTCTGGGTTCTCGTTGATTTCATTGCAACGCGTTGGATGACAGCCCATTGTGATGCAGAGGCGATATGTAGTTTAATTAATGCTTTAAATATGGAACTTGTTGTGAATTTATATTGCCTTTGAGTTTGTGTGCTTTAGTTCTTATCATCTCTTTTAGGCAGCTTCAGTGCTCCCTAATAATTAAATAAACTCCTTGCAGCGGGAGTGCACCATATTCTCTTGCTCCGTGAATTTATCGAACCAAATACGGAACCTGTACTTGATACCGGTCCAGACAAAGTTTTGCTGCGTTTGCCGGAAAAAAAATATTTCTAGGACGGTCACACTCTTGTCAGTGTGGCACTTATAATAAATATTATTATTATCTCATTGATATCTGCAAAATGACAAAAAGTTAATAAAACAAGACTAAGAATAAAGAAAAAGCTCATTACCTTTATTTTGCGTTAAATAAGTCTGTTTACCAGAAAACCAAAATTAATTTTTTGATTTTCTTTTTTTCCAGCATGTTGTTTGATTTTTGTTTTGACGGAAAAAATAGTGTCATATCTCTTCATACATCACTTTTGACAGTAGAAATTCAAAGACCGATTGACAGTTTATGTTCGAGCAGCAACAACAAAATACACGGGAGGGTTACATTTTCGCTTATGCTTCTACCTGATAATTGTACCATGATACAGACATTTTTGAATGAATTTTCATTATGAAGAAAAACATGTGCTGGGTAAGTATGCCAGTATCGTTCCCTTTTTATAATTTTATAAATTTTCTAATTGCTCATTCTTTTGTTTCATTTTAGCTGATTACTTCTTTAAAGAACATCACGATTTTATATAACTCACATGTTAATAAATTGCAGCTGGCTGTTTGAACCAATTCAAATGAAAAGCTAGGTTCAAGCCAACAAATTTCCAACTAAAGTTGGGCAATCTAAATCATGTATGGCAAGTTGTAATTCAAAAGAAGAACTTGGTGGAAGAAAGAAAAATAATTGGAAGCTATCACGCTTGCCTGTCATCAAAGTGCCTCGCTCATGTTGTAAGATTGATTTAGTTCAATTTTTCTACTCTTTCTCATAAAAGTTTCTTAGGCTTATCAATTAAATTTCTTGATTTATCAATTGAAATTCTGGTCAGCATACAAGAACAGGAACATATATTAAGTTGTGTAATTTTCAGTTCAGTATTTAAACAAACGGGAAACTCTCCGATAGTTGGATTACAAAATACTAAAAAAAGTTTGCAAAATGGCTGGACCACTACCAATGCTAACGCAGGAGCCGGCATACCAAAAGTTGCAACAATTTTACAATGCTCACGGTAAAGAAATTAATATGAAAGAACTTTTTGCTCGGGATAAAAATCGCTTCAAAAATATAGCTTGCGTCTAAAGACACCCAAAGATGGAGAGATGTTAATTGATTATTCAAAGAATCGCATTACAGGGGATGTATGGCCAATGCTTTTTGATTTAGCAAAAGCCCGTAAAGTGACTGCAGCACACGATGCCATGTTTGCTGGGGAGCCCATTAACATAAACGAAAATCGTTCAGTACTTCTTGTTGCTTTACGTAATCGTGGAAATGATCCAATTCTGGTCGATTGTAATGATGTTATGCCGTTGGTACGCGCAGAGTTATCGCATATGAAAGAGTTCACCAATCAAGTAATATCAGGTGTATGTCGTGGTTGCCAGTGCAGCAAATAACTAATGTGGTTAACATTGGTATCGGTGGTTCAGAATTAGGGTCATTGATGGTGACTGAAGCCCTTAAACCATACTGCAAGGGATTACATTCACATTTTGTTTCGAATATTGATGGTACACATCTGGCAGAGGTTTTGAAACGTGTTAATTACGAGACCACCTTGTTTATTGTTGCATCAAAAACGTTCACAACTCAAGAGACAATAACCAATGCCACATCGGTTAAGAGTTGGCTGCTGGAGCAAGCTAAAGACCCGTCTGCTGTAGCTAAGCATTTTGTAGCATTGTCCACAAACAAAGAAATGGTGACAGCATTCGGTATTGACAGTAAGAACATGGCTTTTGGGATTGGGTGGATGGTCGTTACTCGCGACTGGTTTTTCAATTTGCCCATCCTATGTGTTTGAAAATTTTGAACAACTCCTCGAAGGGGCTTATTATCTAGACAACCATTTTAAAACTGCACCGTTGGAAGAAAATGCTCCAGTGATTCTTGCTCCTTTGGGGATTTGGTATTCTAACTTCTTTAATGCTTCCTTATGATCAGTATTTGCATCGATTTTGGGCTTACTTTCAACAAGGTGACATGGATAGCAATGGAAAATTCGTAACAAAAACCGATTCTAAAGTGGTGGACTACAGCACCGGACCAATTGTTTGGGGTGAACCGGGCACAAATGGCCAACACACTTATTACCAACTAATTCCTCAAGCTACAAGATTAATACCATGCGATTTTATTGCACCAGCCCAAACACATAACCCCATTGGTGGTGGTGCTCATCATAAAATTTTATTAGCCAACTTTTTAGCGCAAGCAAAAATCGTTATTCCAGTATGCCTTAATTAAGACCTAACTGGGCTCAGTCTTAATATGCTTTCAAATATAAGCTTTCTTAATAATTAAGAAATGAGCTTTTTTCCTTAGCTGCCTCCCTATCTTGGGTATATATTCCCTCGGTGCAGCCTCGATGTGGGTTGTGGATGCTTAAATTGCGGGCGGCATCTACTCGCCCCGTCACTGGGGGTTCACAGGGTGCATGAGGCCTTTTAAGCCAAATCCTCCTCGCCAGCCGCTCTTGGTCAGGGGCTGCTTATTTGAGTATTCGCAGCTAACTTAAATTAATAGGCCGTTCGCTGTTTTCCGGCAGTGACCCCCTTGGCCTGAGCTCAGCCTGTGTGAGCTATCAAGAGCTGAATACTGTTACATGAATCTATAGCTTTTCCCCTTTTCAGCATAGCTACTGTACAGCTTGAAGGCGCCTCCAACACATTGAGTGATATGGTGAGTGAGTAAAAGTTATATTATTTGAGTATAAGTATATGCCAGTATGCACATATATTGACTTACAATTCCTAACTTATGCTCAAAATTTGAAAAGAATAGGAGTTGACAAAGAGCAATAATGTATTTGCATACATAATTTTATGCAAATACGTATTTATATATAGGCATTTTTTTTTTCTTATGCCAAACTGGTTTTTTTCATCGTTCTTAATTGCATTCTCAGTTATTGAGTTAGGTCAAGGATTGGGGCTTTAATTTTATTGTTTTTTTTGTATCACAAGGAATTTCCTTTATTACGTTGAATTGTATCAATAAGTTTTGCGATTAGCTAGTAAGACATTAGGTTAGTCCGTAAATTGAAGAAGAAAAAAACTGTTGTGGATTGATTATTTTTTTATATTTTTAGGGCAACATTTATTTTTACTTTTGATAAGTTTCTTTTTGCAAATAATAATTTCATTTGAATTGAAAACTTGTAATTAGTATTGAATTGAAATCGTAATTTTTAGTTTACCTTCCTTTTTCTGAGAATATTATAATAAATAAATAGTGTATGGATGACAATTTTAGATTTTTCATAATGCAGGGCTAAAGTTTTAGGTTTGGTGTTGGTGTTGCGCTTGTGCGTGGCAAGGTTAGGTGAGGGTGAGTAGTAGGGAAATGACTGAATGAGGACGGACAGACAAACGTCAGGTTTGAGGGCACTGTAAGTAGATAGGAGTCAGCACATTGCCCACGATGCGGTGCAAGTTGCACTGCAGAGGGAGGGTAGACTCCACCTGACAAGACAGGGCTTCATATTTTCCTTACTCTTATGCTTTCCCCCTTCTAACTCTACCCCTCACGTCTATTTGTATCATTTTCAGCTATTCTTTTCACTACATATGCGGGTATTAACCCCATTTGGTTCATGTGACTGCGGGTGCGGTCGGTGGTGTAATACCCCGCCCAAAACGACGAGCTAGCCTGGGCTCGCAAGCATACCTGCTTGCCGCCGCTCCTCACCACTCCAAACCGTCAGCCACGTAACAATGACGCCCAACGTTTATAGCCCGATCTTCTTTTTATTTCCCACATTTTTCAAGTAACCCCTATTTTTCACTATTCTTTAATCTCCCCACTTTTCTTCCAGATTTCCTTGTTTCTTTAATCCCATGTTCCATCCAAAATCCCTATTTCCATCTTTTGACAGGACATGGACCGTCATGATGGCAACGCCGATTGGGTTCACCTGATCGACAAGTGTCATCATGACCAGAGGATAAGGATTATCTGAGTGGTCATGTCAGGGTTCCTTTGTTGAACTTCAACAGTTCGACAAAGTGATACCTGGCATGACACGTAGCTAGCAACGGACTTAGGTAGGAGATCGTGGCGAGCTGTTCAAGCTACCTTACCGGGAGTTCAGCATTACCGATAAGTGAGGTTTACAGTCGTCGCCACGATATTTAGGAGTAGGAGGTGTGGCATCCATACTTAGCAATAAGTTCTTGGTTGTGAAGTGCCACACTTCCACGGACTGCACGATTGACCAGACTTTAAATACATAGAGATAGACTAACCACCTTCGCTGAACCCACGCCAACGCAGCACCACATACACCAATACTAATACATTCAATTTGTTCAAAGTTGTTAACGTTTTATTTGAAATTCTAAAGTCAATATTTTTGAAGTTTCGAGGTTATTAACAAATTTTTTACTGATTATTTCCAAACATTTCTTTGAATTGCGTTTTTCGAAAATTGAAAATTTTTTGTTTGGATGTAAATTGCATTCGATGCATACTTTGATAATCTCTCTAGAGACTTAACATTTTCGTTGCTTTTATTTTTGGGGTTTAAACCACACTTAATATTTTCTTAGTTTGTTTCATAGTTGCCTTTTATGGTTTCGATCACCATGAACATACATACTTAGGGTAAGACAACCACAAAAATAAGGTTTGAATTTTGGTTTCAAGTAATTCTAATATGTTTTCCATTATTTTTTTTATTAGTTTACCTGGTTGTATTCATCCATACAGACTACACTAATTCGTTTACCTTTTTTTTGGCAATTTCAATTTTGTATTTTTTCTTATATACTTTTCCTGTTAATCAACTCATACAATGTCTACATCTAACTAGTTCACACACACAAACATAGAGTTAGAGATTGTTTTTAGTTTTAGTTTAATTTTGTTTTCAGTTTTATCCCTGAGGTATTTTTTTGGGTTCTCGATCAGATCCTTAAACCGCAAAACTTGATCCCTAGGTATTACGAATATTACTTGCATTTAATTTTTGATATCTGTGTTATTTCGTTTTTGGTTTTGGGTCATATTTTTGGGTTGGATACTAGACATTTAAGGAATACAAATAAAAGTTTTTCTTGGTACTCATACACACACATGCCAACATATAATTTGAATTCTGACTTTTGGAAGTCTTAAATTTCTATTGGAATTGCACAATTTACAAAATGCACACGAATCTATCAAAACCGATTTGGCGCAAGCGCGTCACGAATTGGAATTGGCAGCGGCGCGTTTTGCTGAATTGAGCGAAAAACAAAATCAAGTAGTTGATTTGCAGGCCAAAAATCATGAACTGATTCAGCAATTGGCTGGTATCAATAGCAAAACGGGCAGAACAATCGGGTTTGCAGGCAATAATGGGTGTGTTCCAAGCACATTTGGCTGATAAGGAAAAGTAATTGACTGATGCCAATGCAAAGAATATAATGTTGTTGAATAAATTCAATAATTTAGAATAATCAAAAGTATATAGTGAAATTAAAGAAATTACACAATATATACTAACAATAAAATGTGGCGGCGTAAATAGTCATTTTGCATTGTATGCTGTTAGAAATGGACTCTATACACAGTTGAGCGCAATTCACCGATGAATTGGTACAATTTATATGTGAAGAATTTAAACGAAAATATGAATTGGATTCACATGAAAGTCGGCGCTCTTTAGGCAAAATACGCAATGCGGCCACTAGTTGTAAACACATATTGACAACGCTTCCCTCGACAAAAATATATATTGATTCACTTATGAATGTTGTTGATTTCCATGCACAAATGTCACGGGCACGTTTCGAAAGCCTCATAAAAGCAGTTATAAATGATGTATATTGGAACGATTTTCCGTCATCCCTTGTCAAATTTGGTTTTGAGACAAACCGGTTTCGGCGTTGTGCCATCATCAGTGTCGATTTTCGTTCTGATCTGTTGTTGTCGTTTATCCTGTATTTATAGTTCGTAGGTATATGAGCAGGTATTGTCAAATTGATGCTTGTGTATATTTAGTTATGTGTATGTGATGTGTGTTCATTCAGAGCCGAGGGTGGCTTACTAATCGATTTGTGTGGCTGACTGGGGTAGGTAGAAATCTGTGATTTTAGCCGTTTGACCTTCTTTGTCGGTTTTTTGTTTTGGTGTGTTAATTGTTTTGTGTTTATTTGTTGTTGTGTGTTTGTCTGTTGTACCTGTGTGATTAAGTTGTTTCCTGTAAACAAGTTTTAAAGGCTCGAATATTGTGTCAGAAATTGTGTTTATCTGTTCGTTTATTATTCTACCGTCGAATGTTTTCTGTTTGTAGATTTCAATGTTTTCGAGTACGTTGAGACGTCGGCCCTTTGCATGTATGTGAAGAACCCTAACTGTTTTATTGATGTTTGCTGGGGAACATTCATTATCGACCATGTGATTCGCGAAGTTAGACTCGGGTATAATGTTTGGATTCCGTATTTTTTGTTGTAATCTCTAATATGTTCTCTGAACCTCGTTCTTATTTGCCGTCTGTTTGTCCTATGTAACTATGCTGGCATCCGCAGGTAAGCTTGTATACGCCGTGGCTGCTAAACGGATCCTCTGAGTTAATGTTAGTTCTTAGTTTTCGCCCTAGATTGTTCGATGTTTTGAATGCTGTGTTAATGTTGTATTTTTTAAAGAAGTTTGCCAATTTATATGTTGCTTTTCCAGTATATGTCATAGTCGTCCAGCTATTATTTTCCTTTTCATTATTTCTTTTATTTTATTATTATTCATTCGGAACCGAGGGTGGCTTACTAATCGATTTGTGTGGCTGACTGAACCGAAAATTGGACAAGCTGGCAGGACGACGAGAGGGTAACCAAAACCAAAACACTCACCAATTTTATGACAAGTTCGTTAACCTCACAACAGTGGTCATTACCAAGGAAGAGGCACAACTTCTCGAAAAGGGCCTGAAGCACAATATCATGGACCAGAATACAGTAAGAAAAACGGAGCAAGCGATTGTAGATGCGGAGATCGCAATATGATTGATACCACAGGAAGAACAGGAGCACGCAAGACACATGTGCAGGGAAATCATAAAAAAGGAGGTGAAAGCACCGGAAGGACA
The DNA here is from genome assembly GCF_040869045.1 of Eurosta solidaginis. Taxonomy (NCBI): domain Eukaryota; kingdom Metazoa; phylum Arthropoda; class Insecta; order Diptera; family Tephritidae; genus Eurosta; species Eurosta solidaginis. Next base: position 120,813,333 of record NC_090321.1, read on the forward strand.
AAAATCGAATACATAGGAGAAAACAATAAATAATCTACGGCATAAACCAAGGAAAAACAATATTGTCACAACGAAAGCGGACAAAGGAAACACCACTGTGCTAATCGAAAAAGAGCAATATATATCCAAAACCGAAGATCTCATAGAGGAAATGAAATGTCGTAGAATGAGAGAGGATCCTACAGATGAATACCAAAAACAAATCAAAGTTTCTATAAAAAATGCAACCAATATAGTAGATTCTAACATGGCACATAGATTGGTCCAAATGAACCCTTCGGCTCCTCCACTGGCTGCACTACCAAAAATCCACAAGCCGGACACGCCAATGAGGCCCATCATTAATTTTAAATCGGCACCATGTTAAAAACTGTCCAAATATTTAAAAACGATATTGATAGATACTCTGGAGCTAAGGAACGAATATGCAATAACTAACACAATAGAACTAATAGAGAGACTCGAGACCGTAGAGCTAACAAGAAACAGCAAATTGGTATCTTTTGACATAAAAGATTTATACCCATCTATACCACTATCGGAGACTTTGGACATAGTTAGCTCAACAATAGTTCATAACACAAAAAAAAAGTGAAAAGTATGCAAATCACAAATACGCTAAGAACCACTTTACGTCAATATTGTTTTCAATTCAACAATAAAATATATAGATAAACAAACGGTCTTGGAATGGGAAGCCCCACATCAGCAATTCTTATGGAAGTGTTCATGCAAAATCTGGAAGAAAAGTACATGCAGGAGCTGAAGTCCAAATTAGGCGTGTTATTTTATGCTAGATACGTGGATAACATAATATGCCTTTTAATTACTAATAAGAAGAGCTTGTACTGGAGTACCTCAACAAGCAGCACGGAAATATAAAATTTACAATGGAAGCCGAAAAAGACGGAGGAATCAACTATCTAGACCTCACGATAAATATTGATAAAGAAGCCAAAAGATTTAACTATGACACATATAGAAAGTCAACGGCCACCGACACAATAATACACAATACCTCAAGTCACCCTCAACAGCATAAAAATGCAGCATTAAGGCACTTGGTACATAGACTTGAAAGAACACATCTTACACAAGAGGCATATAAGAGAGAACTTGAGGTCATATATAATATCGCTGCAAACAACGGATATAAAAAAGCACTAGTAGATAAGCTCAGAAGAACAAATGGAGAACCAAAAAGAAATAATGAAAAGGAAAATAATAGCTGGACGACTATGACATATACTGGAAAAGCAACATATAAATTGGCAAACTTCTTTAAAAAATACAACATTAACACAGCACTCAAAACATCGAACAATCTAGGGCGAAAACTAAGAACTAACATTAACTCAGAGGATCCGTTTAGCAGCCACGGCGTATACAAGCTTACCTGCGGATGCCAGCATAGTTACATAGGACAAACAGGACGGCAAATAAGAACGAGGTTCAGAGGACATATTAGAGATTACAACAAAAAAATACGGAATCCAAACATTATACCCGAGTCTAACTTCGCGAATCACATTGTCGAGAATGAATGTTCCCCAGCAAACATCAATAAAACAGTTAGGGTTCTTCCCATACAAGAAAAGGGCCGACGTCTCAACGTATTCGAAAACATGGAAATCTTCAAACAGAAAACATTCGACGGTAGAATAACAAACGAACAGATAAACACAATTTCTGACACAATATTCGAGCCTTTAAAACTTGTTTACAGGAAACAACTTAATCACACAGGTACAACAGACAAACACACAACAACAAATAAACACAAAACAACACACCAAAACAAAAAACCGACAAAGAAGGTCAAACGACTAAAATCACAGATTTCTACCTACCCCAGTTATAAATACTTTTATGCAAACATTAAATGATTGCGTTGAACGTGCTCTAACAGAGCACACGGAAATACGGGTTATTAATTCAATTGTATTGCAGGGTGCAACGATGCGCATACCAAAACTGCAAGCAGCCATTGCAGTCCGTTTTCCTGATGTTCAATTGCAAATATTTCAAATATTTCTGCTAATGAAGTTGTTGCCATTGGATGTGCACGGCAGGCAACTTTTCTACACACGCCACTAGAGCAAGAGGCAACAGAGGAGAGAATATATGTGGAAGAGGACTTACTCATTTCACATGGTAATGATGAAGCAAGTGCAAGGGGTGTTGATTGGTATGCAAATTGGAGATGCGATATCCTTTACCTGCCCGTTCCCACCGGATTAGTCACAAATGGATGAGATACGCGGATGTGAATATTTTAAACACAATGGGACGGACTCTAGTCCAAATGGTGTAAAGACCTGCACCGTATAAGCAGGTATGTTTCGTTATTGCAATTATAAACTTCTCTCATTTCTCTACCCTTGCTTCGCTTTAGGTTTCCTTAACGTAGCGGAATCCTGTTTTAGACTAACGAAGTACAAAATATTGATGCTGAAATCCCTGATCGCGGCGCATAGGAAACGAAATGCATTTTCATGCACCCAGGTGAGTTGCAGAGTTACATTTGCATATTTTGATGAAATGTGTTATTTTTTTTCTCATATGTTCATTCATTCCGCTATAGATAGCGAAGAATGCCAGGTTCGGTCAGTTGCCTGTCCATGTTCCTCCAAGTGTCGCAACCAAGTCTTCATCATTCGCCACTAATTCTCTCTCATTCTACGGTAGTTTGGCTCCAGAACTTGGTGGCAGTTCATGACCGAAACGTTGATTGGAAAACAATTGCTCCTGCTGGCCAACCAGCCAATGTCACACAGCAATTCTCTTCCACAACCAACGTGGCTACCAGGCTGGTCGCATTTCGTAAGAAGGTATCAATAACTTGAATGGTATAATATATGTAAGTAGTTGTAGTACAAAGAACCCATTAATTGCTAGTGTGAGTCGCAATGGCAGAAGCGATGCGAATGTATGTGACAATAAGTTTAATAAAGTTAGAACCAACTTTAAATATGTTCCATCCAAACTAATCCCTATTTCCGTCTTTTGACAGGACAGGGATCGTCATGATGGCATAGGTATTTTCGACTGTGAGCCTAGTGTATCGACTAATCTCATTGAATGACGTAAAGCTTGTATCAATGTGCTGAATTCGCCAAGATGGTTGTGTCGGAGCAAGGGTATTCATAAGCAAAGGACTACAGCAAACAGCTTGTGAAGCCAGAGGTAGGGTGTTGTGTTCACATTCAGACTATAGCCTACAACCAAATTAACTCTTACGCGGACGTGTCCTGGTATAGGTTGCGAGATGAACTTCGAACGTGGCATACCATCCCCTGGTCTAAGATTTTGTATGGGGGTACCAATAAAGATACTGTCCACAGATACTGAAGCTTATATATGTTTCTAGCTTGCGCGACTTAGCGCGCGAATGGTAGACACTTATGTATCTATTGATGCTCACAGAATATGCCCTTTGGAGACATGCAACAACTTTGAAGTCGCCCTCATATTTATAATTTCAATGAGAGGCTTTCGTTTTAACAGCGCCCCTCCAGAGGATGTTACGTTCTGCGATACGAAACTTGTTGCGTACGGGCACGTTAAATGATGAGAAAATGTTTAAAGAGTTATGTGTATTTATTGGATTGTTACTCCAAGATACCTGAGAAGGGGTAGCGACACCCTATTGCATTTGGCAACCATGATGCAGTAGAGCTCGCCGAGTTTTTCCCTTCTGTACTTCCTTCATTCTTCCTTTTCTTTAGCCGAGTCCGATGACTTCACCATCGGGTCCTACTATTCGTTTGACCCTTGACGTATGGGTGCGGCCTGCACGAGACCTTTCTTTGGGGTGTAATGATATTTTATAACGATGAAAAAAATCTGTGTGCATATTGGAGAAAAAAATCACTCGTTTTGTAGAATTAATATCTGTGTCACTTTGACAGAGCTCCTATGGCTTTGGGGGTGTATTTGTATTCTGTAGCAGATGATGGATCTGCGTAGGGGTTGGTGGTTGGCCTCGTTCGGGGTAAACGAGAGAGTTACAAGTCTCCCTCACCCTCATTGGAGGGTAGTAGTAGGACCAATTTCGTGATTGGTCTGGTGGCTTGTCCCCTTGCCATATCCAGTTCGAGGACTCGAACTCGGTTATCTGGGCCATAGTGAATATTGGCTATCCGGTCCTCTTTAATGACGACTAAGTCCCCTGTTTGAGATTCGATTGTGGATGCTTCCACTTAACGCGTTTCTGCAACTCGGTGAGATGCTCAGTTTTCCATCTCTTGCAGAAGGTTTGATGCAGCGCTTTAAGTTTTTCCCATCGATTGACGAGTGATGCGCGATTCTCGCTAACGTCAATCTCGGGTGTCGCTAGTAGATGACCCCCGACTAGGAAGTGTCCGGGGGTAAGTGGCTCAAGGTTGGACGGGTCATTTGAAGATGGGCTTAGGTGTCGGGAGTTGAGACAGGATTCAATCCTACACAGGAGGGAGCCAAATTCCTCGAGAGTAAATTTATGATCCGATGCGATCCTTTTGAAATGAATTTTGAAACTCTTGACTCGCGCTTCTCACAGCCCGCCCATATGAGGAGCAGCTCCTGGTATGAAATGCCATGTGAGGGTTTGGTGGGCATATTTAGAGAGGGTTTGGTCGCGCGTATCAACGAGGAATGCCTTGAATTTTCAGCGGATAGCCATCGACTAAGCACTCCATCCAACCCGACTTCTCTGATGCAGTTCACCTGACTTGAGGGATTTAATGTGAGAATGCTCTGGCCATGGTGAGCCCATAAACTTAGCCCTACGTCTTGAGATTTCGTCACATTCCAGGAGTACATGTTCCGCCGTCTCCGGTGATCGATCACAAAATCGGCATGTGTTATAGTATACCCAGCTTCTGCATGTGGCTGTTCAGTCTACAATGTCCTGTAAGAATAGCTGTTAGGATCCTTAAGTTATGTTTCGAGAGGTCTATTAATGCCCTATATCGAGTTGTGTTGTAGCCCCCTAACAGTAACTTAGATTGCCTCAGGCCTAGCATATTGCGCCAGTGTTCTTCCCTCTTTTCCCTTTCTTCTACTAGATGCCCTCTGATTTCCTGCAGGCCTGCTGGCAGGAACGGCTCAGGAACAATAGGTCGTGTCGTTGCTGCCTCTCCTGCCAGGCTGTCCGCTTGCTCATTGCCCTCAACTCCCCTGTGGCCAGGAACCCATGCCAACAGCATTTTGTTGTGTGCTCCTAGTTGATTTAGCTATTCAACGCACTGAAGGACTAGTGCTGATTTTATTTCAGAGGCCGAGATCGCCTTGAGGGCGGCTTGACTGTCACTGAGTATGGCAATTCTTTCACTGGAGTATTCGTGCTGAAGGTTCAGGTCAGCGCACTGCTTCATAGCGAATACTTCCGCTTGAAAAATGTTCGGGTGTGCCCCCAGAGGCGTTGATATCTTGGCTCTAGGTCCAATGACTCCAGATCCAATACCCTCTGGCGTCTTCGAGCCATACTATTCTATTTAGCTGATGAATGTACTCAATTCTGATTTCCTCCCACGTACCCTTATCTACCAGTTCTACTTTATACCTTCTCTCATAGACTCTCTGCCTGAGGATATCATCCCTCGAAAGTTGAGAGATTGGGATTTTCTCTCTCAATTCCTCCATGTTTCGGGACGATATGACTTTACCTATGCCCGGCCCTCCTTAGCGAGATTCAGGAGGGTTCGCTGACTGCTCTATTGATATATGCAGCGGGGTCAGATCGAGGATAGCCTCCCGCGCTGCTGTAGGGCATGTGCGCATAGCTCCCGTGATGCATACACATGCCAGTCGCTGAAGTTTTGACAGTGCTTGCCTCGTCGTCGCCCGAGTTGTTCTCGATGCCCAGCCTATCGAGCCGTATGTTATCATAGGTTTTACTATCATGGTATATATCCATCTTAACACATGCGGGCTACAGCCCCATGATTTGCCTGCTAAACGTTTGCATACCATGATAGACCTCGTGGCCCTAGCTCTCATGAAGTCGAAGTGCTGTTTCCATAGGAGCTTGGTGTCAAAAATGACTCCAAATATTTCACCGCGGTTCCATATTCTATTGCCACGCCATCTATTGTTATTGCTCTCAGGGCTGGTAGGGCCCTTCTTCTGGTGAAAGGGATGATGGTCGTTTTAGATGGATTGATGTTAAGCCTCACACTGGCACACCATTCCTTTGTAATATTCAATCCTCTCTGTATTATGTCACAGAGCGAATTTACCCCTTCACCCCAATTATGACGATGCCGTCAGCATATCCATGGTATCTTATGCCACTGTCAGATAGCTTTTCCAGGAGTTCATCCACAGAAGGGGTGATAGAACACCTCCTTGAGGGCATCCCTCGTGGTATTAACCTTAACTGCGCTGTTGCCTACATGGACTTCAGCGATTCTTGTGCGGAGTAGATTGTCAATCCATCTCTGGATAGGTATCTGAATTTCTCTTCTCTGCAGTGCTATGTTTACGCTTTCGTGAGATGTGTTGTCAAAGGCACCCTCGATGTCAAGGAAAGCGCAAATCACTGCCCTCTGTATTTCAGATGTTAATTGGTACAGAGCTGTATCCGTGAACCTACCCACTCTGTACGCATACTGGTTATGATGTAGGGGCCAGCTCTTGAGGGCGTTCGACCTAATTTCTTGGTCTAATATCTTTTACATTGCCTTCAAGACAAAGGAAGTTAGACTTATTGGTCTGAAGGACTTTGCTTGTGAATAGTCCTTTTTTCTACTTTTGGTATGAAAACCACTTTTGCTCTTATCCACATCATGGGTATGTATCCCAGTGCCAGGCTATCTCTCATGATCCTGGCTAAATGTGGGATAATCTGTGTCCCTTGTTGCATTAGCGCCGGGTAGATGCCATCCACCCCCGGAGATTTGTATTTCTCAAAGGATTCCATCGCCCATCTGACTATGGCCTCACTGAAGAGGGAGTTGGCCAGTTGCCAGTTGATGGGGTTGGTTTCACTCTGGGGAACACAGGTTCCGGTACTTTTAGAGAGGCACCCGGAAAATGCGTTTGTAGCAGGGCCTTCGCTCGCTCCTCCACCGTTCCGGTATAGCTACCGTCTGGGAGCCTAATCGCTAGGTTAATCTCCTTCTGCTCTTTGACGAGGGCCTTGTGGAGCCTTGCCGCTGCAGGTGTGCTAGAAATTCCCTCACAGAAATTTCTGAAACTTTCCCTCATAGCTTTCCTTATCTCCTTATTGTACTTTGTTAGATTTTGAGTGTATTCCTCCCAGTTGCCGGTTCTTCTTGCCCCTTTAAAGATTTTCCTGACTTTCTTCCTTAGTAGTGTCAGGTCATGCGACCACCAGGGGGTTGCCTTCTTACCCTTAACTAGGGAGACTCGGCAACTGGAGTTGTAGGCATCTATCATTATCTGATTTGCTCTATCCACTCTGCCCACTAACTCAGTACAGTTAGTGCTTCTGTTGTTAGTTAGTGTTGTTGCCAAGTATTATATCTAGGACCTCTGCCCTGACTCTCGTAACAAACGTCGGTTTGCTCCCGACGTTATATATATTCAAATCGTTGCTGACTATATATTCTAGTAAACACTCACCCCTTTGGTTGGTATCACTGCTGCCCCACTCCGTGTTGTGGAAGTTATCATCGCTCCATATGATCAACGGAAGTTTGGCTCTTATGCAGTGCTCCACTAGCTTCTGCACGTTATCTGGAGAGACTGTGCTGTCGTCCCCCGGGAAGTACAATGTTGGTGTTGTCTCCATTCACCTTTGTCTCGATCTGCACCAGATCCCGACTTAAAAATTCTGTAATGCAAAAATAGTTAGTATTTGTTTTAAGCATTACAATGCTCTTGGTCTCTGCTGTTAGAGATCCCAAATAACTTTGTTATTACTCAGATTAAGGCCCCTCACCTGTCCCTTGTAAGCCCAAGGTTCTTGAATGAGGGCGATGCCCAGATCATCCGAGGCGAACCTCCTCGCCAGTACAGCCGAGGCTGCAATGGCGTGATGGAGGTTGATCTGGGCAATTTTTATGCTTGTGCCGGTCATTTGTCCCGCCTATTCAGCTCCAGCTCCTTGAGGTCGAATCCCTCGATGAGCTCTTGTGTGGTGGGGATTTCTCCTTCATCCCCAGGCTGTACGATTGTGTCCTTCTTGCTTGCTGCGGTGGGAGGGTTTGTGGTCTCGCGAGCTCTGATGGTATCGGTGCTCGCGTCCGTCATATTCTCGTCCGACATCTCGCCCCTGTCGGCGCCCTTTGCCTCCGCCTTGTCTTCCGGCTGCTCATTATTCCCTCGTTGCCTCTGCCTACAGGGTCTCACTAGGACCAGGCCGTACCTATAGCGCAGCTTAAATCCGTTTCTGCGAGTAATTTGGTACGTCTCGACGTGGGCCTGTTTCCTCTGCGCTACAGTTAATAACGCGCCATTTCTGCGTCCTGAGGCCCTCATCTTGATTGGCGAGGAGCCGTAACGCAAAATATTTGGGGCGTTCCGCACTTCTGGGGTGGAACATAGTCACATTATGAGTTGGCGGTATTTCATCCTCGCGTATCGTGCATAATTGTAGCCCTGTCCACCCCTCAAGCGTCGGTATCACTTCGACGAGCCACTTAACCGTTTTCTCGTCCTCGCAATCTACCAGGAGGAGCCCTGCTCGGAAGTACACCACGCAAAGTACCATGCCCACATCCTCTGAACACTCCGTCCATTATGAGCGCTTGCAGATTCGTCAGGTCCTCTTGACTTAGGGCCTCCGCTGGGTAGTTACTGGGTAGAACAGCTATTCGGATACCCCTAAGGCTTTCCGAATAGCTCTTCTGCCTTTGTGCCATCACAGCGGGTACCCCAGTCCCCTGGCTAAATTCACCCTGCCCGTGGGTGCAGTGTTCCTGGGAGCATGGGCCCGTTGCCTCTTTGAACTTGGAGTTTCCTCCGGCGTAATTTATCCGATTCTACGCCTCTCAGCGGGAGCGGGTGCATGCTGGTCAGCTGCCACTGGCTGTGTTCTTCTTCCTTTTTTGCTTCCTCTTTGAGCAGTGGCTTTTCTTTGCCCGCGCTCTGGTTCATGCCTGCGCTCATCTGCCCCTACTCTTGCCTCCCTGGGCGACAGGCCCTCCTCGAGATATCGTAGATATCTTTTTACCCCAGCCCACTTAGTCCAAAGCGCCTCTTATCATCCAGCGCTCCTGGACTGCCCCGTGGTGGAAGTGCAGGGTGTCTGCCTCTGTTCTGTCTTCTGTTAGGCCGCTTCCACTCCTCCGGGTTCCGCTCTTTACTGTTCCCTTCCTGGGACTTTTCATAGTTGCTCTGTGAGCTGCTACCTGAGTCATGCTGCGACGGTGAGAACCTAGACTTGCTCGTCGCTCTAGAGGGACTGCTAGGCTAAGCTTTTGACAACACTTGTTTCCACAGCTTTTACCTACGCAGGGATTTGGTTTAACTTCATACAGCTTTCGTTTTTTACCCCGAAGTCTTTTAGGAAGATTTCGTTTCCCTCGTTACCCTCTTGTTCCAACGCATATCTCGTTTTCTAATTCCCCAGAGTATGTCTTTTCAGACTCAGTATCGCTATATGGCACCAGTGAGTTATTCTTGATCGTTCATTGGTATAAAAACACAGTTTTGTTATTTTATTTTAAAGATAATTTATAATAATTAATCACCTTATTTTGTAAAAGCTCCATATTAAAATAATAAAACAATTTTATTGGTTTTCACGAACTTAAGCAGAAATGATTTGTATCAAACTAAAATATATATTTTCGTTTTCAGCCATATTTTTTTCTTTTCGCAAAATGGTTGCTTAAATCATACATATACATTATAATTGCAACAAGTGATTTTGCGAACACGATAAAAGTGAAAATAAACATTACTCGTAAGATACCACAGATAAGCACTTTTGAGGTAAGTAGCATTTCTACACTAACAACGCAACTGAGACATTCTGGCTCTATTAATTTGCGTGTTTTGTAGATTTGTTTTTGTGAAGTTTCTTTTTCGTTGAGAATGAGAAGCTTTGTAAACTCGTGCTCAGTTTTACATATTTGTATTTGTTTGTTTAATGGCGTATTCAATTTATACTTATTATTAAGAATCCATGAGCTTAACACCGGCTTATAATAATTGAATATTCAATTATATATACAAAAGAAAATACACACAATACGGAAATTAATAGAGCCCGAAAGTCTCAGTTACGTTGTTAGTATAGAAATGAGAAAAACTGAAATAAGTATGAAAACAAATACCAGCAGGATAGCCTCGTGACTGCAGTTTCGCGGTTCGAATCTCGGTGAAACCTTTGATAACATTACGAAATTGCCTGATGATGACTACGTTGGCGGTTTTCGAAATGGTACTGTTTAGGCCACCAGCCTAAATATTCACGACCACCCTAACGCAGGTTATTAAAAAGATCAAGTTGTACCGGTAACGGTCCACCCCTGCCGAATGCTAACTTCAAAAGGGGAAAAACCCGACGAAAGTTAGCTATCGGCAGGTGGTGTGGACTTTCTTTGTCCTACGCTCTTCAACTTCTTTTCCGAACGTTGAAGAGCCGGCAACTATCCCACAGGTGTGTAAGCTAAAACCAACCCTTTTTTTCTAATTAATGTTATAAATTTTGATACGTGTAATCAATAATTTTGCATTGCATTTAAATTTGATTTGATACATGTAATCAATAATTTTGCATTGTATTTAAACTTGAATTTGATACGGGTAAACAATACTTTTGCATTGTATTTAAACGTGAATTCGCGATTTGGTAATAGAAATAATTTATCCCCTTTTAATATACACAAAAATTATTTGTGCTGCATTTATACAGTGAATAAATATTGTTACCTACCAGTTACTAATTCTCTTTATTTTTTCTTTTATTTGCGTGCGATCGCGCCCCACGACCCGGGTGCCACATTCCCCCCGCAAACATTGGTCCTTACGCGCCGAGAAAAGCAAAATTTCGGAAGACGACACATTTAAAAACACAAAACCACCAGGAAATTTGGGGATCGCAGAAATAATTTAAAAGAGGTATTATTTAATCATCAAATTCAACCATTGGAAAAAGTTAAACAACAAAACGAACGAGCAGTGTATACCAACTCGTTAACTCACGCATACATTAAAATCATCCCATTATCAAAATCATCACATCGCTCTTACAATCCATTCAGCATCATACAATCCGTTAATACACTATCACATAATCACAACATCAAACAGTCCACTCATCAACATCACATACAGTGCATTAATATCGAGATCACATCATCAAACAGTCTTCTCCTCAACATTACATACAGTCCATTATCACTCAGACAGTCCATTAATCATCACATCAGCACACAACATCACTTACAATCCGTCAATAGCATCATCACATTCATAATCACATACAGTCCATCACATCAACACAGCGCAGCCCAACGATCAACTTTAAAACACAAGGTACGTGGTTGTTTGGTTGCACAACATTTTTTTTATTTTTTTACGTACGGAAGGTGCATTCCGTGATAGTTACAAAAAAGGCAAAGCAAGTGAAATTGTCAGAATTCGTGTTTAATAAGCACACAGGGTAAGGGTAACCCGACACAGCTCAAGGCAAGACAGTCAGTGAATTTTTGTTTTGTTTTTTTTTTTTCATCACACTCAGCACTGCACTGTGGACATTGCTCGTCGTCACATACGCTAACAAAACAATCATCAGATTTCGTGTTACAGGAACCATATTTCACTCTTTTGATAGCCTTAGCGCATCTATCAGGAATTCACTTCACTCACCAGTTTTTCTAACTCAGGCAAAAGGCCAGAGAATTCACTACGTTGGGTGGCAAGTGGCTTAGTCATATTGGTTGTAAGCCACAATTAATCACAAAACACAATATATACGGATCGCTTATTTATATCAGATAGCTTGTATTTTTTTCACATTTTCTTTCATAATAAACATTTTAAACTGTACGTTTTCCACGTTAAGTGGGATACACCAAATTGATTTCTTTTTGTTGGGAAAGATAACCCTGGTTGGCTACTCGGGAATACTCAGCGTTCACTTTCACTTTTTATACATCCACATTTCTATTTGCGATTCAAATCTCAAAGTTGACACATTATATCCACATCGGGATTACTATCTGCGTTTTTAAAACTTGTTTTGGATACGCTAAATTATTTTGGAAAATAGTTCTATCTTTGTCTAACACACCTCTTATTTACTTTATTTTTTTTTATCCACATTAAATCCTCGTGAGGATTTCTAACAGTATTTCATATCACTTTTTTTACACATTACATTGATTGCTGCACGACTCTAAAAAAAAACACGCTCAATTTTTGCTGCGGTTACACACACTCCAACGCCATTAAGTTGTTTACCTCCAATCTTGACACCTTCAAATAAACAAAATATTCAAATTAATAAAAGAAATGGAGACGTATATTAGATTGGCGGATTCCATAGTCGAGTTTGAACAAGACTTCAATTCCACCTCGGCCGAATCCCGGAACAAGCACACCCTTGCACTACTGCAAGAGGAGCTAAGGGCACTATGGAAGAAAACCAAGTCTGCATACGAAAGTCTTCTCGGTAATAGTGATCTGTCCAAAGGGGACCTAAGTGCGCTTAGGAAGAAGAATAAAAGTTGCTTCGCATGCTACCCGCAATGCATGTCTGCTGTGGCGGCTGAAGTCGAAGCTATCACCCCACAGCCGCAAAAGATGAAGCAAAGGATGAAAACTCTTCGCGCCGTGGACATAAAATGCGGCTGCCGCCTTGCGACACCGGTGTATTTAAAGGCGACTACCTTTCCTGGCCAGCCTTTAGAGATATGTTCACGGCCATTTACATCCACAATACCGATCTGAAAGATGTTGAGAAATTATACTATTTAAAACAAAAAACGCAACGGCAGGCAAAAGAAATAGTGGGCCGGTGCTCTTTAACAAACGAGGGTTTTGCAACCGCCTCGAAGAACCTAAGCGGCAGGTACGAAAATAAACGTATCCTTGTCAAAGCGCAATTAAAACTTTTATTTAACCTAACGGCAGTCGAACAGGAGTGTGGAACATCTATTAAAAAATTGCAACGTGAAATCAACAATTGTATTTCTTCGCTGAAATACCAAAAGATTGACATCACAAATTGGGATGCAATCATAACCTTCTTGTGCTCAACAAAACTCCCCGAATTTACCCTGGCTCTTTGGGAACGGACCGTGAAAAGGAAAACTGACATACCGAAATGGGAGGATATTGACAAATTCATGTCCAATCGCTTCCAAACATTGGAGACGGTTTCTGATCTCAGGGCTAGCAAACCCACAAAAGCGCCCAAAAGTCAAAGTTCAAATTCTAGAGAAAATTCTACAAAACTTGGGGTTTACCAAGCCAGCGTACCAAAACGGGCATGTAAGATGTGCAACAGTACGGAGCACAAATTGCGAAATCGCCAAAAATTCCGTAGGTTGTCCACGTCAGGAAAAATAGATTTTGTAAAAAGCAATAGTTATTGCCTGAATTGTCTGTCGGGTGGACACACAGTGACACGCTGCACTAGTCCATTTAATTACAGCACGTTGCACGCAAGGTACAACACCGCTCCATCTTCCGACAGCACAAAAGAAGACAGCTCCTCAAAGGTGGACTCAAAACGCCACCGACAACACACCCTCCACGTCACACCAGGCAAGGGCAAGGGTGGACTCGGAAAAGAGAAAAGAAAATATTAATAGCGTCCCTTCCTGTCATGCACATACAACAAAGGGGGTATTACTAGGCACAGCACGAGTTAAAATAAACTATAATGGAGTGGATTTCTCCGCGAAAGCACTTATAGACTCGGCGTCGGAATGTTCGTTTATAACAGAAAGACTCAAAAATAGAATACATCTGTCATCTTAACGATTGTACGTCCAAGTCTCAGGCATAAATAATACACCATTTGCACAGGTGAAAGAATCCTGCTCCATAAGACTAGGTTCACTTATTGACCCCTTAGTACGCATTGATACCGTGGTTCTGGTCCTACCTCAGTTGACAGGGGATCTTCCAACATGCCAAGTTGACGCAATGACTCGACAAGAGTTCCCTGATCTTGTCTTGGCGGATAAAAGGTTTTTCGTTAACGAACCAGTCAACCTCATCCTGGGAGACGACTTTTATCCCCAGATAATGCTAAACGGTATTTGGAAGAACGTTTTAAATACGCTTCTCGCCAAGAAAGCGTCTTCGGTTGGATTTTAACCAGTCGTGCAGAAGTACCTCACCCAACTAATACACGGGTATCCTTTTTTAACGAAATTAGCCTAGACAAGCAACTAACCGCTTTCTGGGAACTTGAAAACGTACCTACAAAAAAGGCCCTGACTGAAGATAATGCCTATTGTGAGGCACTTTATAAAACCACAATCGAAAGGAACTCTGACGGGAGGTACACCGTCGTCCTTCCCTTCAAACAAGACTTCCCAAAAACCCTTTGTTTGGGCCCATCTCTTAAGATTGTCTGCTCTCAGTTCTATCGGAACGAGACACGCCTAGCCAAGACACCGGCCCTACAGACGGAATACAATAGGGTACTGACAGAATACGTCACATTAGGGCACATGTCCAAGGTGCACACCGTAGGCGGCAGCAGGAAACAAACCCGCGATCCATGGAGCGCCCAGTACCTCCATTGCGCAGTGCGAAAATCGTTCAGTACTTCTTGTTGCTTTACGTAATCGTGGAAATGATCCAATTCTGGTCGATTGTAATGATGTTATGCCGTTGATACGCGCAGAGTTATCGCATATGAAAGAGTTCACCAATCAAGTAATATCAGGTGTATGTCGTGGTTGCCAGTGCAGAAAATAACTAATGTGGTTAACATTGGTATCGGTGGTTCAGAATTGGGGTCATTGATGGTGACTGAAGCCCTTAAACCATACTGCAAGGGATTACATTCACATTTTGTTTCGAATAGTGATGGTACACATCTGGCAGAGGTTTTGAAACGTGTTAATTACGAGACCACCTTGTTTATTGTTGCATCAAAAACGTTCACAACTCAAGAGACAATAACCAATGCCACATCGGTTAAGAGTTGGCTGCTGGAGCAAGCTAAAGACCCGTCTGCTGTAGCTAAGCATTTTGTAGCATTGTCCACAAACAAAGAAATGGTGACAGCATTCGGTATTGACAGTAAGAACATGGCTTTTGGGATTGGGTGGGTGGTCGTTACTCGCGACTGGTTTTTCAATTTGCCCATCCATTGTGTTTGAAAATTTTGAACAACTCCTCGAAGGGGCTTATTATCTAGACAACCATTTTAAAACTGCACCGTTGGAAGAAAATGCTCCAGTGATTCTTGCTCTTTTGGGGATTTGGTATTCTAACTTCTTCAATGCTTCCTTATGGTCAGTATTTGCATCGATTTTGGGCTTACTTTCAACAAGGTGACATGGATAGCAATGGAAAATTCGTAACAATAACCGATTCTAAAGTGGTGGACTACAGTACCGGACCAATTGTTTGGGGTGAACCGGGCACAAATGCATTTTATTGCACCAGCCCAAACACATAACCCCATTGGTGGTGGTGCTCATCATAAAATTTTATTAACCAACTTTTTAGCGCAAGCAGAGGCGTTAATGCAAGGGTTAGCAGCAATGCACAAAGTGTAACTTGGACAAATGAAGATTTGATTAATGCTACAAGAAACACGTCAACCCTTTTGCTTGAGCAACAAGCTGGTACACAATATGCTTGCACAACAACAACGCATACAAAGCGAGTCAGCACAGAAGGATAAGTGTATGAATTATTTAACTTGTTTGTTGAATGCTTGCAATCAAGCCACCGAAGAATTGAAACAACAAGTTGGCCTATTAGAACAGCAACGTGAAGAGCTCGAACAATTTCAAATAGTCGTATCTATAACTTGGATTAGGCAATTGCATAATTTACCGGAAAGTCGTTTTGACGAGGTGTCGAGCCGTGTACTCAGATTTGCGAATGTCACACTCGCCAGCCCTTAGCAAACATATCCAAATCGTTATTCCAGTATGCCTTAATTAAGACCTAACTGGGCTCAGTCTTAATATGCTTTCAAATATAAGCTTTCTTAATAATTAAGAAATGAGCTGTTTTCCTTAGCTGCCTCCCTATCTTGGGTATATATTCCCTCGGTGCAGCCTCGATGTGGGTTGTGGATGCTTAAATTGCGGGCGGCATCTACTCGCCCCGTCACTGGGGGTTCACAGGGTGCATGAGGCCTTTTAAGCCAAACCCTCCTCGTCAGCCGCTCTTGGTCAGGGGCTGCTTATTTGAGTATTCGCAGCTAACTTAAATTAATAGGCCGTTCGCTGTTTTCCGGCAGTGACCCCCTTGGTCTGAGCTCAGCCTGTGTGAGCTATCAAGAGCTGAATACTGTTACATGTATCTATAGCTTTTCCCCTTTTCAGCATAGCTACTGTACAGCTTGAAGGCGCCTCCAACACATTGAGTGACATGGTGAGTGAGTAAAAGTTATATTATTTGAGTATAAGTATATGCCAGTATGCACATATATTGACTTACAATTCCTAACTTATGCTCAAAATTTGAAAAGAATAGGAGTTGACAAAGAGCAATAATGTATTTGCATACATAATTTTATGCAAATACGTATTTATTATTATACGCATTTTTTTTTTTCTTATGCCAAACTGGTTTTTTTTTCATCGTTCTTAATTGCATTCTCAGTTATTGAGTTAGGTCAAGGATTGGGGCTTTAATTTTATTGTTTTTTTTTTTTGTATCGCAAGGAATTTCCGTTACTACGTTGAATTGTATCCATAAGTTTTGCGATTAGCTAGTAAGACATTAGGGTAGTCCGTAAATTGAAGAAGAAAAAACTGTTGTGGATTGATTATTTTTTTATATTTTTAGGGCAACATTTGTTTTTACTTTTGATAAGTTTCTTTTTGCAAATAATAATTTCATTTGAATTGAAAACTTGTAATTAGTATTGAATTGAAATCGTAATTTTTAGTTTACCTTCCTTTTTCTGAGTATATTATAATAAATAAATAGTGTATGGATGACAATTTTAGATTTTTCATAATGCAGGGCTAAAGTTTTAGGTTTGGTGTTGGTGTTGTGCTTGTGCGTGGCAAGGTTAGGTGAGGGTGAGTAGTAGGGAAATGACTGAATGAGGACGGACAGACAAACGTCAGGTTTGAGGGCACTGTAAGTAGATAGGAGTCAGCACAGTGCCCACGGTGCGGTGCACGTTGCACTGCAGAGGGAGGGTAGACTCCACCTGACAAGACAGGGCTTCATATTTTCCTTACCCTTATGCTTTCCCCCTTCTAACTCTGCCCCTCACGTCTATTTGCATCATTTTCAGCTATTCTTTTCACTACATATGCGGGTATTAACCCCATTTGGTTCATGTGACTGCGGGTGCGGTCGGTGGTGTAATACCCCGCCCAAGACGACGAGCTAGCCTGGGCTCGCAAGCATACCTGCTTGCCGCCGCTCCTCACCACTCCAAACCGTCAGCCACGTAACAATGACGCCCAACGTTTATAGCCCGATCTTCTTTTTATTTCCCACATTTTTCAAGTAACCCCTATTTTTCACTATTCTTTAATCTCCCCACTTTTCTTCCAGATTTCCTTGTTTCTTTAATCCCATGTTCCATCCAAAATCCCTATTTCCATCTTTTGACAGGACATGGACCGTCATGATGGCAACGCCGATTGGGTTCACCTGATCGACAAGTGTCATCATGACCAGAGGATAAGGATTATCTGAGTGGTCATGTCAGGGTTCCTTTGTTGAACTTCAACAGTTCGACAAAGTGATACCTGGCATGACACGTAGCTAGCAACGGACTTAGGTAGGAGATCGTGGCGAGCTGTTCAAGCTACCTTACCGGGAGTTCAGCATTACCGATAAGTGAGGTTTACAGTCGTCGCCACGATATTTAGGAGTAGGAGGTGTGGCATCCATACTTAGCAATAAGTTCTTGGTTGTGAAGTGCCACACTTCCACGGACTGCACGATTGACCAGACTTTAAATACATAGAGATAGACTAACCACCTTCGCTGAACCCACGCCAACGCAGCACCACATACACCAATACTAATACATTCAATTTGTTCAAAGTTGTTAACGTTTTATTTGAAATTCTAAAGTCAATATTTTTGAAGTTTCGAGGTTATTAACAAATTTTTTACTGATTATTTCCAAACATTTCTTTGAATTGCGTTTTTCGAAAATTGAAAATTTTTTGTTTGGATGTAAATTGCATTCGATGCATACTTTGATAATCTCTCTAGAGACTTAACATTTTCGTTGCTTTTATTTTTGGGGTTTAAACCACACTTAATATTTTCTTAGTTTGTTTCATAGTTGCCTTTTATGGTTTCGATCACCATGAACATACATACTTAGGGTAAGACAACCACAAAAATAAGGTTTGAATTTTGGTTTCAAGTAATTCTAATATGTTTTCCATTATTTTTTTTATTAGTTTACCTGGTTGTATTCATCCATACAGACTACACTAATTCGTTTACCTTTTTTTTGGCAATTTCAATTTTGTATTTTTTCTTATAGACCTTTCCTGTTAATCAACTCATACAATGTCTACATCTAACTAGTTCACACACACAAACATAGTGTTAGAGATTTTTAGTTTTAGTTTAATTTTGTTTTCAGTTTTATCCCTGAGGTATTTTTTTGGGCTCTCGATCAGATCCTTAAACCGCAAAACTTGATCCCTAGGTATTACGAATATTATTTGCATTTAATTTTTGATATCTGTGTTATTTTGTTTTTGGTTTTGGGTCATATTTTTGGGTTGGATACTAGACATTTAAGGCATACAAATAAAAGTTTTTCTTGGTACTCATACACACACATGCCAACATATAATTTGAATTCTGACTTTTGAAAGTCTTAAGTTTCTATTGGAATTGCATAATTTACAAAATGCACACGAATCTATCAAAACCGATTTGGTGCAAGCGCGTCACGAATTGGAATTGGCAGCGACGCGTTTTGCTGAATTGAGCGAAAAACAAAATCAAGTAGTTGATTTGCAGGCCAAAAATCATGAACTGATTCAGCAATTGGCTGGTATCAATAGCAAAACGGGCAGAACAATCGCGTTTGCAGGCAATAATGGGTGTGTTCCAAGCACATTTGGCTGATAAGGAAAAGTAATTGACTGATGCCAATGCAAAGAATATAACGTTGTTGAATAAATTCAATAATTTAGAATAATCAAAAGTATATAGTGAAATTACACAATATATACTAACAATAAAATGTGGCGGCGTAAATAGTCATTTTGCATTGTATGCTGTTAGAAATGGACTCTATACACAGTTGAGCGCAATTCACCGATGAATTGGTACAATTTATATGTGAAGAATTTAAACGAAAATATGAATTGGATTCACATGAAAGTCGGCGCTCTTTAGGCAAAATACGCAATGCGGCCACTAGTTGTAAACACATATTGACAACGCTTCCCTCGACAAAAATATATATTGATTAACTTATGAATGTTGTTGATTTCCATGCACAAATGACACGGGCACGTTTCGAAAACAGAGGAGAAAACAATAAAGAATCTACGGCATAAACTAAGGAAAAACAATATTGTCACAACGAAAGCGGACAAAGGAAACACCACTGTGCTAATCGAAAAAGAGCCTGAAGCACAATATCATGGACCAGAATACAGTAAGAAAAACGGAGCAAGCGATTGTAGATGCGGAGATCGCAATATCATTGATACCACAGGAAGAACAGGAGCACGCAAGACACATGTGCAGGGAAATCATAAAAAAGGAGGTGAAAGCACAGGAAGGACAAAAATCGAATACAGAGGAGAAAACAATAAAGAATCTACGGCATAAACTAAGGAAAAACAATATTGTCACAACGAAAGTGGACAAAGGAAATACCACTGTGCTAATCGGAAAAGAGCAATATATATCCAAAACCGAGGATCTCATAGAGGAAATGAAATGTCGTAGAATGAGAGAGGATCCCACAGATGAATACCAAAAATAAATCAAAGTTGCTATAAAAATTGCAACCAATATAGTAGATTCTAACATGGCACATAGATTGGTCCAAATGAACCCTTCGGCTCCTCCACTGGCTGCGCTACCAAAAATCCACAAGCCGGACGCGCCAATGAGGTCCATCGTTAATTTTAAATCGGCACCATGTTACAAACTTTCCAAATATTTAAAAACGATATTGATAGACACTCTGGAGCTAAGGAACGAATATGCAATAGCTAACACAACAGAACTAATAGGGAGACTCGAGACCGTAGAGCTAACAAGAAACAGCAAATTGGTATCTTTTGACATAAAAGATTTATACCCATCTATACCACTATCGGAGACTTTGGACATAGTTAGCTCAACAATAGTTCATAACACAAAAAACAAAGTGAAAAGTATGCAAATCACAAATACGCTAAGAACCACTTTACGTCAATATTATTTTCAATTCAACAATAAAATATATAGACAAACAAACGGTCTTGGAATGGGAAGCCCCACATCAGCAATTCTTATGGAAGTGTTCATGCAAAATCTGGAAGAAAAGTACATACGGGAGCTGAAGTCCAAATTAGGCGTGTCATTTTATGCTAGATACGTGGATGACATAATATGCCTTTTAATTACTAATAAGAAGAGCCTGTACTGGAGTACCTCAACAAGCAGCACGGAAATATTAAATTTACAATGGAAACCGTAAAAGACGGAGGAATCAACTATCTAGACCTCACGATAAATATTGATAAAGAAGCCAAAAGATTTAACTATGACACAAATAGAAAGTCAACGGCCACCGACACAATAATACACAATACCTCAAATCACCCTCAACAGCATAAAAATGCAGCATTAAGGCACTTGGTACATAGACTTGAAAGAACACCTCTTACACAAGAGGCATATAAGAGAGAACTTGAGGTCATATATAATATCGCTGCAAACAACGGATATAAAAAAGCACTAGTAGATAAGCTCAGAAGAATAAATGGAGAACCAAAAAGAAATAATGAAAAGGAAAATAATAGCTGGACGACTATGACATATACTGGAAAAGCAACATATAAATTGGCAAACTTCTTTAAAAAATACAACATTAACACAGCATTCAAAACATCGAACAATCTAGGGCGAAAACTAAGAACTAACATTAACTCAGAGGATCCGTTTAGCAGCCACGGCGTATACAAGCTTACCTGCGGATGCCAGCATAGTTACATAGGACAAACAGGACGGCAAATAAGAACGAGGTTCAGAGAACATATTAGAGATTACAACAAAAAAATACGGAATCCAAACATTATACCCGAGTCTAACTTCGCGAATCACATGGTCGAGAATGAATGTTCCCCAGCAAACATCAATAAAACAGTTAGGGTTCTTCCCATACAAGAAAAGGGCCGACGTCTCAACGTATTCGAAAACATGGAAATCTTCAAACAGAAAACATTCGACGGTAGAATAATAAACGAACAGATAAACACAATTTCTGACACAATATTCGAGCCTTTAAAACTTGTTTACAGGAAACAACTTAATCACACAGGTACAACAGACAAACACACAACAACAAATAAACACAAAACAATTAACACACCAAAACAAAAAACCGACAAAGAAGGTCAAACGACTAAAATCACAGATTTCTACCTACCCCAGTTATAAATACTTTTATGCAAACATTAAATGATTGCGTTGAACGTGCTCTAACAGAGCACACGGAAATACGGGTTATTAATTCAATTGTATTGCTGGGTGCAACGATGCGCATACCAAAACTGCAAGCAGCCATTGCAGTCCATTTTCCTGATGTTCAATTGCAAATATTTCAAATATTTCTGCTGATGAAGTTGTTGCCATTGGATGTGCACGGCAGGCAACTTTTCTCCACACGCCTCTAGAGCAAGAGGCAACAGAGGAGAGAATATATGTGGAAGAGGACTTACTCATTTCGCATGGTAATGATGAAGCAAGTGCAAGGGGTGTTGATTGGTATGCAAATTGGAGATGCGATATCCTTTACCTGCCCGTTCCCACCGGATTAGTCACAAATGGATGAGATACGCGGATGTGAATATTTTAATCACAATGGGACGGACTCTAGTCCAAATGATGATAAAGACCTGCACCGTATAAGCAGGTATGTTTCGTCATTGCAATTATAAACTTCTCTCATTTCTCTACCCTTGCTTCGCTTTAGGTTTCCTTAACGTAGCGGAATCCTGTTTTAGACTAACGAAGTACAAAATATTGATGCTGAAATCCCTGATCGCGGCGCATAGGAAACGAAATGCATTTTCATGCACCAGGTGAGTTGCATAGTTACATTTGCATATTTTGATGAAATTTGTTATTTTTTTTCTCATATGTTCATTCATTCCGCTATAGATAGCGAAGAATGCCAGGTTCGGTCAGTTGCCTGTCCATGTTCCTCCAAGTGTCGCAATCAAGCCTTCATCATTCGCCACTAATTCTCTCTCATTCTACGGTAATTTGGCTCCAGAACTTGGTGGCAGTTCATGACCGAAACGTTGATTAGCAAACAATTGCTCCTGCTGGCCAACCAGCCAATGTCACACAGCAATTCTCTTCCACAACCAACGTGGCTACCAGGCTGGTCGCATTTCGTAAGAAGGTATCAATAACTTGAATGGTATAATATATGTAAGTAGTTGTAGTACAAAGAAACCATTAATTGCTAGTGTGAGTCGCAATGGCAGAAGCGATGCGAATGTATGTGACAATAAGTTTAATAAAGTTAGAACCAACTTTAAATATGTTCCATCCAAACTAATCCCTATTTCCGTCTTTTGACAGGACAGGGATCGTCATGATGTCATAGGTATTTTCGCCAAGATGGTTGTGTCGGAGCAAGGGTATTCATAAGCAAAGGACTACAGCAAACAGCTTGTGAAGCCAGAGGTAGGGTGTTGTGTTCGCATTTAGACTATAGCCTACAACCAAATTAACTCTTACGCGGACGTGTCCTGGTATAGGTTGCGAGATGAACTTCGAACGTGGCATACCATCCCCTGGTCTAAGATTTTGTATGGGGGTACCAATAAAGATACTGTCCACAGATACTGAAGCTTATATATGTTTCTAGTTTGCGCGACTTAGCGCGCGAATGGTAGACACTTATGTATCTATTGATGCTCACAGAATATGCCCTTTGGAGACATGCAACAACTTTGAAGTCGCCCTCATATTTATAATTTCAATGAGAGGCTTTCGTTTTAACAGCGTCCCTCCAGAGGATGTTACGTTCTGCGATACGAAACTTATTGCGTACGGGCACGTTAAATGATGAGAAAATGTTTAAAGAGTTATGTGTAAATTTTATTGGATTGTTACTCCAAGATACCTGAGAAGGGGTAGCGACACCCTATTGCATTTGGCAACCATGATGCAGTAGAGCTCGCCGAGTTTTTCCCTTCTGTACTTCCTTCATTCTTCCTTTTCTTTAGCCGAGTCCGATGATTTCACCATCGTGTCCTACTATTCGTTTGACTCTTGACGTATGGGTGCGGCCTGCACGAGACCTTTCTTCGGGGTGTAATGATATTTTATAACGATGAAAAAAATCTCTGTGCATATTGGAGAAAAAAATCACTCGTTTTGTAGAATTTATATCTGTGTCACTTTGACAGAGCTCCTATGGCTTTGAGGGTGTATTTGTATTCTGTAGCAGATGATGGATCTGCGTAGGGGTTGGTGGTTGGCCTCGTTCGGGGTAAACGAGAGAGTTACAAGTCTCCCTCACCCTCATTGGAGGGTATTAGTAGGACCAATTTCGTGATTGGTCTGGTGGCTTGTCCCCTTGCCATATCCAGTTCGAGGACTCGAGCTCGGTTATCTGGGCCATAGTGAAGATTGGCTATCCGACCTAGTCTCCATTCGTTGGGAGGCAGATTGTCCTCTTTAATGACGACTAAGTCCCCCTGTTTGAGATTCGATTGTGGATGCTTCCACTTAACGCGTTTCTGCAACTCGGTGAGATGCTCAGTTTTCCATCGCTTGCAGAAGGTTTGATGCAGCGCTTTAAGTTTTTCCCATCAATTGACGAGTGATGCGCGATTCTCGCTAACCTCAATCTCGGGTGGCGCTAGTAGATGACCCCCGACTAGGAAGTGTCCCGGGGTAAGTGGCTCAAGGTTGGACGGGTTATTTGAGATGGGCTTAGGGGTCGGGAGTTTAGACAGGATTCAATCCTACACAGGAGGGTGCCAAACTCCTCGAGAGTAAATTTATGATCCGATGCGATCCTTTTGAAATGAATTTTGAAACTCTTGACTCGCGCTTCTCTCAGCCCGCCCATATGAGGAGCAGCTCCTGGTATGAAATGCCATGTGAGGGTTTGGTGGGCATATTTAGAGAGGTTTTGGTCGCGCGCATCAACGAGGAATGCCTTGAATTTTCAGCGGATAGCCATCGAAGCACCGACTAAGTTCGTACCGTTGTTGGAGTAGAGATTTTTCGGGCATCCTCGTCTGGCGACAAACCGACTAAACGCTGCTAGATACCCGGTGGTACTGAGGTCGCTAGATAGAGAGATAGATAATTAATTGAGGATCGCACTACGACCATTGGTCTATTGTGCCCTCAACAGCTTCACAGCACTCCATCCAAGCCGACTTCTCTGATGCAGTTCACCTGACTTGAGGGATTTAATGTGAGAATGCTCTGGTCATGGTGAGTCCATAAACTTAGCCCTACGTCTTGTGATTTCGTCACATTCCAGGAGTACATGTTCCGCCGTCTCCGCTGATCGATCACAAAATCGGCATGTGTTATAGTATGCCCAGCTTCTGCATGTGGCTGTTCAGTCTACAATGTCCTATAAGAAAAGCTGTTAGGATCCTTAAGTTATGTTTCGAGAGGCCTATTAATGCCCTATATCGAGTTGTGTTGTAGCTCCCTAACAGTAACTTAGATTGCCTCAGGCCTAGCATATTGCGCCAGTGTTCTTCCCTCTTTTCCCTTTCTTCTACTAGATGACCTCTGATTTCCTGCGGGCCTACTGGCAGGAACGGCTCAGGACCAATAGGTCGTGTCGTTGCTGCCTCTCTTGCCAGGCTGTCCGCTTGCTCATTGCCCTCAACTCCCCTGTGGCCAGGAACCCATGCCAACAGCATTTTGTTGTGTGCTCCTAGTTGATTAAGCTATTCAACGCACTGAAGGACTAGTGCTGATTTTATTTCAGATGCCGAGATCGCCTTGAGGGCGGCTTGACTGTCACTGAGTATGGCAATTGTTTCATTGGAGTATTCGTGCTGAAGGTTCAGGTCAGCGCACTGCTTCATAGCGAATACTTCCGCTTGAAAAATGCTCGGCTGTGCCCCCAGAGGCGTTGATATCTTGGCTCTGGGTCCAATGACTCCAGATCCAATACCCTCTGGCGTCTTCGAGCCATCGGTATACCATACTATTCTATTTAGCTGATGAATGTACTCAATTCTGCTTTCCTCCCACGTACCCTTGTCTACCAGTTCTACTTTATACCTTCTCTCATAGACTATCTGCCTGAGGATATCATCCCTCGAAAGTTGAGAGTTTGGGATTTTCTCTCTCAATTCCTCCATGTTTCGGGACGATATGACTTTACCTATGCCCGAGCTCTCCTTAGCGAGATTCAGGAGGGTTCGCTGACTGCTCTATTGATATATGCAGCGGGGTCAGATCGAGGATAGCCTCCGGCGCTGCTGTAGGGCATGTGCGCATAGCTCCCGTGATGCATACAGATGCCAGTCGCTGAAGTTTTGACAGTGCTTGCCTCGTCGTCGCCCGAGTTGTTGTCGATGCCCAGCCTATCGAGCCGTATGTTATCATAGGTTTTACTATCATGGTATATATCCATCTTAACACATGCGGGCTACAGCCCCATGATTTGCCTGCTAAACGTTTGCATACCATGATAGACCTCGTGGCCCTAGCTCTCATGAAGTCGAAGTGCTGTTTCCATAGGAGCTTGGTGTCAAAAATGACTCCAAATATTTCACCGCGGTTCCATATTCTATTGCCACGCCATCTATTGTTATTGCTCTCAGGGCTGGTAGGGCCCTTCTTCTGGTGAAAGGGATGATGGTCGTTTTAGATGGATTGATGTTAAGCCTCACACTGGCACACCATTCCTTTGTAATATTCAATCCTCTCTGTATTATGTCACAGAGCGAATTTACCCCTTCACCCCAATTATGACGATGCCGTCAGCATATCCATGGTATCTTATGCCACTGTCAGATAGCTTTTCCAGGAGTTCATCCACAGAAGGGGTGATAGAACACCTCCTTGAGGGCATCCCTCGTGGTATTAACCTTAACTGCGCTGTTGCCTACATGGACTTCAGCGATTCTTGTGCGGAGTAGATTGTCAATCCATCTCTGGATAGGTATCTGAATTTCTCTTCTCTGCAGTGCTATGTTTACGCTTTCGTGAGATGTGTTGTCAAAGGCACCCTCGATGTCAAGGAAAGCGCAAATCACTGCCCTCTGTATTTCAGATGTTAATTGGTACAGAGCTGTATCCGTGAACCTACCCACTCTGTACGCATACTGGTTATGATGTAGGGGCCAGCTCTTAAGGGCGTTCGACCTATTTTCTTGGTCTAATATCTTTTACATTGCCTTCAAGACAAAGGAAGTTAGACTTATTGGTCTGAAGGACTTTGCTTGTGAATAGTCCTTTTTTCTACTTTTGGTATGAAAACCACTTTTGCTCTTCTCCACATCATGGGTATGTATCCCAGTGCCAGGCTATCTCTCATGATCCTGGCTAAATGTGGGATAATCTGTGTCCCTTGCTGCATTAGCGCCGGGTAGATGCCATCCACCCCCAGAGATTTGTATTTCTCAAAGGATTCCATTGCCCATCTGACTATGACCTCACTGAAGAGGGAGTTGGCCAGTTGCCAGTTGATGGGGTTGGTTTCACTCTGGGGAACACAGGTTCCGGTACTTTTAGAGAGGCACCCGGAAAATGCGTTTGTAGCAGGGCCTTCGCTCGCTCCTCCACCGTTCCGGTATAGGTACCGTCTGGGAGCCTAATCGCTAGGTTAATCTCCCTCTGCTCTTTGACGAGGGCCTTGTGGTGCCTTGCCGCTGCAGGTGTGCTAGAAATTCCCTCACAGAAATTTCTGAAACTTTCCCTCTTAGCTTTCCTTATCTCCTTATTGTACTTTGTTAGATTTTGAGTGTATTCCTCCCAGTTGCCGGTCCTTCTTGTCCCGTTAAAATTTTTCCTGACTTTCTTCCTTAGTAGTGTCAGGTCATGCGACCACCAGGGGTTGCCTTATTACCCTTAACTAGGGAGACTCGGCAACTGGAGTTGTAGGCATCTATCATTATCTGATTTGCTCTATCCACTCTGCCCACTAACTCAGTACAGTTTGTGCTTCTGTTGTTAGTTAGTGTTGTTGCCAAGTGTTATATCTGGGACCTCTGCCCTGACTCTCGTAACAAACGTCGGTTTGCTCCCGACGTTATATATATTCAAATCGTTGCTGACTATATATTCTAGTAAACACTCACCCCTTTGGTTGGTATCACTGCTGCCCCACTCCGTGTTGTGGGAGTTGTCATCGCTCCATATGATCAACGGAAGTTTGGCTCTTGTGCAGTGCTGCACTAGCTTCTGCACGTTATCTGGAGAGACTGTGCTGTCGTCCCCCGGGAAGTACAATGCTGGTGTTGTCTCCATTCACCTTTGCCTCGATCTGCACCGCCACCAGATCCCGACTTAAAAATTCTGTAATGCAAAAATAGTTAGTATTTGTTTTAAGCATTACAATGCTCTTGGTCTCTGCTGTGAGAGATCCCAAATAACTTTGTTATTACTCACATTAAGGCCCCTAACCTGTCCCTTGTAAGCCCAAGGTTCTTGAATGAGGGCGATGCCCAGATCATCCGAGGCGAACCTCCTCGCCAGTACAGCCGAGGCTGCAATGGCGTGATGGAGGTTGATCTGGGCTATTTTTATGCTTGTGCCGGTCATTTGTCCCGCCTATTCAGCTCCAGCTCCTGGAGGTCGAAGCCCTCGATGAGCTCTTGTGTGGTGGGGATTTCTCCTTCATCCCCAGGCTGTACGATTGTGTCCTTCTGCGGTGGGAGGGTTTGTGGTCTCGCGAGCTCTGATGGTATCGGTGCTCGCGTCCGTCATATTCTCGTCCGACAGCTCGCCCCTGTCGGCGCCCTTTGCCTCCGCCTTGTCTTCCGGCTGCTCATTATTCCATCGTTGCCTCTGCCTCCAGGGTCTCACTAGGACCAGGCCGTACCTATAGCGCAGCTTAAATCCGTTTCTGCGTGTAATTTGGTACGTCTCGACGTGGGCCTGTTTTCTCTGCGCTACAGTTAATAACGCGCCATTTCTGCGTCCTGAGGCCCTCACCTTGGTTGGCGAGGAGCCGTAACGCAAAATATTTGGGGCGTTCCGCACTTCTGGGGAGGAACATAGTCACATTATGAGTTGGCGGTATTTCATCCTCCCGTCTCGTGCATAATTGTAGCCCTGTCCACCCCTCACGCGTCGGTATCACTTCAACGAGCCACTTAACCGTTTTCTCGTCCTCGCAATCTACCAGGAGGAGCCCTGCTCGGAAGTACACCCCGCAAAGTACCATGCCCACATCCCCTGAACACTCCGTCCATTATGAGCTCTTGCAGATTCGTCAGGTCCTCTCGACTTAGGGCCTCCGCAGGGTAGTTACTGGGTAGAACAGCTATTCGGATACCCCTAAGGCTTTCCGAATAGCTCTTCTGCCTTTGTGCCATCACAGCGGGTACCCCAGTCCCCTGGCTAGATTCTCCCTGCCCGTGGGTGCAGTGTTCCTGGGAGCATGGGCCCGTTGCCTCTTTGAACTTGGAGTTTCCTCCGGCGTAATTTATCCGATTCTACGCCTTTCAGCGGGAGCGGGTGCATGCTGGTCAGCTGCCACTGGCTGTGTTCTTCTTCCTTTTTTGCTTCCTCTTTGAGCAGTGGCTTTTCTTTGCCCGTGCTCTGGTTCATGCCTGCGCTCATCTGCCCCTGCTCTTGCCTCCCTGGGCGACAGGCCCTCCTCGAGATATCGGAGATATCTTTTTACCCCAGCCCACTTAGTCCAAAGCGCCTCTTATCATCCAGCGCTCCTGGACTGCCCCGTGTTGGAAGTGCAGGGTGTCTGCCTCTGTTGTGCCTTCTGTTAGGCCGCTTCCACTCCTCCGGGTTCCGCTCTTTACCGTTCCCTTCCTGGGACTTTTCATAGTTGCTCTGTGAGCTGCTACCTGAGTCATGCTGCGACGGTGAGCACCTAGACTTGCTCGTCGCTCTAGAGGGACTGCTAGGTTAAGCTTTTGACAACACTTGTTTCCACAGCTTTTACCTACGCAGGGATTTGGTTTAACTTCATACAGCTTTCGTTTTTTACCCCGAAGTCTTTTAGGAAGATTTCGTTTCCCTCGTTACCCTCTTGTTCCAACGCATATCTCGTTTTCTAATTCCCCAGAATATGTCTTTTCAGACTCAGTATCGCTATATGGCACCAGTGAGTTATTCTTGATCGTTCATTGGTATAAAAACACAGTTTTGTTATTTTATTTTAAAGATAATTTATAATAATTAATCACCTTATTTTGTAAAAGCTCCATATTAAAATAATAAAACAATTTTATTGGTTTTCACGAACTTAAGCAGAAATGATTTGTATCAAACTAAAATATATATTTTCGTTTTCAGCCATATTTTTTCTTTTTGCAAAATGGTTGCTTAAATCATGCATATACAGTATAATTGCAACAAGTGATTTTGCGAACACGATAAAAGTGAAAATAAACATTACTCGTAAGATACCACAGATAAGCACTTTTGAGGTAAGTAGCATTTCTACACTAACAACGCAACTGAGACATTCTGGCTCTATTAATTTGCGTGTTTTGTAGATTTGTTTTTATGAAGTTTCTTTTTCGTTGAGAATGAGAAGCTTTGTAAACTCGTGCTCAGTTTTGCTTTGATGCTATTGACGGATTGTAAGTGATGTTGTGTGCTGATGTGATGATTAATAGACTGTCTGAGTGATAATGGACTGTATGTAATGTTGAGGAGAAGACTGTTTGATGATGTGATCTCGATATTAATGGACTGTATGTGATGTTGATGAGTGGACTGTTTGATGCTGTGATTATGTGATAGTGTATTAACGGATTGTATGATGCTGAATGGATTGTAAAAGCAATGTGATGATTTTGATAATGGGATGATTTTAATGTATGTGTGAGTTAACGAGTTGGTATACACTGCTCGTTCGTTTTGTTGTTTAACTTTTTCCAATGGTTGAATTTGATGATTAAATAATACCTCTTTTAAATTATTTCTGCGATCTCCAAATTTCCTGGTGTTTTTGTGTTTTTATATGTGTCGTCTTCCGAAATTTTGCTTTTCTCGGCGCGTAAGGACCAATGTTTGCGGGGGGAATGTGGCACCCGGGTCGTGGGGCGCGATCGCACGCAATTAAAAGAAAAAATAAAGAGAATTAGTAACTGGTAGGTAACAATATTTTTCACTGTATAAATGCAGCACAAATAATTGTTGTGTATATTAAAAGGGGATACATTATTTCTATTACCAAATCGCGAATTCACGTTTAAATACAATGCAAAAGTATTGTTTACACGCATCTTTCGGGCTCTATTAATTTCCGTATTGTGTATATTTTCTTTTGTATATATAATTGAATATTCAATTATTATAAGCCGGTGTTAAGCTCATGGATTCTTAATAATAAGTATAAATTGAATACGCCATTAAACAAACAAATACAAATATGTAAAACTGAGCACGAGTTTACAAAGCTTCTCATTCTCAACGAAAAAGAAACTTCACAAAAACAAATCTACAAAACACGCAAATTAATAGAGCCAGAATGTCTCAGTTGCGTTTTTAGTGTAGAAATGCTACTTACCTCAAAAGTGCTTATCTGTGGTATCTTACGAGTAATGTTTATTTTCACTTTTATCGTGTTCGCAAAATCACTTGTTGCAATTATACTGTATATGCATGATTTAAGCAACCATTTTGCAAAAAGAAAAAAATATGGCTGAAAACGAAAATATATATTTTAGTTTGATACAAATCATTTCTGCTTAAGTTCGTGAAAACCAATAAAATTGTTTTATTATTTTAATATGGAGCTTTTACAAAATAAGGTGATTAATTATTATAAATTATCTTTAAAATAAAATAACAAAACTGTGTTTTTATACCAATGAACGATCAAGAATAACTCACTGGTGCCATGTAGCGATACTGAGTCTGAAAAGACATATTCTGGGGAATTAGAAAACGAGATATGCGTTGGAACAAGAGGGTAACGAGGGAAACGAAATCTTCCTAAAAGACTTCGGGGTAAAAAATGAAAGCTGTATGAAGTTAAACCAAATCCCTGCGTAGGTAAAAGCTGTGGAAACAAGTGTTGTCAAAAGCTTAGTGAGCAAGGTCGGTTGGTGCTAAATGAACTTTTTTCGGGCTTAGGCAACAAAATACGACAAAGAGATTATCTTCTATCGTGCATGACCCGGAAATGCGTTCAAAGGAGAACATCAGATAGCCTTAAAAAACCAGTGGAGCTATACATATTTCATTACCTATAACGAAAAGCGTTTTAAAGTTTGTCAGCAGTTTTTACTGAAAACACTTAATTTTTCCCAAAACACGTTAATATGTGTTAGAAAAAAAAAATACTCTTCAAATACCTCTTGCCTGACCAAAAAAAGACCTTCTCCCCATAATAAGTCTGATGAAATAAATGTGGATCTTTTGAAATCATTCATTGAACACCTACCAGCAGTTCCTTCCCACTATTGTATTAACAAAAGTACTAAGTTTTATCTTCTACAGTACTTTCGAAACGTGCCAACTTTGTATAGGTGTTACACGCAGCACTTGATAAATACAAATCAGGAGCAAGCTAATACTATTTTCACACACACGGCTTATTGAATAATAAAGGCAGTTTTCTACACTAAGACGGTTATTGAGCTCAATCTTCCATACAAGATTCGAATCTATAATTATTTCATTAGTAACTAATCGAATGCCTAATGAAGTCAAAAGCGCAATGTAACTCTGTTGGCAGCGTTCAGTTTCTTAGTTTTGCGTGTGTTTAGTGCTCAAAAATGTCATTTGTCAAAGTAAATGTCATTGTCTGTCATATAGCATTGTCATTTTATTCGCTTGACATTTCATCCTTCATACTAATCGAGCAGTTACTTCTGTGTGAAAGCAAAAAATTTGCGATTTCCTTAAAAGGTGAAATGAGATCATTAAGTTTATTTTCATTTTATTCGCTTGACATTTCATCCTTCATACTAATCGAGCAGCTACTTATGTGTGAAAGCAAAATATTTACGATTTCATTAGAAGGTGAAATGAGATCATTAAGTTTCTGTGTGAAAACAGTAAAAGTTATCCATAAGAGTTTTTCGTACCATTTTCAAAAATGAATACCATATAGGCTTCCATTTGCCAAAAAAGGACAAATGCATTATTTGTGAAAAGTATAAGAATTCGGACAGAGAAGAACAAAACCTTTTACAACAAACTGAGGAACATAAAATGCACATACGAGACAGAGATAAATCAAAAGAAATTTTCTTAGAGGACCAAAGAAAAAGCAAAGAGAATGGGACGTATATCTGAGACAGCTTCGACCTTCAGAAAGTATTGAATACACCACACGGAAAAAGCGTAAACCTTTTCTATTCAAGAAAATATGCTTTTTATAACGAAAGCGTTTACGAAAACGGCACAAGAAACGGTTATTGCTTTTTATGGGGTGAATCGGATGGAAAACGTGGATGTAACGAAATTTTCAGAGCAATTTTCCAATACTTAAATATCGTTGATGAAAGGGGGACTCATTCTGATATAAGTCTATATTGTGATAGTTGTGTTGGGCAGAACAGGAACAGAGCTATGCAAGCAATGATAATATATTTCTTAGAGAAGGCTGCTAACATAAAACATATTAAATTAACTTACCTGTTGCCTGGGCATCCCATGATGAGTCTTTTATTCGCGATAGAAATGTTTGGGGTCCAAGTGGATGTTATACAATTATTTGGAACGCAAGAACTATACCAGAAAATTATACATGCATTTCAATTCATAATTCGGATTTTAAAGATTGGAAAACCTTTTCTCAATCTACACTTAAATTGCGGGAAGGGCTCGATATATATATATTTTTAGCTATTGTAAGGCAGTGATTTAGAGTGAGTACGATGTATGCATATGGGGTGTAATATAAAAATGGCAATTGGCAACGTTGTAACTTGGGTAGCAAAGCCGTAAAAACGTGTCTCGGAATTTGTGATATTGAATAAGTGCCAACTTTTCTAAAAAGAAAGTTATAAAAAGTATTTAAATTTTTATTTCAAATGAGGTTCTGGCGGAGGAGACCTCCGCGTAAGTTTCTAACGTAAATTTCTACCATGGCGACGCTATGGAGACGGCGCCCTCCAAGGGAATCCTAGCGGAAAAGGGGTAACGCCATATGGCGTACCAGCAGAAGGTGATTAACAGGAAGATTGGAAGGTAAGCAGCAGCGGACAACCGAAGTTGTCCAATATGGCGACCGTGAAGGTAGGTGGTGGTGTTAAATTTTTTTGCAAAGGCTGTTCTAAAGTGTTATAAAAACTTTATAATATTTAATAAAACGAACGACTCCTTCCAAAACGGTTACAAATTCCAGAATAATTTTTTGATTTCGGCAAAAATATGACAAAAGTCGGTTTATAAAAACGTTGCTAGATTTTACATTTCAATACAAGTACAAATACTACAAAATATTAACTGACAATTCGGCCTTTCCTCAAGACAAGCACGTCCTCGGGCTGGTACACTGTTAAATATTATCTTCAACATGCTACACACCATGGTTTCAATTTATCGCTTGTTACACCTGTGCTAAACTTCCGAAATTTTTGTTGTTGATACTATCAATATCACCCACAATGTACCGATCGTATCGCAATTTATTTTTAACAACACATGGTCCCTTATATTTAGTCTCAAGTTTTCGAGATTCACCGGTACTTTGTATTTGTGACTCTAATAATAGCAAACCACCATCATTATATTGATATGGCAATATATGCTTTGCATCAAAATTTTTCTTCCAAACTTTTCTTGCAGTTTCAATATTTTTAATTGCATCCCCGCGCTTTTCTTTAACATTAAGTGATATTTTATTGTCTTCATCGTGTATAGCAGCAAGCATTTTGTTGCCACTTATATCTCGCAGCGGAAAATCATAAATTAATTCCAACGGCGAATGCTTAGTGGTGGAATTTTTGCTACTATTTATCTTCCATTGTAAATTCCTTAACTCGAGATCCCAATCTTTAGAATTGGTAACGACTGCCTTTAGATGCGCCAATATTGACTGATTTACTCGTTCAGCAATACCATTTGCTCGAGGAGTACGAACTGCTACCTTCATGTGTTGAGTAACATTATTATTGCAATAATCAACAAAACTGTTTGATGTGAACTATGTGCCTCTTATCAGTGACAATCACCTTCGGTAAACCAACAAATACAGTAAGTCGGCCAAGAGCTTCTATAACTGGCTTAGTTTCGGTAGATTTAACTGGAACCAAAACGCTATAGCATATAGGCATCAACTATTACTAATATATGCTCATATCCCCTTTTACTTTTAATAAAAGGCCCAAGGTGATCCATGTGTAAAACTTCAAATGGAAATTGAGGAATATCCATCCCATATAATCTACCTTCTTTTACACATGGTTCTCTACTGACACAACACTCAACACATGATTTTAAATAATTTTTTACAAAGTTTCTACACCTTGGAACATTTTCCCTCACTTTTTTTAAAGTAATTTCTAAACCTGTGTGACCCATATGATCATGACATAATTTTAAAATTCGCCATCGAACTCCGTTTGGAACTACCAAGCATTTTATCTTATCACCCTCTTTCTTATATAGACGTTCTTTTTGAATAGCATACTCTTCTGTACCCTTACGATTACTAGATTCTTTAGAATCTATTAAAATTTCAATTATATCAAATAAATTTCTATCTGGAAAATGCATCGAACCATTATTGACCACTCAGCAACATCTTGCACAATTGATTCTTTTTCTACTGGTGCTCGACTCATAGCATCTACATGAGACATAGGACTACCTGCTCTGTGCACCATAATATAATCATACTCCACTAACCTCAACAAAGGTGTTTTTGATTTAATTGTAATAACTGCGCTACAATCCATTACTATAGTAAATGACTTCCCTAACAAATATGTACGGAAACGATCATACCCCTCGACTACTGCTAAAACTTCTAATTCGCAACTATAATATTTTTGTTCTATATTCGAACAAACCCTACTGTAAAATGCGATTGGTATAAATTTAACCTCACTCTCTTCTTGCAACAAAATTGCAGTAATTCCTACCGAACTAGCATCCGTGTGCAATTGATGTGGTTTCAAAACATCATAAATACCTAACACTGGTTCTTCCATCATCAGTTGCTTTAATCGCTTAAATGCCTTATCACATTCCTCCGACCAATGGTATACAATCGATTTTCTAGTCAATTGTGTAATTGGTTTTGCAATGTGAGCATATTGTGATATAAATTTACGGAAAAGCCCTGTCAAACCTAGAAACCGTCGTACCTCTGACACATTTTTAGGTGCCGGAAACTCTTCTATTGCTAAGGTCTTTGCTATACTCGGTCGTAAACCATCTCCACTCAATTCATGCCCCAGAAAACTTACGAATTTCTTCAAAAATGAACATTTGGACAAACGTAACGTTAACCCATTCTCTTTTATAATTTTTAAAAATTCCTCAAGCAACTTGATTCCCTCTTCAACCGTATTTGATGCCTCTATAACTTCATCAATATAACTGACAACCTTACCCCGTAATGGTTCCATAATTTTAGCCATCATTGTTTGGAACGCAATTCTGTTGAACTCAAAGTGACCATAATGAGTTACAAAACCAATGTATTGCTTTCTTTGTTCGGCTAGCTCAATTTGGTAATAGCCAGACATAAGATCCAACGTTGAAAAGTATTGTTTACCAGCCAACGTTGACAAAACACCATCTACGGTTGGCATAGCCCATGGCTACTTCCCTGTTATTGAATTCAATTCTCTAAAATCAACGCTTAGCGGTCTTCGCCGTTTTGTTTCTTCACCAAAACTATTGGAGATGCATATAAATATTTTGATGGACGAATAAGTTCTAAATTGAGTAGTTCAACGATTATCTTTTCGACTGTTTTTAGTTTAGGAATTGGCATTTGATATGGTTTGCGATTAACAGGCTTCTTAGAATTCAAAACAATATCCATCGTAAAATGTTTGCATTTACCCAATTCTGGCAATTTTTCACCGAAACAATCAGTATATTTATTCAAAAGTTTTTGTAGTGCCTTCTTATCATTATCATTAATATCATATATATATTGTTCAGCCAGTGGCAAAATTTCACAATTTCCACTTTCAATTACTATTCAAAATATCACGACCAACCAATACATCATAAGGCATAGTTTCATTGTTGACTATCAAAAGTTTACACATATATTTATTGTTTTGTGACCACTGTCGATAATGCTTTCTTACACTCACATACACGACCAGCAAAACCGTTCAACTTTACTTCACATTTCACCAATTCACCTTCACAATGTTTTGCCAGTTCTTTTATTAAAGAGCTTCCACTTCCAGAGTCAATTAGTCCTTAGTCTCTATATTACCAATTTTAAGGTCTTTTATAATTTCTTTATTATTAATTTCAGATTTTTTAATAATATTAACCCTTGGATTTTGTTTTGTTTTGGAATTTTTCGAAATATGGCCTTTCTCTTTACATTTAAAATATACTGAACCTTCTAATACATTTAATGACTTTCCGACTGACATACTTTGTTTACTATTTACTTCCGTCCGTATTTTATTTTCGTTAATTGTTTTAAAACTATATGTCTGTCCACCACTATTATTTAAAGACATTAAAGCTTGCAAGAAATCTGAAGGTCTTGAAAAATTCATTGTTGATAAAATTCGAATGAATCTTTATCATTCGACCCATTTATGATGTATTTAATTACTGCGTTATCTTCAACTTGGCCACGTTTCCCAAGTGCTAACATTCTGTAGTAATATTAAATCCGAGACTCATCTCTACGTATACGCGAATTTATCAATTTAATATGTATATCTGCTGTATTAATAATACACGGGAAATCTGTCAGAAATGCACAAACAAATTCTGTCCAGACTATAAATATTGGCTGAGAATCTATGCAGGCTTTTTCAACACCTTTCAATTTACTCAGTATTGCCATATTCACCAGTCTCTCATCCCAACCATACGCATCTTTTAATTGTTCTACCCTTTCCACGACCTGTATAAATGTTATACAGTTTTTGCAAGGATCAAAGCTTAGCAACATTTCTACTACTTCTTTTAAACCACATTTGTTACTATTTAAAGTAAAAGTTTCTCCAAGCCAATTCGCATAACCCTGTGATGAATGTACATGACGCATATTTTCGTTTGATACTCTCATCTGTTCACTTTCTGCAACTATTGGTGTTCTTATTGACATATTTGACTGCGCACCCCAATAAGTAGTTGAAATTTGGTTCTGACATTGTGTCCGTACAACAGCCTCATTGCTTACACCACTACTGCTTGCCCAAACGAAAGGAGTCTGTTGATTATGGGTTTATCTTGAACTAAAATTTACCGCCGCTGTTATAGACGTCGTAGTCGGAGTCCTAGTCGTAGATGTTGCTAGGCATGATGTGTACAATTGCTCACCACCAATATGTTCACTAGCCGAAGATGTTGTTGATGCCGAGAAGCCGCTCTGTCCCAATGCTGCCGTGAGTGTTGCAATCATCATTTTAAGACCACCCACTTCCTGCCTCAATTGCTTCAGATCGTTATTCGCTTCCTCGCCCATAACTACACATTCATCTTCTTGGTTAGATTGTTCCGATGGAATCGATCCATCATCTTCTTGCAATATCGTACACCCAATTCCTTGTAGCCTCAAAATAAGTTCTTCCTTTGTTCCCGACGTTTTCATTTTCGCATTACGTAATGCCTTCTTCAATTGCACGACCGCACATTTTTCGAGCTCCATTTTACACGAAATAAAACGCAAATTAATTATTTTCTCACTTCTGACTGTCGCGAGTTGACCAAAATTAAATAAATTGTAGGCGAATAATTTTATAAAAACGTTATAATATTTAACAGAACGAACGATTCCTTCCAAAACGGTTACAAATTCCAGAATAATTTTATGATTTCGGAAAAAATATGACAAAAGTCTATTGGAATTATCCATTGTTGTAAACAAAATCGGCGACGTTCTCTTTTGATGTCATCTCCATCAAATTGCACAAGTATTTATGACGATTCTTAAATATATCCGCGATCTGCTCATTAGTATTTATATATTCTAAGTTGAATTGACCATCTTGAAATTTTTCTCGGATAAAATGGTACTGGACATCGATGTGCTTGGATCTTTTATGAAAGACGGGATTCTTAATTTTACGAATTGCGCTTTGATTGTCCATATGTAGTGTTGTTTTTAGTTTTGGTTCAATAAACAAACTAATTAAAAAACTTTTAAGCCAGATTAGTTCCTTGATTGCCTAACAAGCCGTTACATATTCAGATTCCGTTGTTGATGTTGAGACCGATTTTTGGTTTACTGATGCACAGCTTACGACACCGGACCCAATATAAAAAACATACCCACTCGTCGATCGTCTTGTTTCGCTATCGCCAGCATAATCGGCATCACTGTAGCCGACCAAATCAAGAACACAATCACTTTTATAAACAATACCCATATCGATCGTGCCCTTAATTTACTTGAATATGCGTTTCACCGCAGTTACGTGTGCTGAGCTAGGCTGTTCCAAATATCGACTTACCACACCAATTGCGTAGCTTATATTTGGTCGTGTCCCAAAAGCCAGGTAAATTAAGCTACCGACCGCTTCACGATATGGATATACAGCATCATGCTCATCTCTTGCGAAATCACCAAGGTTCTGATTGTTATCCATTGGAGTTGATACAGTTTTGCTTTCAATCATACCAAACCGATTCGATATCTCTTTAGCATAAGCCTGCTGATGTATGCGTATTGAAGCATCCTCACGTTGATCAATTTCGAGACCCAAAAATCGCTTTGCCTCGATAAATTTTACTTAAAAATTGTCTTACAGGTGTGAAACTTCCGAATCAATTTCAGTAATGTTATTTGTTACCATCAACCCATCATCTACATAAGTCACGATGATCGTTATTGTCTTATCCTTTCG
Organism: Eurosta solidaginis; assembly: GCF_040869045.1. Taxonomy (NCBI): domain Eukaryota; kingdom Metazoa; phylum Arthropoda; class Insecta; order Diptera; family Tephritidae; genus Eurosta; species Eurosta solidaginis. The sequence goes on from NC_090321.1 coordinate 120,852,740, forward strand.
CCAAATGAAAACGCATGAGTCTGAATCACTTTGTGTGAAATCAAATTTGCAAAGAAATGACGTAAATTTTTCATTCCAACATCGTGATGTCTATTTGAGACCATATAAAGTTTTTACCAGCTTGCATACGCGTCCACTGTTGTCATTATAGCCGACTGGCTGCTTCATAAAAACATTTTCTTTCAGCTCACCGTACAAAAATTCAGTTTTAATGTCGAGATGCTTTAGCCGCATTTTATTCATTGCCGCTAGAGACAGAATTGCACGAATCGATGTATATTTGACGACAGGACTAAAAGTCTCTTCGTAATCGACACCGTATTGCTGCGTGAACCCACGAATCACAAGATGCGCTTTATATCTCTCAGCTGAGCCATCAGTATTTTCTTTGATTTTAAACACCCAACGATTATCAATAATTTTCTGATCATCTAGTGGCTCTACCAAATCCCATGTGTGATTCTTGATCAATGAATTAAACTCCTCATCCATTGCCTCTTCAAATGTTTTTGGTTCAACAATTGTTGCTGAAAATCCACTTTCAATTAACCGATCTGGACTCTTTACACTTTCTCGCAGATCGTGTCGTTGATTACTTCTCTGGGGTCGAACCCGGTCATGAGTTTCCGCATTTGATTCTCCTTCAGCGTCAAGAAAAACATCATTATTATCAGCTGATTCAACGACGATTTCACCTAAAGCATTTTCAGGCACTTCTTCATCATCAGTATCAATGTCATCCCGAAGTACAAATTTTTTTTGATACTTGCTCATTAAAATTGACATTTTTTGATACTTGCTCATTAAAACGGACATTACAGCTGAGAAATATCTTTCTGTTGTTCGGATCAAATAGTCGAAAGTTTTTGGTTGTGGGCTCAAATCCAATCAAAAAAACTTTCTCCGCTTTTGGATCCCACCTTTGTCGACCCGCTTGTTTTGGAACTTGAACAAAACATTCTGTTCCAAATATTTTGATGTGATCCAAACATGGTTTTCGACGAAACTATTTTTCATAGGTGCAGTGTTATAAAGCCATAGGCAATAAAGCCATATGTCCTTATATCTCAATGAAACGAGAAATTAAACCATATGGCTTTATTGCATACACCCATCGTTGAGGGACCATAGTGGAAATAACGCCATAACGAGCTGAAATTACCTTATAACTCTTATGTTTATTGCTATGTTAGCCGAGCCAACACCGGCTGCGCCATGCACAGTAATTCTTCGTAGAACAACTTTCTGCATAGGCGGCCTTCGGCCGCGCTTATAAAAATAACCCTGGGCTACGCCATGCCAAGTCCGGGTGTGTGGTATAACCGTGGCTACCGCCACGGTGATGTCCATCTGCGTAGTACACCCTTCTGCGCAGAAGTCTGTACTACTTGGCATGGCGTAGCCCAGGGTTATTTTTTATAAGCGCGGCCGAAGGCCGCCTATGCAGAAATGGAAAAGCAAATACTGTTTGATCCATGCAAACATTTCAAACTTTGTCAACCATGTTACCAGCAACTAAAATAAAGTGCTAAGAAAAAAGGAACATAAACATTGTGTCCAATGCATCGTGCCATTATCAAGAAGGCCACATTTATATATTATAAATTGCAAATAAAAGAAATCGAATAAATATTAATTATTTCAAAAAAAAAATTTTTTATGTGAAATAACACCATAATGGCTTTATTTCACTCCTTACATGGAAATAAAACCATATGGCATTATTTCACACTCCATTGAGAGATACGGCCATATGGCTTTATTGCCTATAGCTTTATAACACTGCACCTGTTTCATAAGGTGTACTCGCTGTACACTTGCTATTTGTTGTGCCGGTCAATAAATACGTTGCTGTACGAACAGCTTCAGACCATAGATATTTTATATTTTTTAAATAAATAAATAAATAAATACGGTGCAATATATTCGATTTGAATACCTTTATTTCTTAAAAATTTCTTGACTTCTTCGTTGACAAATTCAGTACCGTTGTCGAAACGAAAAAATTTAATTTAAAAACCAAAAGCCTTCTGTACCATTGAAATGAAAGAGATCAAGCATCCATGCATTTAAATTTTCGACTTTATAGCATATGTGAAACGAAACGTTGTTGCTTCGTCTTTAATAAACAAGAAGTAACTAGCGCCACCAATTTCAATTTCTTCCATGGGACCACATAAATATGAATGCATGTATTCTCTAGCAACTGATGGTCGCTTGATCGATTCCTTATGAGTTGATCTCGTAATTTTTCCGTATTGACAATCCTCACAAAAAAATCTTTCACTGTTGGACAAGTCGACACCTGTAATGAGACCATCTTTAGCCATTTTTCTTATTGAATTGATGTTGACGTGGCCCAATCGACAATGCCACTGCTCAAGCGAAACAGCTGCAACATTTGCAACTTCATTTGTACGTACACGAAATTCCATGCGTATTTGTTTCATTTTATCACGCTTTCCTAGTGTAACGATTTAAGCTGTTGATCAAGTATTTTGCAACCACCACTTTCAAATAAAACTTGAAAACCTTTATCTGTCATAACTATTGTCGAAAACAAAATTTCACCAAGTTCTGGAATATACATCACGTTTTCAAGACGATGCTGCTCCCACTGATTGTTTACTTTCGCATCTATAAGAATGGTACCAATTCCATGAATCTGGACACGATAACGATCGGCTAATTTTACTTGACCACTATGTTATTTTAGCTCTGAAAACCACTCACGACGAAAAGTCATGTGACTTGTTGCACCTGAATCAGCACACCAGTAATCTGGATTTAATTCGTTTGATTTGTCCGAATATACTACTTTACACCATGCCAGTTCGTTTTTATTTGCAGTTTTATTGCTATTCGACGAATTTGTTTTCTTTGGGCATTTTTTATCCTTTGCCCAATGGCACATTTGACCACAAGCATTGCATTTCGTTCTCTTCTTCAATTCATTAACATTTGACTTTGGCTTGAAATCCTTTTTGAAGTCTTTGTGTTTATTGTGTTTAAACCTAGCAACAAATGCCGCATCTGATGAATCATTTTGTTCATTGTTCATTCGATTCAAGTTATCCTCCTCTAATTGCAAATATGCCATAAGCGTATCAATTGTACGAGTTTCTTTTGTATTATAGCAAACAGTTTTATAGTTGTTGAACTTTACAGGCAAAAAACTAATAATTTATTTATTTATTTATTAGTCTAAAAATTTAACAATTAATCAGACTAAAGAAAGTATAGTATAAAAAACAAACAAAAGGCTTGGCAACTTAAATGTATAATAATTACAAAAATATACTGTATACTTATGTATTAAATCATTCAAATGCAAAGACACACAGAGGTATAGGGGGCGGCCACCGTGGTGTGATGGTAGTGTGCTCCGCTTACCACACCGGATGCCCTGGGTTCACACCCCGGGCAAAGCAACATCAAAATTTTAGAAATAAGGGTTTTCAATTAGACGAAAATTTTTCTAAGCGGGGTCGCCCCTCGGTAGTGTTTGGCAAGCGCTCCGGTTGTATTTCTGCCATGAAAAGCTCTCAGTGAAAATCTCATCTGCCTTGCAGATGCCGTTCGGAGTTGGCATAAAACACGTAGGTCCCGTCCGGCCAATTTGTAGGGAAAATCAAGAGGAGCACGACGCAAATTGAAGGAGAAGCTCGGCCTTAGATCTCTTCGGAGGTTATCGCGCCTTACATTTATTTTTTTTTAAGTAGATACTTTTTAATCCTGAAAATCGGATAGCATGTATCTAAATTTTTGCAGTGATTATTGAAATCATGACAAATACCACGAAGTGGGTCATGCATTTCAAAGTTCGTTCTGCATGTACTTATATGCGGTTGTTGAAAATATCTAGACGGTCTGACTGGCACGTTGAACTTAATTTCGCTAAGCAGAAATGGGCTAGCTATCATCCCTCTTAAGAGTTTTACTATAAATAAGACATTAAGCATCTCCCTAGAGCTCTGTAATGTAGGCAACTCTAATAGTTTTAACCGGCTGCAGTATGGTGGAAGATTCCTTGACGTGTCCCAAGGCAATTGATTCAAAGCAAAAAGCAAAAACTGTTTTTGACCGATTCCAGTTTATCGCAGTGAATTTGATAATGGGGGCTCCAGATTATAATACGCACCATCTTCAATTTGTCAGACAATTTTTCACCCTGTTGCTCAATCTCTGATGCTAATTGGTTTGCTTTGGCTACGTACGAAGTTTCATCATCCTTCATCTTGAGTGAAAAATATTCTTCATACAAAGTCATGGCACGAATTTCCGAATTTTTTTCGTACACACTTTCCAATTTGTCTATCATTTCTTTAGCGGTTTTGCATGTTAGAACAAGATTTACGCGTTCTATATCCAGCGATTGAAGTATAGCATTCATGGCTTTACCTTCATTTCTTTCAAAAATATTCTTTTCATCCTCTGGTGCATTTTCTGCCGGTACTATCCCTTCTATATTCTTGGTCAAATTACGTGCTTTTAAGAAAGCCATTATCTGTAATTTTCATAAGCGATAATTTGAACCATTTAATACGTGGCCACTAAAATTGTTTTAATTTTTATTTCCATCCATTTTAACCGAACTTTAGTTGTTGTGCGACGACAAAGCAACTTTACATAAAATTTTTTGTTGTTGTGCCTACTAGTCTGCGAACGAATATATGTACAATATTGTATGCACAAACGTGATAACGGGAATCCTATAATGTTGATGCAATTTTTTAAGGTAGTGAAATTAGATTTTACCTCATACGACGATGCTTTCTTTGCTCTGTAACACAGCAATTATTTCCACATGCTCTATTTTATTTACGGTACGACGAGACGACTTTTTTCTAAACGTGCGCGCAACTTTATACATTACGACGACTTGACTCAGTTGTATTAATCTCTTTTAATTTATTCACTGAACCTCTCTGGGCACATAGACGTTTAAATGTTTTAGAAGTCCTTTTGACCGAGCCAATTAAGTGAATAAAAAAGATTAGCCCCCAAAAGAAAACACGTTTAATTAACAGTTGAACAATTTGCTTTTATGGAAAGAAAATTTTATTGAAGTGCTTTTTTTGCAAAGGCAGTTCTAAAGTTGGTCGCGAGTTGACCAAAATTAAATAAATTGTTGGCGAATAATTTTAAAAAACTTTATAATATTTAATAAAACGAACGACTCCTTCCAAGACGGTTACAAATTCCAGAACAATTTTATGATTTCGGAAAAAATATGACAAAAATCGCTTTAAAAAAATGTTGCTAGATTTTACATTTTAATAAAAGTACAAATACTACAAAGTGTTAACTGAAAAGTGGCAGTGGCAATAAAAAATACACAATTTTAAATTGAAATAAAACAAAATTTTTAATACAACAAAACTAATCCTATGTTAAATGGAGGAGAAATAAAACAAAGTAAAGAAAGCGTTAAATAATAAAAATTGTCTAAAAACTACAACTAAATTATACAGAAATAATACAAAAGAACTTTAAGTAACAAAATATACTAAACCTACAAATAAATGATACAGAAGTAATACCAAACTAAATATCTACTTGTAGAAAATAAAATGTTTAATACAATAAAACTAATACTATGACTAAATTCAACAGAGGTAACACAAAATCTTTAATATAATAAAATTAACTAAAAACTATATAAATATAACGGAGATAATTGAAAGCAAAAAAAGGGATAGAAATAGAAATTTTTCGTATAACAACACGCCATTAAGTAACCGGATATAAACCCGCGCCACTAGCCAATGGTATATCATCGCCACTTTTTTAACCACCACCACCACCAGCATTAACATCGAAGACCAGCAGCGGCAGCGCCAGCGAAGACCACCAGAAACAACTCCGGCAACAGCAGCATTGGTTGGAGCAGCAGCAGTCATAAGTATATGTATGTATATGTAGCTTTGCCTTATGTATATAGAGTTTTTCTGCGTCTGTATAAGTACTTAAGATTTTTTTCACATTTTTGAATAGCAACGGTGGGCCCGTTTGCGTGTAACATATAATTTTTATTAAAACGGTGGTACTGTAGAACAACCAAATAGATTTTTTCGATTACAACGGTGCGTCCGTTTATATAAAACACGTGGATTTTTTTTACTAAACCGGTGCGTCCATCTAAATTTAGCTACCTCAGTTTTCAACAATTTTAAAATTTTCGAACCATTTTATAAATTCCAACATTTTCAGATCTACATTTAAATTTTTTTCTCTCAAGTTCCAACTCATTTTACAAATTTACATTTTCTTCAAATTTTTCATATTTTCAAATTTCTAATTTAAAAACTTCTCAACTCATTTTAGAAATTCTCATACTTTCAAGCTTCAATTTTTCAAATTTTCATTCTACTCCAATTTTTTTAAATACGTACATTTTCCAACAAAACATCACCATATAAGACTGAGTGAACTAGATAAGCAGTCTGGAGGTAACCTATAAATTTGATTTTTATTTTTTTTTTCATTATAAACGGTGGTTCCGTGAAAAACCAAACGATATTTTTTTGATATACAACGGTAGTTCCGTGAAAAACCAATTAAGATTTTTTGAATAAAGCGGTGCGTCCATGATTACCACGTTTTTGAGATTTTTACCAATTCAAACTTATAATCTAAGTATATTATACTTTTGTGCCATTTTAAATTCAATTACTTCTTAAAGATTTTTCATACAATTATATTTCAGTTTCAATTAATTCTTCCAATAAATTTTAAATACTTCGTTAGCGACAATTCACTGTAAATCAGTTCCCTTTTTACAAAAATTATTTTTCTTTTTCCTCAACATTTCAGCTTCAGTTATAAATTCCTACATTCAAATAAGCGTTTCATTAATTTCAGATTAGTTTAAACTAAATTCTTTTGCTCTTCTTATAACTACATATGTACAACCTTAGAGATAGGAAGTGAGTTCACAAAACTTCAGATTCAGAACCAGATTCCGATAAATTAGCTTCAAGCTCCGAAAGTCTAACTTCATCTTCGACTGAAAAAGTCACAAACCAGGAAAATAGATTATCTTTGTCGACAGATTTCGCAGGCTTCGAAGATTCTTCTAGCAAAAATTTAACTTCTTCTAATTTAGATCCAAATAGTGGAATCTAACTTCCACTTCTTCTACTTTAAAATCAAATCTTAACGATTCAAATAGTTCAAACTTAGTTTCCCCTTCTTCTTCAGATCTTAACGATCCAATTAGTATAAACGTTGCCGCACCTTCTAATTTAGCTTCAGATCTTAACGATCAAATTAAGGCAACACTTGAGGAAAAGAAATATTTCATTAACATGTGTGCTAATTCTATTAGAGAAAACTACAGCGGTGATCCTCTAGCACTTGAAACCTTTATAGACAAAATTGAATTACTTGAACAGTTCGCTAATGTAAATTTAACTAATACTTTTATAGCATTTTTAAAATCAAAACTTGATCGTAAAGCCCGTGAAGCAATACCAATGCAAGTAACTTCAGTTAATGAAATTAAAGTAGCTCCACGTAGTAAGAACAAACCAGTCAACTCGAAAGTTGTAGCAGGGAAAATTGCAGCGCTGCGCGTTAACAATACCAATTATACAGATTTTGCCAAAAAAGTTGAAGATTTTGCTGACTCACTTGAGCGGTCTCTTATTATTGAAGGGATCACTCAAGCGAAAGCTCATGAAATGGCAGTCGTACAAACGGTTAACGTGTGTCGTTTAAATGCAAAATCCAATTTAGTAAAATCTATTTTAGCCTCAACGGCAATTACTGATCCGAAAGACGTAGTAGCGAAACTAATTGTAGAACAAAACAACGAAGTAACAGAGTGTCAGTTTATAGTTATCATGATTTTTACCCAAATCGCAGCTATACTGGTTATAGAAATAATAGTTCATCTTCATACAAAAGCAACCGTAACGGTAACAATTGTCAGCGATCCGATATGATAATAGAAATAGATACCAAAATAGTAACAATAGCAATACACGTTCAAACTCAAATCGAAATACAAATAATAGTAACAAAAGAGGTAACAATTCAAGATCGTCAAGCGGTAGAGGCAGAAATGCAAACGTCCGCGCTTTATACGCGAGTGCCCCTCAGGAGCGAACACTGGGGAGGACGAACTAAGCAAGTAAGCGAATTTCCCTCACCAATAGGCATCTATTGTTTAAATTTAAATTATTCAGATTTCATAGAATTACAACTTAACGGGTTACAGAAATTTTGTTCTTCTTAGTAGACATTCAAGCAGACAATTCTTTAATAAAAATATCATATATAGACAGTAATGTTTCCTAAAATACAAACGACATTATCAACATTACCGGTGTCACTTCCAATTCAGTTTCCACTTTACGTAAAATTACCGTAAATTTAAAATTTTCAAACTTTTCTCTTAAACATACTTTACATTTAGTAAATGAAGATTTTAATATTCCATCATTTTTTGAAAATTAACAAATGCATTATTAATTATGAACGAAATAGTATTTCCTTTTGGGTAGGTAATGAAAGAGTCGCGGTACCAATCCTGCACGGAACAGAAAGCGACAGTTGTACCATTCCTCCCAGATGCGAAATTTTCAGACTTTTTGATTTAAGAGATTCACCCGAGCCACTTTTCGTGGACTCGCAGGAAATTGAGAAGGGTGTTTTCACTGCTAGGTGCATTGTTAATTCCAGTAACCCAATAATTGAATTCATAAACACCACGGATGATGCAAAGTATGTGAAAAGAAAGAGTATTCGGAGAGAAAAACTTTCAAATTATAATGTTTATACAATTAACAAGACAGAAACAAAAGACAAACGTACTAGAAAACTTATTTCAATTTAAAAACTTTAAATACCTCAACATGCTGAAAGCAAATTAATTGACCTTTGCATAGATTATGCCAACATTTTCGCTCTTGACACGGACAAAATGACTTTAAACAACTTCTACGAGCAAAAATAAAGATTGACAGACAACGAGCCGGTATATGTTAAAAACTATCGATTGTCATACTCTCCACACGAAGACTCTCCGCCAAGTAAATAAACTGTTAGCAACGATTTGATTGAACCTAGTTACTCTAATTACGACAGTCCTTTGATTGAAGTCCCAAAGAAAGATACTAATGGTCAAAAAGCTCATCGTATGTGCGTAGATTTTCGCACAGTAAACAAAAAACGTGTGTCGTGATAAATTTCCACTAGCTAGAGTTGACGATATTTTAGACAATCTCGGTATGGCAAAGTATTTTTCGACATTAGATCTTTTTTCGGGATTTCATCAAATCCCCTTGCATCCTGACTCACGTGACATTACGTCCTTCAGCATTGACCGAGGTGCATTTATATGGAAAGTTCTTCCATTCGGCTTAAATATAGCACCAAATTCATTCTCACGAATGATTACAATCGCTTTTTCGGGTATACCACCCAATGTCGAATTTTTGTACGTCGACGATACTATCGTCATAGGTTGTAGTGAAGCACACCATATTAAAAATCTTTCAAAAGTTTTCAATACTTGTAGGTCTTTCAATCTCAAGCTTAACCCAAATAAATGCAACATTTTATGACCAGAAGTTACATTTTTAGGTCACAAATGTTCAGCCAAAAGTTTGTTGCCAGACGACTCCAAAATAAACGCAATTAAGAAGTATACAAAACCAACTGATAACGATCGAACAATTTTCGTGGTAAGAACTCTATTGAAGTAAATTGAAAATTATATGTGGATAATAGATTTGGGGAAAATTTTATTAGCGGTATTTTGAATTTTTGTTTCAGTTTCAGTGAAAAAGAAATAAACGTACCAAAACCGTGCCGAAAAAGAACCACAATTGAGAAAAAGGGACAATTTTTGTTCCAAATGGAATAAAGTGGCAACCGTATTCTCAAATGCAAGCTTCCACATAACATACATATATATACATATAAGCACAAATCACACTAAAACGCTGCGCATTGCGCATGTAAACATTACGAGCCCTTCCCGAAATTTAAGTGTAACCAACAAAAATACAGATATTAATTTTTTGCTGAAAACCGATAGTTTTGCATGATTTGAATCATCTCACAAATTTTTATAATAGAGAATAATACCGTTATCAAGCTAAATCAAAAAGAAATTTTAGTGTAAGTGAATTTTGAAGTTTGTTTACTTTTTTTGTGACCGCAAATTGCTACTTACCTCAAAAGTGCTTATCTGTGGTATCTTACGAGTAATGTTTATTTTCACTTTTATCGCGTATATTTATATTGTTCGCAAAATTGTTGCAATTGTACTGTATATGCATGATTTAAGCAACCATTTTTCAAAAAGAAAAAATATGGCAGAAAACGAAAATATATATTTAAGTCTGATACAAATCATTTCTGCTTAAGTTCGTGAAATCCAATAAAATTGTTTTATTATTTTAATATGGAACTTTTACAAAATAAAGTGATTAATTTTTTTATATTATCTTTAAAATAAAATAACAAAACTGTGTTTTTATACCAATGAACGATCAAGAATAACTGTTTAAGCGACTTAAACTATGAACATTTTTCGTTCGTTTGTTTCAGTAGCCATTGAGTGTGCTTGTAATTCTCAACTGGTTAGTGAAATATTCTAAAGACATAGTTTGAGTTTTTTAATTAAAAAGGAGGTTCTTCGGATGGTGTGCTAATACATCAGAGCCCAGTGCTCGCCTCCATATCACACTTTGAAAGGGTTCTTCAAATAGAAGATGAGGTGGCTCATTAGAGCGAAACCTCAGAGTGCCCAACGCTCGCCCCAAATTAAATAAATAGAGCTTTTTCTTGTAGAAAATGGGGTGCCAATACCTCAGAGCCGTCCCGTGCTCGCCTCCATATCACATTTTAAAGGGTTCTTCAAATAGATGATGAGGTGGCTCAGTAGAGCGAAACCTCAGAGCCCCCAGTGCTCGCCCCCAAATTAAATAAATAAAAGGTGTACTGATGCTATGCATCCTCCCATGACTTAAATACACCAATAACACTAAAACTACCCAACTCAATAAATGGAATACATTAAATCAAAACCCCCATAAACTCAATACAGTCCATTAATAATAATAATTTATAAATTTAAAAAAAAGGAATGCTTGGTGGGAGTTGAACCCGCAACCCCGGGCGTTTGGTCGGGTACGTCAGCCACTGTGCCACGACTCATAAGCTTACAAGCACATAAAATTACTCATTTATAACTCTTATTAAACTGCTCGCCATCAATTGCCCAAAGCTTAGACAATAACTCACTGGTGCCATATAGCAATACTAAGTCTGAAAAACATATTCTGGGGAATTAGAAAACGAGATATGCGTTGGAACAAGAGGGTAAAAGAAGAAAAACTTCCTAAAATACTTCGGGGTAAAAAACGAAAGCTGTATGAAGTTAAACCAAATCCCTCTGTAGGTAAAAAGTGTGGAAAAAAGTGTTGTGAAAAGCTTAGTGAGCAAGATCGGTTGGTACTAAATGAACACTTTGGGGCTTAGGCAACAAGATACGACAAAGAGATTGGCTTCTATCGTGCATGACCCGGAAATGCGTTCAAAGGAGAACATCAGACAGCCTTAAGAAACAGTGGAGCTATGCATATTTCATTACCTATAACGAAAAACGTTTTAAAGTTTGTCAGCAGTTTTTACTGAAAACACTTAATATTTCCAAAAACACGTTAATATGTGTTAGAAAAAAACATAACTCTTCAAATACCTCTTGCCTCTTGCAAAGACATCCTCCCCATAATAAGTCTGACGAGATAAATGTGGCTCTTTTGAAATCATTCATTGAACACCTACCAGCAGTTTCTGCCCACTATTGTGGGAATAAATGTACTAAGTTATATCTTCCACGATACTTTCGAAACGTGCCAACTTTGTATAGGTGTTACACGCAGCACTTGATAAATACAAATCAGGAGCAAGCTAAGTTATCCCTAAGAGTTTTTCGTGCCATTTTCAAAAATTAATACCATATAGGCTTCCATTTGCCAAAAAAGGACAAATGCATTATTTGTGAAAAGTATAAGAATTCGGACAGAGAAGCACAATACCTTTTACAACAAACTGAGGAACATAAAATGCACATACAGGACAGAGATAAATCAAAAGAAATTTTCTTAGAGCACCAAAGAAAAAATAAAAAGTATATCTGAGTCAGCTTCCACCTTCAGAAAGTATTGAATACACCACACGGAAGAAGCGTAAACCTTTTCTATTCAGGAAAATATGCCTTTTATAATGAAACCGTTTACGAGAAAGGCACAAGAAACGGTTATTGCGTTTTATGGGGTGAATCGGATGGAAAACGTGGATGTAACAAAATTTCCAGTGCAATTTTCCAATACTTAAATATCGTGGATGAAATGATGAATGAGTCCCCCCATTCTGATATAATCCTATATTGTGATAGTTGTGTTGGGCAGAACAGGAACAGAGTTATGCAAGCAACGATAAAGCTGCAGTCATTGGTGCCGTTTGTCGTATCGCTGTTGTCATATCCCTAACGTAATCAGCTGTTTATCGTTACGACGGTAAACTAAAAATCAATTGGTTGGCTACGATACGGTTACGACTTTAGCGGCACCAATAATCGATTGCATTGATTCCCATAAGGTTGGTCGAATCAGCTGTTATAAGGTTACCGATACGGTTACCGATAAAGCACCAATGTCTGTAGCTTAATATATTTCTTAGAGAAGGCTGCTAACATAAAACACATTAAAATAACTTACCTGTTGCCTGGGCATACCATGATGCCCGTGGACTCCATACATAGCACTGTTGAGTCTTTTATTCGCGATAGAAATGTTTGGGATCCAAGTGAATAGTATACAATTATTTGGAACGCAAGAACTATACCACAAAATTATACATGAATTTCAATTCATAATTCGGATTTTAAAGATTGGAAAACCTTTTCTCAAGCTTTGCTTCCAGCTTCAGTTAAAATATCATTTACGTCTCTGCGTTGCGCTATCTTCGAAAAAAATTCTTCATTGGTTAAACTACACTCTGGTTATTTTGACGATTTCGAAAAAAGTATACGATCTCAGTACAATTGTGCGGTCAAGACGAAATACTCTCATACTTAGTAAGGGTCCTGTTACCTTATATGATCACTTCTTACACATTTCATCTTCAAAATATAACGACCTAAAAGCTCTTTGCGAAAAGAACATCATACCAAAATAATTTCACTATGAATATATTAGCTTATCCCATACTGGAAATATAATAGATACATTGCCTGAGACAGGCGAAGATGGCTGAATTATTTTGTTTACAATAATACTGTTTAATATATTGTGTTCAAATTTGGAATTGTATAAGTTTCCTTTAATTTCAAATGTATGTATGTACCAAAAAATTACAATAAATACGCCTTTAATGGGCCCCCATGTAATCTGAAAAATATAATTGAATAACTTAAAATTTAAGGTAACCAACAAAATAGTGTTTGGAAAGTCAGCCAACATGACAGCAAAAAAAAACGTTAGTACAGATAACAGGACTTTCGGTAAAGTGTGGTCAAAAACGGAAGTCTTAATTGTAGGCTCAAGAAATATTTTATACACATACCAAATTTCATGATAGTAGCTATTTTTTGTCAGAAGATAATTACAAAAAACCTTCTACTGTAAAATTAACTTTTTGTTGGTTACATTTAAATTGCGGGAAGGGCTCGATTAGATCAGCTGTTTTTTATGACATATGAACACACCCTTTTCCTTTAGCTGTTTTTTTCTCCCTCTTTTTTTATTCGCTCAAGAGTTACCTATGACGTAGTTGCGCAGAACAAAGAAATTTTGAACTCGTGAACGCGCAAACTGGGTAGGTGATTTGTGACATATAAGTACTTCGACATTACGAAATATATTGTCGCATTTTGAGGCTAAGTATTGTTGCATAAAACCTTTTTGACCACCACAATACCACAGATTAAGTATAAAATTTAACAAAAATAATAATTTTTTTTTAAAAATCACACCAGATAACTGCAGTCATTGTTTACGAATTTAGAAACAATGAGAATACGTACGTGTATGAAATGTAATGTCAAAACTATATGCATATGGTTGTATTTAAATGCACGAAAATGTTTTAAAAACGCATGAAATTTTAAAAATATAGTTGAAAAAAATGATAAATATTTTAATATAAATAAAAAGATTATCTTAGTAACAACAAAAACTCCTTCTACATCCTATATATATATCAATTTGTAAGGATCAACTCACTTTAAAATTTAAGGTAAATAAGCTAAAGTTTTGTTTTTTTGGTAGTAGTGCAGTTTGGGGGCCCCACCCTAAAGTTGGGCCAAGATTTTAGAGTGAGTGTTATGTAAATGCCTGCTGCGGGAGAAGAGGAGTAGCGGGTTGGCATGGTAGTAGCCCGGCTGAGGCTCGTCGGCTTTGAGGCGCGGTTCTTGCCACTTCTCCTTTCTCAACAGTTGCATAGCACAATTTAAGTTCATGCCTGAGGAATGAATTTAAACAAAGGAAGAAAGGAAAATATAGTAAAGCGGGAGAAAACCTGTCCGAGTCAGGTGGAGCCGTCCCACCCCTCCTGCTCACAAGATGTGACCAGCCTTCGAACTCTACTATAGCTCCGCTACCCGAGTAGATTTCCCTTGATCGTGTCTAATGTCCGTCACTACGTCCTTACGTCCCTTCCATTACTCACTCAATTACCCCAGCTTACTGCACCAACAACTTGAAGCCTTTAGCCGGACATCTTTTACCTATGTCTTACCAAAAATCAATATTTCAGCACACGAACTAAATAACGATTACGCTAAACATTCGTTTCCAATTTACAATTTATTAATATCAACTCAACATAAATGCTCAGATGAGAATCTACGACCTCTTCCCGAATATTTTATGATACTTTGGATTTAGAGTTACCTTAAACGAATTTTGAAAAAAAAAAAATAAAGGAGCAATTCGAAATTATTTCAAAAAAAGGGATAAACACAGGTATTGAAATTGCAATGGAAAGAAGAAAATATTTAAACAATAAAAGAAGAAAATGTTTAATCAATAAATAATTAAATATTCACAAAAACGCAAAAACTAAAGAAAGTGGACTTTGGACGAAACTTCTAAATTGATAATTCAACAATTATTTTAATTAGAATATTAAAATTTTCGACCCGATATTTACACAAATACTTTCTTAAAAAAAAACCAATCACACTCTAGTCGCAATACATACATATAAATATACAGGTCGACTTAACAATAAACTGGCTGCTGTTGATATTTTCCTCGCCCTGTGGTGGCGGCTTCCCTTCCGCTGGTGATCTCTCTAGGGAGGATTCCGTAGTTCCAGGCACTTCACTAAATTTTTTAAATTAATTTTTCTTTTTTTTTGCGCTCGCGTTTACTTTCGCGTCAAACCGCACTTCATAAGAACACTCACTTCGTGCACCAACACTTTGTGGTGAAAAACGCACTTTTCACTTAACTTTTGGCACTGCACTAAAGACCGTGACTTTTCGATTTTGATTGCGGTCGATCAGCGGAATCCCTTTTTATATCCCATTTGGCCTTGCGGCATTTATGTCCCCGTAAGGCAAGAATAGCCTGCCTGCCTTGGTCAAATCAATCCGCGATCGACCCATTCGCGGCGCGTATACACATATGTGCAAGCAACAGTTCAGCCCACTCACACAATTAACATCCGCTTTGTTAATATCGTAAAGTGGAGAAGGTGATTTGGTTAGCGGTTGCTTACACATCTGTTCATATACCCGCTTGCGTTTCGTCAGAGAAATCCTCAAAGGCTACCGTTACAGGCTCGCATCCGCCGATGGTGCCTGCATCATGGAGAGTGTGCGTAAAGAAATTCATAAAGTAGTCTTGGGTTGGTTTATAAGTCCAGTGCCCACGTGTGACCTCGACCCACGATATAAAGCCGGGCTTCTAGTTCGCTTCTCGCCTAATCTTTTTTTTCCTACAACATGTACTACACTAACATAATTTTACCAGGACACCACAAACAACAAATACGTTATCTAAAAAAATCTAAATTTAATATCATTGGGTTTTTAAGCAAAAATTAACCTAGGGTATCACAGATGAGCCTCTTAATCCTATATCACAGGTTAGTCTAAAACTATATCACAGACTGAGAAAAAAATTAGTAAAGTTGCAAATGTATAAATGAGTTAATATGTTAAGTCGGAAATATATAATCAAATTAGAAGGGCAAGTCGTACATTAGTAGGTCAATAAACCTAGAATAAATGAATAAATAATCACATAAATAAAAAAGGCAAGTCAATTTACTAGAGGTCAAGTTTTCAGGTACAAGGTGGATAATAAATAACATATAACATTCAACATTTACTAACATCATGCCACAAATATGTCCTTAGCATGGTATACCCCGATTTTGTTTCCAATAGCATCACCGAGTTCCTTCATAGAGTTACCTATTACTTTCAATATTACGAATTTTACTTGTTTTGAGGCAAGTTTCGCGTTATAA